>NC_068382.1:2228606-2571106 GCF_023724105.1 Carassius gibelio
AAACATCTGTATTTAGCTCGTGTTGTGTTATAATGGGTGTATAGTGTGCATTTATGGCAATAATTTATTTAAAAAAGCTCTTAAACAAGAATAAATGCGTTTGTTTTGAACTTGTGACACTGTGCGCGCTGATCGGAGGCAGTGATTTCAGATAGGCAGCCGCAAATATTTCATTTTCTCACAAACAGTTCAAAAACATCTTAATTTAGCTCTTGGTGTGTTCTAATTGGCGAATTGTGTGATATCACTGCAATACTTTATTTTTAATAGCTATAAAACAAGAATAAACTCGTTTTTTCTGAGCTCATCATTCCACACGCTCTTGCTCAGAGCGGTGATTCATCTCTCGTGTTTCTCACGTATCACTGACCACACATCAATTATTAATGAGCCCTGACCGGGTAATAATCATATATGTTGGTTTAGCTTGTCAGTGTGAATTAAATCCAAGTATTATTTTGTATTTTAACCGATTTAAAAGTGAAACCAAAAGAGAGTCTCCTCCCTTTTTGAGTTCAGGATATGCACCTGTAGGGGCGCTATTTCTCTCAGACAATGGAAGTCTAAGCACACACACTCAAACAGAGGGACAGAGTGAAATGAGATGTCTGAGAGTTTTTTAATTTTCTGTTATCCATACAGTGTTGTAAAGTCATGAAACTATGCATATTTACTCAGAATAACTTTTTTTTCTTTATGAAAAAAGGTTTTGAAGTGTTTGGAATTTAAAAATGCAGGAAAATTAATAATTCCATTTTTACTGTCATTTAAAAAAATCACCACGACAAAACCATCCAAGCTATCCAAAACCCATTCACAATTTAAGTTCCTCAATGTTTTTTCAACATGTAGACAAAGTTTGGTGCTTATAGTGTTACTCTCCTCTGAGCAGTATGCATTAATTCACAGCTAAATGTAAAAAACAATCCACATTCAAATCAAAATAGCCGACTTCCTGTTGGTCGTAGCTGATGACTGTGAATTAGAAAGTTGTCCGTCTTGATAAGAACAATTTTTGTACTGAGTTTGGTGTCTGTAGCTAAAACTAACCCCCCCACTTTTGACAAAAGGTGGCACTATAGAGTGCCTCTTCCACGCCCTCTTATGAACTTTTGCCAGTGTCTAGCTGTCACTAATACTGATATGTGTTCTGAGTTTTATGAAATTCTAAGCATGTTATATGCCTCAAAATCACCTGAGAAGTTTTCCAGTTTGACATGTTGCCACGGCAACAATATTTTTAGATATCCAATTTCCCCCAGCAGATTCATATCGGCTGTGTTTTAACATTATTCTGATGAAGTTTGAAGCAAATCGAGTAAAAATAAGATGCTGAATTCAAAGCATTTTGAAAATGACACACTTCCTGCTGCCAGTTGGTGGCGCTATAACTTTGACTCCTAAAAGTCACATATATGTGATCGACATCATACAATTAATAATCTGATGAAGTTTGATTGAAATCAGGAAATGTATGTGGATGGTATTAGACACTTCCTGTTTCTCAATTCTCGCCATAATTTCAACGCCTCGCCACGAGCAAACCGTTCGAGATATCAAAAATCCCCTGGCAATTTTTCATCCTCAATGTCTTGAGATCATGTTGACCGAGTTTGTTGGTAAACGAGTAAAAAACCTATGACAAGTATATCAAATTCCAGAGCATGCGCTTTTTACATAACTCTAAATAGCTGACTTCCTGTTGGGCGGAGCCCAATGACATGCAATACGAAAATTGTTCGGCACAATGAGATCTATATGTGTACTGAGTTTCATATGAATATGTGCAAGTATGTGTGAGCTATACATCAACATTTATGACTGTGTTCCAGGGGGCGCCATAGAGCCCCTGTGCCACGCCCGGGTCCCAACCTCTGCAGGCTCCTAAAGGGCACAGATTCCAAAGTGTGCGCAAATTTTCAAGAGTTTTTGAGTATGTTAGGGACCCCAAAAGCCCCCACAACTTTGACCAAAAATATGAATAATAAACCCTAAATAGCCAACTTCCTGTTGGGCGGAGCCTATGACATGCAGTACGAAAGTTGTTTGGTTTAATGAGATCTACATGTGTACCGAGTTTCATGTGTCTACGTGCAAGTATGTATGATATATGGCCCTCAGTATTCCAGGGGGCGCTGTAGAGCCCCTGTGCCACGCGCGTGTATCAGTCTCTGCCCGACCCTAATGGCCGCAGGTTCCAATCTGTGTGCCAATTTTCAAGAGTTTTCGAGCATGTTAAGGACCCCAAAAGCCCCCGTAACGTTAGAAAAAAAAAAAAATAATAATAATAATAATAATAAAAAATAATCCTAAGGAAAACAATAGGGCTCTCGCCCTCCAGGCTTGAGCCCTAATAATAAAAAATAATCCTAAGGAAAACAATAGGGCTCTCGCCCTCCAGGCTTGAGCCCTAATAAAAAATAATCCTAAGGAAAACAATAGGGCTCTCGCCCTCCAGGCTTGAGCCCTAATAATAACAAATAATCCTAAGGAAAACAATAGGGCTCTCGCCCTCCAGGCTTGAGCCCTAATAATAAATATAGCTGCAAGCAGCGATGGCGGGCTCAAGCCACCAATGCCATCGCCACCCCGGTGGCATCAGGTAAACTGTGCCCAGCGGCCACATGCATTCACAATATCCCTCTGGCTGTGAGGTTTTAAGGGATATGGCAGTTAAAGGGTTAATCCGAATCATCTAGACTTTAAAATCACATTCACAGAACGATATATATATATATATATATATATATATATATATATATATATATATATATATATATATATATATATAGCTTTAGTAACACTTTACAATAAGATTCCATTTATAGATGGTTTCATCGGGCGCACGCGCCTGGACCTAAGTTAACTTCCGGTCTGTGTTGTGTATATCGGTCTGGCTGCGGTGCCATCTACAAACGCAGTTAAAGCCAAGGTGATGAGTAGACTGAAGTTGGGCTCAGGTGGTTGTGCTGCGGGATGTGTTTCCCATACATTTATTTATTTTTGGAGACTCGCCACAATTTTAAAACTGATCAATTTTCAAAGAGGCTTCGTTAAATAAACATGACTAATGTAACGTTACGTAACGTACTGCACGTTTAATTCCTTACATTTATGTTTAAATATCAAAATGAGGCACGGGTGTTTTTATATCGTTGTATTTCTAAAAGAAGACTTGCATGTTATATGCCTGATAAAGCAGCATGTGAGCGTACCAGCTCTGCTTTGTTTACAGCTGTTACTGGGGAAACTTCTTGCGCTTTATGTCTATGCTTTAAAACATCTCCTGCTGGCAAATAATGAATTAGCATTTTCATTAAGTCCGCCTGATCCACACAGAAAACACATTTTGTTTGTTATCAAAAAATATCTACTCTAGAGGGACTTGGCTGTTGTTATTTATTCTATTCGGAGTCTACCGGAAGTTAAGTTAGGTCCACAAAAGCGCTCACGCGCATTAACGTTTGTTTATGTTGATGCCGTTGAAACCGTCTATAAACATTATGTTAACATGAACAATATTTATATAGCATTCATTCAACATTGTTTTATTGTGATTTTTTTCCAAGCACATTTTACCAATTCCAAACCATATAAATCTTAATAACTACCATTATTTTTTATTTAATCATTTATGAGTGCTATACAATAGTCCAGGAAAGCTGGAAAAGAAAAACAGGTCAAGAAGAACTGACAAAAAGAATTGCAAAATAATTAGGAATTAATGTGAAGATTAATTTTTTGTCAATTCTGCAAGACAGACTTTTCAAGAAAGGAGGTGGAATAAAAATGAGCTCCTAAATCTTAATCCCGGTTTCTGGAAGATATATTCCTCAAACCATCGAACAAGAAGAGGTGGTGCTGGTCCTTCACGAGTCACTCTAATCAGTTCATAAAGCCTATATATAAAGCCTTAATATATAGTATTTCACAATACTTCATGGTATTCTAATTAAATCATTTTTTGGAATCTTAGATCTCTCAGAACCTGACACCGAGTAATTCTGAGACTCCAGGAAAGTGGCAGTTCTGTAAAATGTTGGCGCTGGAGACTAAATGCTCCCTGATAGTTTCACACCTAATTCACTTAACACACACACAAACACACACACAAACACACACACACACACACTACCCACTGTGACAGAGGGACAGAGTGACATCAGATGTATGATAGTTTTTTAATTTTCTATCATCCATATAGTGTTGTATAGTCATGAAACTATGCATATTTCCTCAGAATGACTTGTCTTCTATGTGTACATTTTTTTGAAGTGTTTAGAAGCTGCACTTTAAAAAAATAAAAGACATTTACTGGTTACTTTTTTACTGTTATTTCAAAAAATCACCAAGACAAAACCATTCAAGCTATCCAAAATTAATTTGCATCTGTTCTGTAAGATAAATTCTTTAAACAGTGGTAAAAGAGGATGTGGTGCTGATTCTTCAAGAGTCACTCAAAACGTGTCTGTCCATAAAGCCTATAAAGAATTATTCTTAATATACAGTTCACAATATTTCAGCTTGTTATTCTAATTAAGTGAGGGTCATTTTATCAGTAAAATACATAAAATACATATTATTTTTCTTTGAAAGATTTCTATAAATGATTTAAATCATACTTGTTTCTACAATAATTATTTAAAAGTAATCCTATACCTCCATCTGGTGGCCATTATTGGTACTAAGAATTGCAAACTTCATTTATAAGTTATGATAGTTTTAATTTTATGCTGGCTCTTGAAAATGATAAAGCTATGAAACTTACTGTGCTTCCTTCAAATGATGACTTCTACGTATATAAAAAATTATGAAGAGTTTGGAATGAAAAATTTTAAAGATATAGTAAAATAACTATTGTATTTTTTTATGTTACTTTAATAAATCGCTATGACCACACCATTTAAGGTATCCTAAACCCATTCACAATTTAACATCTCAGTATATTGGCTTCATGTTAAAAAAAAGTTTGGTGTGAACTACTTGTGTCTTCTTGGAGGAGTATGAAATCATTTACAGGCTGATTTTATCATAAATCCACAATAGAATTTCTGAGTTCTGTATCAATCTGTGTTGTTGTTTGTTTATTTTTATTTTTTTATTTTTCATAGGAAGATAACTGATCCTTTACTCTCCTTCTTTAATAAATGTGCTTATAAACCAAAAACAAGCTATTTATAGCTGTATTTATAAACTGCTTACTACTGACTGGGACAAGGCTTTATAAAGCATGAACTGACTATTTACTTTTTGAGTTTGAAATTATTATTTGCAGCACAAATGAGGTTTTTTAAGATTTTTAAAAATCCCTAAAACTGTCAGAAAAGGATAAGGCCTATTTCTATGTGAGTGGCTACATTTATTTGTTTTTATAACTATAATGCATAAACTATGAAATTTTACAAAATGTATAAAAAAGTACAACAGTTATTGTTTTCCAATGTTTTTTTTTTTGTTTTTTTGTTTTTTTTTTGGATTTACATTTAAAAAAATTAGCCTACTGCAATCATTCTAAACAGCTTGAATAAAACCTGTTAATATGTATTATAGACCACTGTAACTGTGTATAATCTAACAAACAAGTTTATTATGAAAATAAAAGTGTGTACACCAGAAAAATTGGACGATAAAGAAATTGCTAACAAATAATAGATCATGTTTTATGTTTTTAGGCGTTTAGATGCAGAAATGGACAAATAAAATGTAAAATAAAATGTAATTGATTTAATTAAATATAGATTAATTCTTGTTAGAGCAAAATAAAAAATACATACGTACACACATTAAAAAAGCAGACAAGATGAATGAGTTTCATTTTTTTTATAGATTAAAATTGAAGACAGAAGCAGCTGGTATATGCGGTCACTTAATATTCAAATCCAGTAGATCCACTTCAGATTTATTTCTCAACAGTTTATGTTCACGTGGCTGTTTTCGTTTAAATTCGCCAAGCTATTTTGAAATAATCTTGTCCGTTATGTGTTTGTTCGTACGACGAAAGGCAGAATCCTGCAGCTCGAGAGATATGTTATTCTGCCAGTCGCGGTGTCAAATAGTCTTGCACACTTAAACGAGTCACAAACACCTGCATTTAGCTCTTGTAGTGTTACAATGGGTTTATTGTGTGCATTTGTGGTAATATTTTATTTAAAAAAGCTCTTAAACAAGAATAAATTCGTTTGTTTTGAGCTCGACACTGTACGCGCTGATCGGAGGCGGTGATTTCAGATAGGCAGCCACAAATATTCAATTTTCACACAAACAGTTCAAAAACATCTGAATTTAGCTCTTGGTGTGTTCTAATTGGTTGATTGTGTGATATCGCTGTAATAATTTATTTTTAAAAGCTTTAAAACAGGAATAAATTCGTTTTTTCTGAGCTCTTTACTCCAGACGCTCGTGATCACAGCGGTGATTCATCTCTCCTATTTCTCACGTATCTCTGGCCAGAAATTATTTATCCATGAGCCCTGAACCGGTAATAATCAGATATGTTGGTTTAGCTTGTCAGTGTGAATTAAATCTAAGTATTTATTTGTATTTTTAACCGATTTAAAAGTGAAAGTAAAAGTCCGGGAATTGAACCTGTAGGGGCGCTATTTCTCTCAGACAATGGAAGTCTGAAGCACATATACTCAAACAGAGGGACAGAGTGAGATGAGATGTCTGACAGTTTTTTAATTTTCTGTTATCCATACAGTGTTGTAAAGTCGTGAAACTATCCATATTTACTCAGAATGACTTTTTTTTCTGTATGAAAAAAGGTTTTGAAGTGTTTGGAATTTAAAAATGCAGGACAATTAAAAATTTCATTTTTACTGTCATTTAAAAAAATCACCACGGCAAAACCGTTCAAGCTATCCAAAATCCATTGGCAATTTAAGTTGTTTAAAATGTTTTGGCATCATGTAGACAAAGTTTTGTGTGTATAGTGTTACTCTCCTCTGAGCAGTATGCATTAATTCACAGCTAAATGTAAAAAAAAATCCACATTCAAATCAAAATAGCTGACTTCCTGTTGATCGTAGCTGATGACTGTGAATTAGAAAGTTGTCCGTCTTGATAAGAACAATTTTTGTACCGAGTTTGGTGTCTGTAGCTAAAACTAACCCCCCCACTTTTGACAAAAGGTGGCGCTATAGAGTGCCTCATTCACGCCCTTTTAAAAGCTTTTGCCATTGTCTAGCTATCACTAATACTGATATGTGTTTTGAGTTTCATGTAAATCTGAGCTTGTTGTCTGCCTCAAACTCACCATAACAGAACATTCAAGTTTGACACGTTGCCATGGCAACACTATATCAGATATCAATATCCCCACAACAGATTTACATCGGCCGTGTTTTGTCATTATTCTGATGAAGTTTTAAGTAAATCGAGTAAAAATAAGATTCTGAATTCAAAGCATTTGGAAAATGACACACTTCCTGCTGCCAGTTGGTGGCGCTATAACGTTGACTCTTAATAGTCACATATATACAATCAGTATCATACAACGAACAAACCCATGAAGTTTGATCAAATTCAGGAAATGTATGTGGATGTTATTAGACATTTCCTGTTTCTCATTTCTCGCCATAAGTTCCACGCCTCGCCACGGGCAAACCGTTCGAGATATCAAAAATCCCCTCGCAATTTTTCATCCACAATGTCTTGAGATCATGTTCACCGAGTTTCGTGGCGAACGGGTTGAAAACCTCAGAGGAGTATTTCAAATTCCAGAGCATGCTTTTTTTAAACAGCCCTGAATAGCTGACTTCCTGTTGGGCGGAGCCTATGACATAAAGCGCGAAAGTTGTTCAGCTCAATGAGATCTACAAGTGTACTGAGTTTCATATAAATATATGCAAGTGTGTGTGAGCTATGGTTCAAGATTTCTGACTGTGTTCCAGGGGGCGCTGTAGAGCCCCTGTGCCACGCCCGGGTCCCAGCCTCTGCGGCGTCCTGATGGCCGCAGATTCCAATGTGTGTGCCAATTTTCAAGAGTTTTTGAGCATGTTAAGGCCCCCAAAAACCCCCGGAAGGTTTAATAAAAAATAAAAAAAATAATAATAAGAATAATCCTTAGAAGAACAATAGGGCTCTTCGCCCCTTCGGGCTTGAGCCCTAATAATAAAAAAATATAGCTGCAAGCAGCGATGGCGGGCTCAAGCCGTCAGTGCAACACCACCCCGGTGGCATCGGGAAAACTGTGCCCAGCGGGCATAAGCATTTACAGTAACCCTCTGGCAATCAAGTTTTAAGGGATACGGCAGTTAAAGGGTTAATCCGACCCATCTAGACTTTGAAATCACATACACAGAACAATATATATATAACTTTAGTAACACTTTATTTTAATATATATAAAAAATTTATAAGGTGTGCATTGTAGCTGACACCTAAATTAACACATTAAAATTGTTTTGTGACTGGAAGTCTTTCTCCTCAAATGCTATTGAGCTTCAAATTTGCATTTGAGCCCATGTGAAAAAATAGCATAATTGACATATGACTTACAGTTTGTTTTAATAAACATAAAGCATTCAATTTAATTGTGCATTATAGCTGTCACCTAGATGAACAATTACAGTTGTTTTTATGACTGTAAGTCATTCTCTTCAAATGCTACTGACGTTAGAAAAGTGTATAACAATATCACATGTAACTTTAGAGACGGTCCCTAAATTTGAGACTCTCGAATGTCCAATGTCAAGCCAAATTTATGCCTGTTTTTTTTTTTTTTTTTTTTTTTACTTTCTTTAGTTTTCTTTTCTCTGTCAATTACGAACATTCAGCCGCAAACATGAGGTGTGAGTGATTACGAGCGCAGATGGGAGAATGGTGCAGGTTTTATTTATTTTTTTTTTTTTTTTTAGCAACTGGGATGGTGTCCCCTCTGGAAGTTGGTGCCCTATGAAGACTGCATACTCTGCATATAGGGAGTCACGGTACTATCTGGAAGATATATTCCTCAAATTGTCGTACAAGAGGAGGGGATGCTAGTCCTTCAAGAATCACTCAAAATATTCTGTTCATAAAGCCAATATATAAAGTCTTAATATATAGTATTCCACAATACATCATGCTATTCTAATTAAGTCATTTTTTGGGATCTTTTACGTCTCTCAGAACCTGACACATTGTAATTCTGAGACTCCAGGAAAGTTGCAGTTCTGGAAAATGGTGGCACTGTAGACTAAATGCTCCCTGATAGTGTCACACCTAATTCTTCACTTTAATTCTTAATTCTTTTGCAGTTTAGGTGTTTCTGTTCTTCTCCACCTGTTTTTTTTATCTTTCTGACCCTTCTGACCCAGTAAGCATTTTGCTGTCCAGTGGTCATGTCTTTACTTTGTAATTACTGTAGTGATCTAATTTTGAATATTTCTCATGAGGATTTAATAATTTTGGGGGTTTTTTTCAGTCTGAGTGAAATGTCTTTTTTTTTGGCTAATTTTATCAGTAAAGGAAAAGTGCCTTTATAGTTATTTTTTTCTCTTCCAGTCTTCATGGTCAACTATATATATATATATATATAATTGCATACGTCTATATTTCATTTTTTTATCAAGTGTATATATATATATATATATATATATATATATATATATATATATATATATATATATATATATATATTTATATATATATATATATAATTCAAGTGTACAGTTTACTTTTATTGCATATTGAAATAAATATTTCTGAGTTCTGTATCAATCTGTGTTGTTGTTTGTTTATTTTAATTTTTCTTAGGAAGATAACTGACCCTTTCCTTTGTAATAGATGTGCTGTTAATGTTAAGACAAGGCTTTATAAAGCATAAACTGACTATTTACTAATGAGTGCAGTTATTATAAAGTGTTACCAATGCATTTACTAATGTTAACAAATTAGACATTATTTTACAGTGTAATCAAATCCTTAAATGATTTATATGTGTTTTGTAATGATTTTATTGACCTATAAGCATTTGTGAAAGTTCTGCTTGCATTGCAGCTTACTCTTCATCTGTGAGCTGAACAGATTTACTGTTACATCCATGAGATTATGTAAATTCAAATAATATCATGTCACAGGATGTCATAGGTCAGTATCAAATGAGTTTGAAATTATTATTTGCAGCACAAATAAGGTTTTTTAGGATTTTTAAAAATCCCTAAAACTGTAAGAAAAGGATAAGGCCTAAGATATTTCTATGTAAGTGGCTAAATGTATTTATGTTTTTATAATACATAAACTATGAAATTATACAAAATGTATAAAAAAGTAAATAAATAAATACGGCACACACATTTAAAAAAAGCAGCCAAGACAAATGAATTTCCTTTTTTATATGTATAGATTAAAATTGAAGACCGAAGCAGGTAAATGCGGTCACTTAATATTCTCAACAGTTTAAGTTCACGTGGCTGTTTTCGTTTATATTCGCCAAGCTATTATGTATTTTGAAATAATCTTGTCCGTGAAGTGTTCGTTCGTACGACGAAAGGCAGAATCCTGCAGCTCGAGAGATCAATGTTATTCTGCCAGTCGCGGTGTCAAATAGTCTTGCACACTTAAACGGGTCACAAACACCTGCATTAAGCTCTAGTTGTGTTATAATGGGTGCATTGTGTGCATTTGTGGCAATATTAAACAAGAATAAATTCGCGTGTTTTGACATCGTGACACTGTGCGCGCTGATCGGAGCGGTGGTTTCAGATAGGCAGCCGCAAATATTTCATTTTCACACAAACAGTTCAAAAACATCTGAATTTAGCTCTTGGTGTGTTCTAATTGGTGAATTGTGTGATATCGCTTTAATATTTTAATTGTAAAAGCTATAAAACTAGAATAAACTCGTTTTTTCTGAGCTCGTCATTCCACACGCTCATCCTCAGAGAGGTGATTCATCTCCCGTATTTCTCACGTATCACTGAACACACATCCATTATTAATGAGCCCTGACCCGGTAATAATCATATATGTTGGTTTAGCTTGTCAGTGTGAATTAAATCTAAGTATTTATTTGTATTTTAACCGATTTAAAAGTGAAAATAAAAGAGAGTCTCCTCCCTTTTTTTTTTTTTTTTTTTTTTTTTTGCGGGAATTGCACCTGTAGGGGCGCTATTTCTCTCAGACAATGGAAGTCTAAGCACACACACTCAAACAGAGGGACAGAGTGAGATGAGATGTCTGACAGTTTTTTAAATTTTCTGTTATCCATACAGTGTTGTAAAGTCATGAAACTATGCATATTTCCTCAGAATGACTTTTTCATCTGTATGAAAAAAAAGTTTTGAAGTGTTTGGAATTTAAAAATGCTGGAAAATTGATAATTCCATTTTTACTGTCATTTAAAAAAATCACTACGACAAAACCGTTCAAGCTATCCAAAATCCATTGGCAATTTAAGTTCATCAATGTTTTGGCATCATGTAGACAAAGTTTGGTGTGTATAGTGTTACTCTCCTCTGAGCAGTATGCATTAATTCACAGCTAAATGTAAAAAAAATCCACATTCAAATATCAAATATCAAATATCAAAATAGCCGACTTCCTGTTGGTCGTAGCTGATGACTGTGAATTAGAAAGTTGTCCGTCTTGATAAGAAAAATGTTTGTACCGAGTTTGGTGTCTGTAGCTAAAACTAACCCCTCCACTTTTGACAAAAGGTGGCGCTATAGAGTGCCTCTTCCACGCCCTCTTATGAACTTTTGCCAGTGTCTAGTTATCATAAATACTGATATGTGTTCTGAGTTTGATTAAATTCTAAGCATGTTATATGCCTCAAAATCACCTGAGAAGTAGTCCAGTTTGACATGTTGCCACGGCAACTATAAATTTAGATATCAATATCCCCCCAGCAGATTTATATCGGCTGTGTTTTAACATTATTCTGATGAAGTTTGAAGCTAATCGAGTAAAAATAAGATGCTGAAATCAAAGCATTTTGAAAATGACACACTTCCTGCTGCCAGTTGGTGGCGCTATAACTTTGACTCCTAATAGTCACATATATGCGATCGACCTCATACAATGAATAATCTGATGAAGTTTGATTAAAATCAGGAAATGTATGTGGATGGTATTAGACACTTCCTGTTTCTCATTTCTCGCCATAATTTCAGCGCCTCGCCACGAGCAAACCGTTCGAGATATCAAAAATCCCCTGGCAATTTTTCATCCCCAATGTCTTGAGATCACGTTGACCGAGTTTGGTGGCAATCGGCAAAAAAACCTATGACAAGTATTTCAAATTCCAGAGCATGCGCTTTTTACATAACTCTAAATAGCTGACTTCCTGTTGGGCGGAGCCTATGACAAGCAATACGAAAGTTGTTCGGCACGATGAGATCTATATGTGTACTGAGTTTCATATGAATATGTGCAAGTATGTGTGAGCTATACATCAACATTTCTGACTGTGATCCAGGGGGCGCCGTAGAGCCCCTGTGCCACGCCCGGGTCCCAGCCTCTGAAGGCTCCTAAAGGCCACAGATTGCAAAGTGTGTGCAAATTTTCAAGAGTTTTTGAGTATGTTAAGGACCCCAAAAGCCCCCACAACTTTGACGACAAATATGAATAATAAACCCCAAATAGCCAACTTCCTGTTGGGCGGAGCCTATGATATGCAATACGAAAGTTGTTTGTATTGATGAGTTCTATATGTGTACCGAGTTTCATACGTCTACGTACAAGTATGTATGATATATGGCCCTCCATATTCCAGGGGGCGCTGTAGAGCCCCTGTGCCACGCCCGTGTATCAGTCTCTGCCTGGCCCTAATGGCCGCAGGTTCCAATGTGTGTGCCAATTTTCAAGACTTTTTAAGCATGTTAAGGGCCCCAAAAGCCCCTGAAACCTTGAAGAAAAATAATAATAATAAATAATAATAATAAATATAGCTGCAAGCAGCGATGGCGGGCTCAAGCCACCAATGCCATCGCCACCCCGGTGGCATCAGTTAAACTGTGCCCAGCGGGCACATGCATTCACAATATCCCTCTGGCAGTGAGGTTTTAAAGGATATGGCAGTTAAAGGGTTAATCCGAATCATCTAGACTTTAAAATCACATTCACAGAACATATATATTTAGTAACACTTTACAATAAGATTTCATTTATAAACATTATGTTTACATGAACAATATTTATATAGCATTCATTCATGTCAGTTAATATTCCAAACTTAAACATTAAAACATTGTTTTGTGATTTTTTTCCAAGCACATTTTACCAATTCCAAACCATATCAATCTTAATAACTACCATTATTTTTTATTTAATAATTTATGAGTGTTATACAATAGTCCAGGAAAGCTGGAAGAGAAAAACTCCTTATATTCATGTGCAGAATTATTAGGCATGTTTTCTTTTACAGATGAAATGCACTAAAAAAGAGTTTTAACTCAAACTATTTTAACTCAAAGTCGAAAATTATGAAATACCCATGAGAAATATCAAACACAAATGCAATACAGAAATGGATAAGTTAAGACTTGACCATTGTACAAAAATGCTGACTGGGTCATGAGGTCAGAAAAGAAGAAGAAAAAAAAAAACAGGTCAAGAAGAACTGACAAAAAGAATTGCAAAATAATTAGGAATTAATGTGAAGATTAATTTTTAGTCAATTCTGCAAGACAGACTTTTCAGGAAAGGAGGTGGAATAAAAATGAGCTCCTAAATCTTAATCCCGGATTCTGGAAGATATATTCCTCAAACCATCGGACAAGAGGAGGTGGTGCTGGTCCTTCACGAGTCACTCCAATCTGTTCATAAAGCCTATATATAAAGTCTTAATATATAGTATTTCACAATACTTCATGGTATTCTAATTAAATCATTTTTTGGAATCTTAGATCTCTCAGAACCTGACACATTGTAATTCTGAGACTCCAGGAAAGTGGCAGTTCTGTAAAATGTTGGCGCTGGAGACTAAATGCTCCCTGATAGTTTCACACCTAATTCAATTAACACACACACACACACACACACATCACCCACGGTGACAGAGGGACAGATTGACATCAGATGTATGATAGTTTTTTTAATTTTCTGTCATCCATATAGTGTTGTATAGTCATGAAACTATGCATATTTCCTCAGAATGACTTGTCTTCTATGTGTACAATTTTTAAAAGTGTTTAGAAGCTGCACTTTAAAACAATAAAAGACATTTACTGGTTACTTTTTTACTGTTATTTCAAAAAATCACCACGACAAAACCATTCAAGCCATTCAAAATGCATCCGCACCTGTACTGTAAGATACATTCTTTAAACAGTGGTAAAAGAGGATGTGGTGCTGATCCTTCAAGAGTCACTCAAAACGTGTCTGTCCATAAAGCCTATAAAGAATTATTCTTAATATACAGTTCACAATACTTCAGCTTGATATTCTAATTAAGTGAGGGTCATTTTATCAGTAAAATACATAAAATTCATATTATTTTTCTTTGAAAGATTTCTATAAATGATTTAAATCATACTTGTTTCTACAATAATTATTTAAAAGTAATCATTTAGCGCCATCTGGTGGCCATTATAGGTACTAAGAATTGCAAGCTTGATTTATATGTTATGATAGTTTTAATTTTATGCTGGCTCTTGAAAATGATAAAGCTATGAAACTTACTGTGCTTCCTTCAAATGATGACTTCTACGTATAAAAAAAATTATGAAGAGTTGGAATTAAAAATGTTAAAGATATAGTAAAATAACTATTGTATTTTTTTATGTTACTTTAATAAATCGCTATGGCCACACCATTTAAGGTATCCTAAACCCTTTCGAAATTTAACATCTTCAGTATATGGCTTCATGTTAAAACAGTTTGGTGTGAACTACTTATGTCTTCTTAGAGGAGAATGAATTCATTTACAGGCTGATTTTATCATAAATCCACAATAACATTTCTGAGTTCTGTATCAATCTGTGTTGTTGTTTGTTTATTTTTATTTTTCATAGGAAGATAACTGACCCTTTACTCTCCTTTTTAATAAATGTGCTTATAAAACCAAGAACAAGCTATTTATAGCTGTATTTATAAACTGCTTACTACTGACTATTAATATTGGGACAAGGCTTTATAAAGCATGAACTGACTATTTACTAATGAGTGCAGTTATTATAAAGTGTTATTAATGCATTTGCTAATCTTAACAAATTAGACATTATTTTACAGTGTTATCAAATCCTTAAATGATTTGTAAGTGTTTTGTAATGATTTTATTGACCTACAAGCATTTGTGAAAGTTCTGCTTGCATTACAGCTTAGTCTTGATCTGTGAGATGAACAGTTTTACTGTTACATCCATGAGATTATGTAAATTCAAATAAATAGCATGTCACAGGATGTCAGAGGTCAGTATCAAATGAGTTTGAAATTATTATCTGCAGCACAAATAAGGTTTTTTAGGATTTTTTAAAAAAAAACCTAAAACTGTCAGAAAAGGATAAGGCCTAAGATTTCTATGTGAGTGGCTAAATTTATTTGTTTTTATAACTATAATGCATAAACTATGAAATTATACAAAATGTATAAAAAAGTACAACAGTTATTGTTTTCCAATGTTTTTTATTTAATTTATTTTTTGGGATTTACATAAAAACAAATTAGCCTACTGCAATCATTCTAAACAGCTTGAATAAAACCTGTTAATATTTATTATAGACCACTATAACTGTGTATAATCTAAGAAACAAGTTTATTATTATTTAAATAAAAGTGTGTACACCAGATAAACTGGACGATAAAGAAATTGCTAACAATAGTATAATAGAGCATGTTTTAGGTTTTTAGGCGTTTAGATGCAGAAATGGACCAATCAAATGTAAAATAAAATGTAATTGATTTAATTAAATATAGATTAATTCTTGTTAGAGCAAAATAATAAATAAATACGTACACACATTAAAAAAGCCGCCAAGATGAATGAGTTTCCTTTTTTATATGTAGATTAAAATTGAAGACAGAAGCAGCTGGTATATGCGGTCACTTAATATTAAAATCCAGTAGATCTACTTCAGATTTATTTCTCAACAGTTTATGTTCACGTGGCTGTTTTCGTTTATATTAGCCAAGCTATTATGTATTTCGAAATAATCTTGTCCGTGATGTGTTCGTTCTTACGACGAAAGGCAGAATCCTGCAGCTCGAGAGATACATGTTATTCTGCCAGTCACGCTTTAGTCTTGCGCACTTAAACGGGTCACAAACACCTGCATTTAGCTCGTGTTGTGTTATAATGGGTGTATTGTGTGCATTTATGACAATATTTTATTTGAAAAAGCTCTTAAACAAGAATAAATTCATTAGTTTTGAACTTGTGACACTGTGCGCTCTGATCGGAGGCAGTGATTTCAGCCGCGAATATTTCATTTTCACACAAACAGTTCAAAAACATCTGAATTTAGCTCCTGGTGTGTTCTAATTGGTGAATTGTGTAATATCGCTTTAATATTTTAATTTTAAAAGCTATAAAACAAGAATAAACTCGTTTTTTCTGAGCTCGTCATTCCACACGCTCCTGCTCAGAGCGTGATTCATCTCTCGTGTTTCTCACGTATCACTGACCACACATCAATTATAAATGAGCCCTGACCTGGTAATAATCATATATGTTGGTTTAGCTTGTCAGTGTGAATTAAATCTAAGTATTTATTTGTATTTTAACCGATTTAAAAATGAAACTAAAAGAGAGTCTCCTCCCTTTCAGTCGAATTTCCCTTTCAGGAATTGCACCTGTAGGGGCGCATTTTCTCTCAGACAATGGAAGTCTGAAGCACATATACTCAAACAGAGGGACAGAGTGATATGAGATGTCTGACAGTTTTTTAATTTTCTATTATCCATACAGTGTTGTAAAGTCGTGAAACTATCCATATTTACTCAGAATGACTTTTTGTCTGTATGAAAAAAGGTTTTGAAGTGTTTGGAATTTAAAAATGCAGGAAAATTAATAATTCCAGTTTTACTGTCATTAAAAAAAATCACCACGACAAAACCGTTCAAGCTATCCAAAATCCATTGGCAATTTAAGTTGTTTAAAATGTTTTGGCATCATGTAGACAAAGTTTGGTGTGTATAGTGTTACTCTCCTCTGAGCAGTATGCATTAATTCACAACTAAATGTAAAAAAAAATCCACAATCAAATCAAAATAGCTGACTTCCTGTTGATCGTAGCTGATGACTGTGAATTAGAAAGTTGTCCGTCTTGATAAGAACAATTTTTTTACCGAGTTTGGTGTCTGTAGCTAAAACTAACCCCCCCACTTTTGACAAAAGGTGGCGCTATAGAGTGCCTCTTCCACGCCCTCTTATGAACTTTTGCCAGTGTCTAGTTATCATAAATACTGATATGTGTTCTGAGTTTGATGAAATTCTAAGCATTTTATATGCCTCAAAATCACCTGAGAAGTATTCCAGTTTGACATGTTGCCACGCCAACAATTTTTTAGATATCAATATCCCCCTTGCAGATTTATATCGGCTGTGTTTTAACATTATTCTGATGAAGTTTGAAGCAAATCGAGTAATAATAAGATGCTGAATTCAAAGCATTTTGAAAATGACACACTTCCTTCTGCCAGTTGGTGGCGCTATAACTTTGACTCCTAATAGTCACATATATGCGATCGACATCATACAACGAATAATCTGATGAAGTTTGATTAAAATCAGGAAATGTATGTGGACGGTATTAGACACTTCCTGTTTCTCATTTCTCGCCATAATTTCAACGCCTCGCCACGAGCAAACCGTTCGAGATATCAAAAATCCCCTGGCAATTTTTCATCCCCAGTGTCTTGAGATCATGTTGACCGAGTTTGGCGGCAATCGAGAAAAAAACCTATGACAAGTATTTCAAATTCCAGAGCATGCGCTTTTTACATAACTCTAAATAGCTGACTTCCTGATGGGCGGAGCCTATGACATGCAATACGAAAGTTGTTTGGCACGATGAGATCTATATGTGTACTGAGTTTCATATGAATATGTGCAAGTATGTGTGAGCTATACATCAACATTTATGACTGTGTTCCAGGGGGCGCCGTAGAGCCCCTGTGCCACGCCCGGGTCCCAGCCTCTGCAGGCTCCTAAAGGCCACAGATTCCAAAGTGTGCGCAAATTTATAAGAGTTTTTGAGTATGTTAAGGACCCCAAAAGCCCCCACAACTTTGACGAAAAATTTGAATACTAAACCCTAAATAGCCAACTTCCTGTTGGGCGGAGCCTATGATATGCAATACAAAAGTTGTTTGGATTGATGAGATTTATATGTGTACCGAGTTTCATACGTCTACGAGCAAGAATGTATGATATATGGCCCTCCATATTCCAGGGGGCGCTGTAGAGCCCCTGTGCCACGCCCGTGTATCAGTCTCTGCCCGGCCCTAATGGCCGCAGGTTCCAATCTGTGTGCCAATTTTCAAGACTTTTTAAGCACGTTAAGGGCCCCAAAAGCCCCCGAGACGTTGGAAAAAAATAATAATAATAATAATAAATATAGCTGCAAGCAGCGATGGCGGGCTCAAGCCACCAGTGCCATCGCCACCCCGGTGGCATCAGGTAAACTGTGCCCAGCGGGCACATGCATTCACAATATCCCTCTGGCAGTGAGGTTTTAAAGGATATGGCAGTTAAAGGGTTAATCCGAATCATCTAGACTTTAAAATCACATTCACAGAACAATATATATATATATATATATAACTTTAGTAACACTTTACAATAAGTATAAATATAAATTTATAATATAAATTTCATTTATAAACATTATGTTAACATGAACAATATTTATATAGCATTCATTCATGTCAGTTAATATTCCAAACTTAAACATTAAAACATTGTTTTATTGTGATTTTTTTCCAAGCACATTTTACCAATTCCAAACCATATCAATCTTAATAACTACCATTATTTTTTATTTAATCATTTATGAGTGCTATACAATAGTCCAGGAAAGCTGGAAGAGAAAAACAGGTCAAGAAGAACTGACAAAAATAATTGCAAAATAATTAGGAAATAATGTGAAGATTAATTTTTTGTCAATTCTGCAAGACAGACTTTCAGGAAAGGAGGTGGAATAAAAATGAGCTCCTAAATCTTAATCCCAGATTCTGGAAGATATACTCCTCAAACCATCGAACAAGAGGAGGTGCTGCTGGTCCTTCACGAGTCACTCTAATCTGTTCATAAAGCCTATATATAAAGTCTTAATATATAGTATTTCACAATACTTCATGGTATTCTAATTAAATCATTTTTTGGAATCTTAACTCTCAGAGCCTGACACCGAGTAATTCTGGAGACTCCAGGAAAGTGGCAGTTCTGTAAAATGTTGGCGCTGGAGACTAAATGCTCTCTGATAGTTTCACACCTAATTCACTTAACACACACACACACACACACACACACACACACACACACACACTACCCACAGTGACAGTGGGACTGAGTGACATCAGATGTATGATAGTTTTTTAATTTTCTATCATCCATATAGTGTTGTATAGTCATGAAACTATTGTCATGAGACCAGTCATTCTGAGGAAATATGCCTCAGAATGAATTGTCTTCTATGTGTACATTTTTTTTTTTTTTTTTTTGAAGTGTTTAGAAGCTGCACTTTAAAAAAATAAAAAGACATTTACTGGTTCCTTTTTTACAATTATTTCAAAAAATCACCACGACAAAACCATTCAAGCTATCCAAAATTCATTCACACCTGTTCTGTAAGATTAATTCTTTAAACAGTGGTAAAAGAGGATGTGATGCTGAACCTTCAAGAGTCACTCAAAACGTATCTGTCCATAAAGCCTATAAAGAATTATTCTTAATATACAGTTCACAATACTTCAGCTTGTTATTCTAATTAAGTGAGGGTAATTTTATCAGTAAAATTCCTAAAATACATATTATTTTATTTGAAAGGTTTCTATAAATGATTTAAATCATACTAGTTTCTACAATAATTATTTAAAAGTAATCCTATAGCTCCCTCTGGTGGCCATTATAGGTACTAAGAATTGCAAGCTTGATTTATAAGTTATGATAGTTTTAATTTTATGCTGGCTCTTGAAAAAAATAAAGCTATGAAACTTACTGTGCTTCCTTCAAATGAGGACTTCTACTTATATAAAAAATTATGAAGAGTTAGAATGAAAATTTGTAAAGATATAGTAAAATAACTATTGTATTTTTTTATGTTACTTTAATAAATCTCTATGGCAACACCATTTAAGCTATCCTAAACCCATTCACAATTTAACATCTCAGTATATTGGCATCATGTTGAAAAAGGAGTATGGAGTAGTATGAGGAGGAGTATGAATTCATTTACAGGCTGATTTTATCATAAATCCACAATAAAATTTCTGAGTTCTGTATCAATCTGTGTTGTTGTTTGTTTATTTTTATCTTTTATTTTTCATAGGAAGATAACTTACTCTCCTTTTTAATAAATGTGCTTATAAACCAAGGACAAGCTATTTATAGCTGTATTTATAAACTGCTTACTACTGACTATTAATATTGGGACAAGGCTTTATAAAGCATGAACTGACTATTTACTAATGAGTGCAGTTATTATAAAGTGTTATCAATGCATTTGCTAATGTTAACAAATTAGACATTATTTTACAGTGTTATCAAATCCTTAAATGACTCATAAGCATTTGTGAAAGTTCTGCTTGCATTACAGCTTAGTATTGATCTGTGAGCTGAACAGATGTACTGTTACATCCATGAGATTTTGTTTTTATTGTAATACACAAACTATGAAATTATACAAAATGTATAAAAAGGTAAATAAATAAATACGCACACATTAAAAAAGCAGCCAAGAATGAGTTTCCTTTTTTATATAGATTACAATTGAAGACAGAAGCAAGTGGTAAATGTTGTCACTTTAATATTCAAATCCAGTAGATCCACTTCAGATTTATTTCTCAACAGTTTATGTTCACGTGGCTGTTTTCGTTTATATTCGCCAAGCTATTATGTGTTTTGAAATAATCTTGTCCGTTATGTGTTCGTTCGTACGACGAAAGCCAGAATCCTGCAGCTCGAGAGATATGTTATTCTGCCAGTGGCGCTTTCAAATAGTCTTGCACACTTAAACAGGTCACAAACACCTGCATTTAGCTCTTGTAGTGTTACAATGGGTTTATTGTGTGCATTTGTGGTAATATTTTATTTAAAAAAGCTCTTAAACAAGAATAAATTCGTTTGTTTTGAGCTCGACACTGTACGCGCTGATCGGAGGCGGTGATTTCAGATAGGCAGCCACAAATATTTCATTTTCACACAAACAGTTCAAAAACATCTTAATTTAGCTCTTGGTGTGTTCTAATTGGTTGATTGTGTGATATCGCTGTAATAATTTATTTTTAAAAGCTTTAAAACAGGAATAAATTCGTTTTTTTCTGAGCTCTTTACTCCAGACGCTTGTGGTCACAGCGGTGATTCATCTCTCCTATTTCTCACGTATCTCTGGCCAGAAATAATTTATCCATGAGCCCTGAACCGGTAATAATCAGATATGTTGGTTTAGCTTGTCAGTGTGAATTAAATCTAAGTATTTATTTGTATTTTTAACCGATTTAAAAGTGAAAGTAAAAGTCCGGTAATTGCACCTGTAGGGGCGCAATTTCTCTCAGACAATGGAAGTCTGAAGCACATATACTCAAACAGAGGGACAGAGTGAGATGAGATGTCTGACAGTTTTTTAGTTTTCTGTTATCCATACAGTGTTGTAAAGTCTTGAAACTATGCATATTTCCTCAGAATGACTTTTTCATCTGTATGAAAAAATTCTTTGACGTGTTTGGAAGCTGCAATTTAAAAATACAATAATGATTCCCTTTGTAAGGTCATTAAAAAAAATCACCACTGCAAAATCATTCAAGCTATCCAAAATCCATTCACAATTTAAGTTCCTATCAGAAATACTGATGTGTGTTCAGAGTTTTGTGAAATTCTAAGTATGTTATTTGCCTCAAAATCACCTGAGAAGTATTCCAGTTTGACATGTTGCCACGCCAACAATTTTTTAGATATCAATATCCCCCTTGCAGATTTATATCGGCTGTGTTTTAACATTATTCTGATAAGGTTTGAAGCAAATCGAGTAATAATAAGATGCTGAATTCAAATCATTTTGAAAATGACACACTTCCTTCTGCCAGTTGGTGGCGCTATAACTTTGACTCCTAATAGTCACATATATGCGATCGACATCATACAACGAATAATCTGATGAAGTTTGATTAAAATCAGGAAATGTATGTGGACGGTATTAGACACTTCCTGTTTCTCATTTCCCGCCATAATTTCAACGCCTCGCCACGAGCAAACCGTTTGAGATATCAAAAATCCCCTGGCAATTTTTCATCCCCAGTGTCTTGAGATCATGTTGACAGAGTTTGGTGGCAATCGAGAAAAAAACCTATGACAAGTATTTCAAATTCCAGAGCATGCGCTTTTTACATAACTCTAAATAGCTGACTTCCTGTTGGGTGGAGCCTATGACATGCAATACGAAAGTTGTTCGGCACGATGAGATCTATATGTGTACTGAGTTTCATAAGAATATGTGCAAGTATGTGTGAGCTATACATCAACATTTCTGACTGTGTTCCAGGGGGCGCCGTAGAGCCCCTGTGCCACGCCCGGGTCCCAGCCTCTGCAGGCTCCTAAAGGCCACCAATTCCAAAGTGTGCGCAAATTTTCAAGAGTTTTTGAGTATGTTAAGGACCCTAAAAGCCCCCACAACTTTGACAAAAAATTTGAATACTAAACCCTAAATAGCCAACTTCCTGTTGGGCGGAGCCTATGATATGCAATACAAAAGTTGTTTGGATTGATGAGATTTATATGTGTACCGAGTTTCATACGTCTACGAGCAAGAATGTATGATATATGGCCCTCCATATTCCAGGGGGCGCTGTAGAGCCCCTGTGCCACGCCCGTGTATCAGTCTCTGCCCGGCCCTAATGGCCGCAGGTTCCAATCTGTGTGCCAATTTTCAAGACTTTTTAAGCACGTTAAGGGCCCCAAAAGCCCCCGAGACGTTGGAAAATAATAATAAATATAGCTGCAAGCAGCGATGGCGGGCTCAAGCCACCAATGCCATAACCCCCCCGTGGCATCAGGTAAACTGTGCCCAGCGGGCACATGCATTCACAATATCCCTCTGGCAGTGAGGTTTTAAAGGATACGGCAGTTAAAGGGTTAATCCGAATCATCTAGACTTTAAAATCACATTCACAGAACAATATATATATATATATATATATATATATGTATATGTATATATATATATATATATATATATATATGTGTATATGTATATGTATATGTAAATATATATATATATATATATATATATATATATATATATATATATATATATATATATATATATATATATAACTTTAGTAACACTGTACAATAAGATTTTATTTATAAACATTATGTTAACATAACAATATTTATATAGCATTCATTCATGTCAGTTAATATTCCAAACTTAAACATGAAAACATTGTTTTATTGTGATTTTTTTCCAAGTACATTTTACCAATTCCAAACCATATCAATCTTAATAACTACCATTATTTTTTTATTTAATCATTTATGAGTGCTATACAATAGTCCAGGAAAGCTGGAAGAGAAAAACTCCTTGGGCCCTATCTTGCACCCAGCGCAATTGACTTTGTACACCGACGCATGTGTCATTCCTATTTTGCACCTGCGCAAAGTGCGCTTTTCCCTCCACAGAAGAACGTCGCTAAACTAGTGAATGAACTTGCGCTCCCTGGGCGGTTCAGCGCAAAAAAGGAGGCTTGTTCCGGCGCAAACAATCCCTGGTGCTATTTTGCTGTTCCATTAAACAATTGCGCCACTGACCAGAAAAAACCTAGTCTAAAGTCAAACGCGTTGTTCATTATGCTATTTTAAGGGCGCATGCTTGACCATAATGTATAGCGTGCACAACGCGCATACACTTTGCTCATGTAATCTACACAGATGCAACAGTTATTTTTGCAAATCATAAATTGTTACACTAAAAAAATATTAACACATGAGATGACGGAAATCATGACGCTATTTTGGGTGGGTTTCTCCCATCCTCATACAACACAACTTCTCTGTCTTTCACTGCTCTTACAAGAACATCAGTCTCCTCGGCTGTGAACCGCTCCTGGCGTGCGCCTGGTAAATACGCCATAATAGCAATCCATAATGGAACTTGCGCACCTGCTTTTAAAGGGAATGTTGGATGACGCTCTGATTGGTTTATTTCACGTTACGCCCAAACCACACCTATGAATAATGAAGCTACTTCAGACCAACCCATTTTAGATTTGCGCCGGGCGCAAGAGCCATTTATCCCGCCAGGGAAAATAGCAACAGCGCCGAGACCCGCCCACAAAGTTACTTGCGCTTCGCGCTTTGACACTTGCGTTTCAGATCGTTTAAATAGGGCCCTTATATTCATGTGTGCAGAATTATTAGGCATGTTTTCTTTTACAGATGAAATGCGCTAAAATAGAGTTTTAACTCAAACTGTAAGGTCGAAAATTATGAAATACCCATGAGAAATATCAAACACAAATGCAATACAGAAATTGATAAGTTAAGACTTGACCATTGTACAAAAAATGCTGACTGGGTCATGAGGTCAGAAAAGAAGAAGAAAAAAGCAGGTCAAGAAGAACTGACAACACACACACACACACACACATTACCCACAGTGACAGTGGGACTGAGTGACATCAGATGTATGATAGTTTTTTAATTTTCTATCATCCATATAGTGTTGTATAGTCATGAAACTATGCATATTTCCTCAGAATGACTTGTCTTCTATGTGTACATTTTTTTTTGAAGTGTTTAGAAGCTGCACTTTAAAAAAATAAAAAGACATTTACTGGTTCCTTTTTTACTATTATTTCAAAAAATCACCACGACAAAACCATTCAAGCTATTCAAAATTCATTCACACCTGTTGTGTAAGATTAATTCTTTAAACAGTGGTAATAGAGGATGTGGTGCTGAACCTTCAAGAGTCACTCAAAACGTATCTGTCCATAAAGCCTATAAAGAATTATTCTTAATATACAGCTCACAATACTTCAGCTTGTTATTCTAATTAAGTGAGGGTCACTTTATCAGTAAAATACATAAAATTCATATTATTTTTCTTTGAAAGATTTCTATAAATGATTTAAATCATTATACTTGTTTCTACAATAATTATTTAAAAGTAATCCTATAGCTCCATCTGGTGGCCATTATTGGTACTAAGAATTGCAAGCTTGATTTATATGTTATGATAGTTTTAATTTTATGCTGGCTCTTGAAAATGATAAAGCTATGAAACTTACTGTGCTTCCTTCAAATGACGACTTCTACGTATATAAAAAATTATGAAGAGTTGGAATTAAAAATGTTAAAGATATAGTAAAATAACTATTGTATTTTTTTATGTTACTTTAATAAATCGCTATGGCCACACCAGTTAAGGTATCCTAAACCCTTTCGAAATTTAACATCTTCAGTATATGGCTTCATGTTAAAACAGTTTGGTGTGAACTACTTATGTCTTCTTAGAGGAGAATGAATTCATTTACAGGCTGATTTTATCATAAATCCACAATAACATTTCTGAGTTCTGTATCAATCTGTGTTGTTGTTTGTTTATTTTTATTTTTCATAGGAAGATAACTGACCCTTTACTCTCCTTTTTAATAAATGTGCTTATAAACCAAGAACAAGCTATTTATAGCTGTATTTATAAACTGCTTACTACTGACTACTAATATTGGGACAAGGCTTTATGAAGCATGAACTGACTATTTACTAATGAGTGCAGTTATTATAAAGTGTTATCAATGCATTTGCTAATGTTAACAAATTAGACATTATTTTACAGTGTTATTAAATCCTTTCAATGATTTGTAAGTGTTTTGTAATGATTTTATTGACCTACAAGTATTTGTGAAAGTTCTGCTTGCATTACAGCTTAGTCTTGATCTGTGAGCTGAACAGATTTACTGTTACATCCATGAGATTATGTAAATTCAAATAAATATCATGTCACAGGATGTCAGAGGTCAGTATCAAATTAATTTGAAATTATTATTTGCAGCACAAATAAGGTTTTTTAGGATTTTTAAAAATCCCTAAAACTGTCAGAAAAGGATAAGGCCTAAGATTTCTATGTGAGTGGCTAAATTTATTTGTTTTTATAACTATAATGCATAAACTATGAAATTATACAAAATTTATAAAAATGTACAACAGTTATTCTTTTCCAATGTTTTTTTTTTTTTTTTTTTTTTTTTTACATTTAAAAAAATTAGCCTACGCAATCATTCTAAACAGCTTGAATAAAACCTGTTAATATTTATTATAGACCACTGTAACTGTGTATAATCTAACAAACAAGTTTATAATGAAAATAAAAGCGTGTACACCAGATAAATTGGACGATAAAGAAATTGCTAACAATAGTATAATAGAGCATGTTTTAGGTTTTTAGGCGTTTAGATGCAGAAATGGACAAATCAAATGTAAAATAAAATGTAATTGATTTAATTAAATATAGATTAAGTCTTGTTAGAGCAAAATAATAAATAAATACCTACACACATTAAAAAAGCAGCCAAGATTAATGAGTTTAATTTTTTATATAGATTAAAATTGAAGACAGAAGCAGCTGGTATATGCGGTCACTTAATATTAAAATCCAGTAGATCCACTTCAGATTTAATTTTCAACAGTTTATGTTCACGTGGCTGTTTTCGTTTATATTCGCCAAGCTATTATGTATTTTGAAATAATCTTGTCCGTGATGTGTTCGTTCTTACGACGAAAGGCAGAATCCTGCAGCTCCAGAGATATATGTTATTCTGCCAGTCGCGCTTTCAAATAGTCTTGCACACTTAAACGGGTCACAAACACCTGCATTTAGCTCGTGTTGTGTTATAATGGATGTATTGTGTGCATTTATGGCAATAAGTTATTTAAAAAAGCTCTTAAACAAGAATAAATTCGTTAGTTTTGAACTTGTGACACTGTGCGCGCTGATCGGAGGCAGTGATTTCAGATAGCCAGCCGCAAATATTTCATTTTCACACAAACAGTTCAAAAACATCTTAATTTAGCTCTTGGTGTGTTCTAATTGGTGAATTGTGTGATATCGCTGCAATACTTTATTTTTAATAGCTATAAAACAAGAATAAACTCGTTTTTTCTGAGCTCATCATTCCACACGCTCCTGCTCAGAGCGGTGATTCATCTCTCGTGTTTCTCACGTATCACTGACCACACATCAATTATTAATGAGCCCTGACCTGATAATAATCAAATATGTTGGTTTAGCTTGTCACTGTGAATTAAATCCAAGTATTTATTTGTATTTTAACCGATTTAAAAGTGAAACCAAAAGACAGTCTCCTCCCTCTTTAACTCCGGTAACTGCACCTGTAGGGGCGCATTTTCTCTCAGACAATGGTAGTCTAAGCACACACACTCAAACAGAGGGACAGAGTGAGAGGAGATGTCTGACAGTTTTTTAATTTTCTGTTATCCATACAGTGTTGTAAAGTCATGAAACTATGCATATTCACTCAGAATAACTTTTTTTCTGTATGAAAAAAGGTTTTGAAGTGTTTGGAATTTAAAAATGCAGGAAAATTAATAATTCCATCTTTACTGTCATTTTAAAAAATCCCCACGACAAAACCATCCAAGCTATCCAAAACCCATTCACAATTTAAGTTCCTCAATGTTTTTTCAACATGTAGACAAAGTTTGGTGTGTATAGTGTTACTCTCCTCTGAGCAGTATGCATTAATTCACAGCTAAATGTAAAAAACAATCCACATTCAAATCAAAATAGCCGACTTCCTGTTGGTCGTAGCTGATGACTGTGAATTAGAAAGTTGTCCGTCTTGATAAGAACAATTTTTGTACTGAGTTTGGTGTCTGTAGCTAAAACTAACCCCCCCACTTTTGACAAAAGGTGGCGCTATAGAGTGCCTCTTCCACGCCCTCTTATGAACTTTTGCCATTGTCTAGCTGTCACTAATACTGATATGTGTTCTGAGTTTGATGAAATTCTAAGCATGTTATTTGCCTCAAAATCACCTGAGAAGTATTCCAGTTTGACATGTTGCCACGGCAACAATATTTTTAGATATCCAATTTCCCCCAGCAGATTCATATCGGCTGTGTTTTAACATTATTCTGATGAAGTTTGAAGCAAATCGAATAAAAATAGGATGCTGAATTTAAAGCATTTTGAAAATGACACACTTCCTGCTGCCAGTTGGTGGCGCTATAACTTTGACTCCTAATAATCACATATATGCGATCGACATCATACAATGAATAATCTGATGAAGTTTGATTGAAATCAGGAAATGTATGTGGATGGTATTAGACACTTCCTGTTTCTCAATTCTCGCCATAATTTCAACGCCTCGCCACGAGCAAACCGTTCGAGATATCAAAAATCCCCTGGCAATTTTTCATCCCCAATGTCTTGAGATCATGTTGACCGAGTTTGGTGGTAAACGAGTAAAAAACCTATGACAAGTATATCAAATTCCAGAGCATGCGCTTTTTACATAACTCTAAATAGCTGACTTCCTGTTGGGCGGAGCCCAATGACATGCAATACGAAAGTTGTTCGGCACGATGAGATCTATATGTGTACTGAGTTTCATATGAATATGTGCAAGTATGTGTGAGCTATACATCAACATTTATGACTGTGTTCCAGGGGGCGCCGTAGAGCCCCTGTGCCACGCCCGGGTCCCAACCTCTGCAGGCTCCTAAAGGGCACAGATTCCAAAGTGTGTGCAAATTTTCAAGAGTTTTTGAGTATGTTAGGGACCCCAAAAGCCCCCACAACTTTGACCAAAAATATGAATAATAAACCCTAAATAGCCAACTTCCTGTTGGGCGGAGCCTATGACATGCAGTACGAAAGTTGTTTGGTTTAATGAGATCTACATGTGTACCGAGTTTCATGTGTCTACGTGCAAGTATGTATGATATATGGCCCTCAGTATTCCAGGGGGCGCTGTAGAGCCCCTGTGCCACGCCCGTGTATCAGTCTCTGCCCGACCCTAATGGCCGCAGGTTCCAATCTGTGTGCCAATTTTCAAGAGTTTTCGAGCATGTTAAGGACCCCAAAAGCCCCCTTAACGTTAGAAAAAAATAATAATAATAATAATAATAATAAAAAATAATCCTAAGGAAAACAATAGGGCTCTCGCCCTCCAGGCTTGAGCCCTAATAATAATAATAATAATAATAATAATAATAATAATAATAAAAAATAATCCTAAGGAAAACAATAGGCCTCTCGCCCTTTGGGCTTGAGCCCTAATAATAAAAAATAATCCTAAGGAAAACAATAGGCCTCTCGCCCTTTGGGCTTGAGCCCTAATAATAACAAATAATCCTAAGGAAAACAATAGGGCTCTCGCCCTCCAGACTTGAGCCCTAATAATCCTAAGGAAAACAATAGGGCTCTCGCCCTCCAGGCTTGAGCCCTAATTAAAGCTGCTAGCAGCGATGAACGGGCCCTCGCACCCGGGCTCACCGGCAGCAAGTGGCTTTAGTAAATATGTGAACGGTGAGAAATATGCATTTAAACTCATAAATATAAGTGGAATATATCAAAGTTTATTCCATATATGTGCCAATCTTCCTGTTGCCAGCAGGTGGTGCTATCATTATAATGGAATATTGACCTTCAGATGTGTTCAGGGCAGGACTCTTATCAAACGTGAAGTTTGGGGAAGATTGAACAAATTATGCTTGAGTTAACTTCTCTTGCTGTGGCGAGACATCAAATTTTGTCATGGCGCCATGGAAACGCGCTTTAACAAAAATTTAAGATCTCCACAAGTTAACATTGCACAGGCCTTTAGATTAGACTGACCACAAAAAATACATTCATCTCAAAAAAATTCTAGGAGTAGTTTGTCGCAGCGTAAAACATGTCACTTCCTGTTGCCAGCAGGTGGCGTTATGACTATAACTGAATATGGGCATGTAGATCTGTTAAGGGCAGAAATCTTATCTAACGTGAAGTTTGGGGCAGATTGGACATTGTATGTCTGAGTTACAGCAACATCCTTTATCATGGCGAAACATCGGAATTTGTCACGCCGACATGGACACGCCCTTTAACGAAACCTCACGATCTTCACAATTTAAGATCGCAAAGGGCTTTAGATTACACTGACCAAGTTTGCTGTTGATCTGAATAAATCTCTAGGAGGAGTTCGTTAAAGTACAACCCCTGAAAATTGCAAAAACAACACCAATTTTGCAGGGATAATTCAATATAACTGACTTCCTGTTGGGATTCGGATTTCGTACCAAGAGACCTTTTTGTAGGTAACTACCGATGCATTTACTAATGTTAAAAAATGAGACATTATTTTAAATTGTTACCAAATCCTTAAATAATTAAAAGTTTTGTTATAAATTTATTGACCTATAAGCATTTGTGAAATAGTTCTGCTTGCATCACAGCTTGGTCTGCATCTGTGAGCTGAACAGTTTTACTGTTACATCCATGAGATTATGTAAATTCAGATTAATGTAAATCACAGGGAGTCAGAGGTCAGTATCAAATTAGTTTGAAATTATTATTTGCAGCACAAATAATTATTTTTAGATTTTTTTTTTTTAATCACTGAAACTGTCAGAAAAAGGATAAGGCCTAAGAGTTTTCTTAAGCTGTAATGAAAACAGCACAATTAGCAACAAAAACAACAATTTATCTAAAACTAACCCCCCACTTTTGACAAAAGATGGCGCTATAGAGTGCCTCTTCCACGCCCTTTTAAAAGATTTTTCCATTGTCCAGCTATAAATAATACTGATATGTGTTTTGAGTTTCATGTAAATCTGAGGTTGTTATCTGCCTCAAAATCACCATAACAGAATATTCAAGTTTGACACGTTGCCATGGCAACAATATATAAGATATCAATATCCCCACAACAGATTAACATCAGCCATGTTTTGTCATTATTCTGATAAAGTTTGAAGCAAATCGAGTAAAAATAAGATGCTGAATTCAAAGCATTTTGAAAATGACTCAATTCCTACTGCCAGTTGGTGGCGCTATAACGTTGACTCTTAATAGTCACATATATACGATCGCTATCATAGATCGAAAAAACCGATGAAGTTTGATCAAACTCAGGTAATGTATGTGGATGTTATTAGGCATTTCCTGTTTCAAATTTTTTTGCCCTAATTTCAACGCCATGCCACGGGCAAACCGTTCGAGATATCAAAAATCCCCTGGCAATTTTTCATCCCCAATGTCTTGAGATCATGTTCACCAAGTTTCGAAGGAAACGGTTGAAAGTCCTCAGAGGAGTATTTCAAATTCCTGAGCATGCTTTTTTTAAACAGCCCTGAATAGCTGACTTCCTGTTGGGCGGAGCCTATGACATAGAGTGCAAAAGTTGTTCGGCTCAATGAGATCTATAAGTGTGTACTGAGTTTCATTTAAATCTATGCAAGTATTTGTGAGATAAAAATTAAAATTAAAAATATAGCTGCAAGCAGCGATGGCGGGCTCAAGCCACCAATGCCATCGCCACCCCGGTGGCATCAGGTAAACTGTGCCCAGCGGGCACATGCATTCACAATATCCCTCTGGCAGTGACGTTTTAAAGGATATGGCGGTTAAAGGGTTAATCCGAATCATCTAGACTTTAAAATCACATTCACAGAACAATATATATATATATATTCCCCAAACATATATATATATATTTAGTAACACTTTACAATAAGATTTCATTTATAAACATTATGTTAACATGAACAATATTTATATAGCATTAATTTATGTCAGTTAATATTCCAAACTTAAACATTAAAACATTGTTTTATTGTGATTTTTTTCCAAGCACATTTTACCAATTCCAAACCATATCAATCTTAATAACTACCATTATTTTTTATTTAATCATTTATGAGTGCTATACAATAGTCCAGGAAAGCTGTAAGAGAAAAACTCCTTATATTCATGTGCAGAATTATTAGGCTGTTTTCTTTTACAGATGAAATGCGCTAAAAAAGAGTTTTAACTCAAACTGTTTTAACTCAAAGTCGAAAATTATGAAATACCCATGAGAAATATCAAACACAAATGCAATACAGAAATGGATAAGTTAAGACTTGACCATTGTACAAAAATGCTGACTGGGTCATGAGGTCAGAAAAGAAGAAGAAAAAAAAAAACAGGTCAAGAAGAACTGACAAAAATAATTGCAAAATAATTAGGAATTAAGGTGAAGATTAATTTTTAGTCAATTCTGCAAGACAGACTTTCAGGAAAGGAGGTGGAATAAAAATGAGCTCCTAAATCTTAATCCCGGATTCTGGAAGATATATTCCTCAAACCATCGGACAAGAGGAGGTGGTGCTGGTCCTTCATGAGTCACTCTAATCTGTTCATAAAGCCTATATATAAAGTCTTAATATATAGTATTTCACAATACTTCATGGTATTCTAATCAAATCATTTTTTGGAATCTTAGATCTCTCAGAACCTGACACCGAGTAATTCTGAGACTCCAGGAAAGTGGCAGTTCTGTAAAATGTTGGCGCTGGAGACTAAATGCTCCCTGATAGTTTCACACCTAATTCACTTAACACACACACACACACACACATACACACACACACACACACACACACACACACACATTACCCACAGTGACAGAGGGACAGAGTGACATCAGATGTATGATAGTTTTTTAATTTTCTATCATCCATATAGTGTTGTATAGTCATGAAACTATGCATATTTCCTCAGAATGACTTGTCTTCTATGTGTACATTTTTTTGAAGTGTTTAGAAGCTGCACTTAAAAAAATAAAAGACATTTACTGGTTACTTTTTTACTGTTATTTCAAAAAATCACCACGACAAAACCATTCAAGCTATTCAAAATTCATCCGCACCTGTACTTTAACATACATTCTTTAAACAGTGGTAAAAGAGGATGTGGTGCTGATCCTTCAAGAGTCACTCAAAACTTATCTGTCCATAAAGCCTATAAAGAATTATTCTTAATATACAGTTCACAATACTTCAGCATGTTGTTCTAATTAAGTGAGGGTCATTTTATCAGTAAAATACATAAAATTCATATTATTTTTCTTTGAAAGATTTCTATAAATGATTTAAATCATACTTGTTTCTACAATAATTATTTAAAAGTGATCCTATAGCTCCATCTGGTGGCCATTATTGGTACTAAGAATTGCCAGCTTGATTTATATGTTATGATAGTTTTAATTTTATGCTGGCTCTTGAAAATGATAAAGCTATGAAACTTACTGTTGTGGAAGATTTTTATTGGTGGGATTTTGCTCAATCAAGTATGATCAAGATGAATCTAGTCATACTTATACATACGTGTTTTATTCCATTAGAATCATATAGCCTTTGTGTGAAAGGAATGTGCCTATGTCTGCAAAAAACATCCTGACCACCACTTTTCTTTACCATAGCAAGTCTCAGGAAACATCTGGAAAAACATGCAATGGGTCTCTTCTCTTTACCATAGCGTCTCCCTAGGGAGGGATCAAAATTGCAAGCCTAAGGAAAAGTTTGACTATTTGGAAACGCCCTGTAAAGGGTATATAATGAGATGCAACCTAGCATTTCGACAGAACTTCTTGCAACAAGCTCTCGACTTTGTTTTGCTTAAAATAAAGTCTTTTCTTCTGAGAGAAAAATCCCTGACTGAGTTTGATCCTTGGGAGAACCGGCAAAATACACCACAGATTTGGCGACCCAGATGGGACTGGAAAGGAGCAGAGTGGACGACTGCTCTTGAGCTGACTGATGAGCAACACACACACAGTGGTGGCCACCATAGAATAAGGTAAGCATTTTTGCTTATATAATTAGTGTGTGTTGTTGACTGGTCAGTTCTGAGTGGTAAGGACACTTAAAATCTGCTCTTCCAAATTTAGAAAAATAATATGATATCTAAATTGAAAAAGGGGTTTTACTCCAGAAGAAATAACTGCATGCACATATTTGGGTTATTAATAGGAAGGCCTTGGAAGGCAACCTCGATTTAAGACAAATATGGTGTAGGCAGAAAGACATGGCATGCTGTGGTCTGTGTTTATTGGATAGCTGTGCCTAGGTAGGACAGTGATAAACGGATAAGCAGATTAGTTAAGGAATCGCGAGGAAAAGTCCCATGGATACCGCTTTGAGAATGTATAAGTGAAATTCTTGAAGGACTGAATAGATGGGCCCTTAAGGACGCTCTAGGTAGAGCGAGCTCTAGGAAGAGCTGTGTTTTGTTGTGTGAATGTATCTGTGTCCGGACTGAATGTATGTGTGAACAAAGAAATTCCTCGTTGGGTGGGTAAAAGTTGCGCACCATTCTTGGACCGTCACTTCAGGGTGGCTGGGTGGAGTTGGACGCAGCTAGTATCCACTTGAGAGGGATGAATGTATGATGAGCCTTGATAATAAAAGGACAATTAATGACTGATTATCCCTTAGATAAAGGGAAAAAGTATGCAAGAATAAGCACTCTGGCTCAATAAAGAGTGTAGCAAGTGTGAATGGGTTTAGGAAAATAGCATCAATAAAGTTTGAACCAAGATCTATAATAGATTTTTGCATTTAGGATGTCTGGGTGAAAGGGGAGAAAATTTTCTGAGCCCAGTGTAGTGGGAGTGAGAACAAAGGAGGACGTTTCCACAGTAAAGTTGTATTACATGGGGGGAGCAAGAGGTGCTCTCCCCTCCTGGACCATCACTTGGGAGTGATCAGGTTACAGAGACTGGTGTTGAGAAAGGATAAGTGCAGAAGCCCTAAAACAATAAAGTCAACTGTATGAAGGTTGTTTTAGAGAAAAATAAATACAAATGTTCCAAGAAATGGACTAATATAGAAATGGCAGATATGGTGGAATATAGATATAATGATAAATTAATTAAAATAAGATATGCATTTATTATTTAATAACTTATATTAATAGATGAATTTAAAGGATGCACGTGCTTAAAACTTTTTTTAATACGTGAAGACATCTAAAATTTGTTTCTTGTTATCCCTGGGACAGTATGAAAGTTAATCCATTACAGAGTTTCAGAGATTGGGCTTGTGTAAATGTAAAAATAAAAGAAATAACTTGTGCAATGTGGAATGAAAGCAAGATTGGGTGACCAAGTTAATAGACATTTGGATTCAAAAGCTATAGGTATTTTATAATAGGAAAGGGAATTAGTTGCTTAAAGAATTAGATTTAATTATTTTATGTTGGTTAGGAAACATTAATTCACAAATACTAGATTATTCTGAATCATGTATGCAAATATAGAAGAAAAATTATGATTGAAGTCTTTATTTTACCATATGCATGTCATGCTGTTATAAAAAAAGGTTTATTTTATTTTATTGCAGTATATTTAGATAATAAAGGTAGCTGATTTCTGCATTTTGCAAAGAAGAAAAAATGCTTGCTATTTTCCTGCAATGAAGAACTTGCTTCACTAACATAGAATAAGAGAACTGCTGTTTTCAACCAGATGATTTAGTTTTTATTAAGGGACCACTGAAAGAAGAGGTTGAAAAGTGAAAATAATAAAAAGAGCTGATTGCTCAGAAACAATTTGGTCAGAAGTTACATAGGTACATTTGATTAATGCAGTCTCCGAGTGTTAAACTTTCAGATGACTTCTGGAACAAAGCCTTGACAAAGGAAAGCAATGAAATGGAGTCTGTCGAGGAATGGCAAAGCAGCAAACACAGCTGCAGAGAGAAGAAGAGGGAGGGGCTGATGGATGTTCCCCTCCCCTCCTGAAAGAGAAGAACACACTTCAGCAAGGGGAAAGACTGAAATTAAAGTAGGAAAAGGTGAATCTTTCACTTGAGACTTTTCCTGAGGTTGAAAAGAACATTATGAAATGCAAAAGTCTGGCAGAAAGAAACCAGAAGCCAGACTGAGAAGAAGCAGAGAAACAACGGAGACCGTACACCACAACATCAGGTCTTTGAGTGCCATCACAGACTGATGACCCAGTACAACAGCCCAGGCTGATGATCTAACCAGAAGGACTTCCATCCCTTCAGTGCACAGGTCCTGCATATTCAATGAACACTATAGAGACTGCTTCAAATGTTAATTATTTTATTAATTATTTTATTTACTATGTTTTAATCTTGATTATTCACTGGTCTCACAGCACTTCCTTAAATTCTGTGTTTTAACTAACTCTCTCAATCTGCTTTTCAATAGGTACCAGTCCAGCCTCATGTCTTAAAGAAAAAATAATAACTTTGACAGACAGAAGTGAGTACTTGACTCACCAATCAGATAAACATGGAGCTGGATTTGGCATAGTAAGACTGTTTCATTAAACAACTAGGGGGAAATGCACAACTAAATACTTGACATCAATGCTGAGCGCATTGGGAAAGAAGAGAATAAATAAATAAATAAAAAAGGGTATCCTGATGAACAATAGGAAAAATATATATGGTTGAAAAAATAGAAATATTGGTCACTCCATTTTGTTTTAAGGTAATTTTCTAAGGTAACTGAATAAAATAATAATGAATAAAAGATTATTCCAAAGATCCAAAATCATGAAATCACATATACTGTCATCACTGGGGATAACCAGATGGAAATGTTGATGACCATGGATCCAAGATATGCAGAGATCTCCAATCCTCTTCTCACAGTCGCTCATGAGCAATAACAAAAAAGTATTTGACTAAACTTTAAATTAGACAAACACATGACATTTGAGAAATGTTAATTGGCTCTCTCAAATGCCCAATGCCTAGGCCTAATATTCTAAACAAATTAATCTATGAGATTTTGGAAAAAGGAAGGAAAGAAAGAAAAGAAAAGTTTTTGGCAAAAAAAAAAAAAAAAAAAAAAAAAAGGGGGGGAGTGAAAGAGTGTGAAAAAGTATGAATGATGGTGTTGTATGGCATGAAAGAGAGTGTCTGACGAGACACTGAGGCAATTTAATCAATTTGCCCAAACAGCTGTATACAAATTTGAATGTGGGCCCACAGGGCAAATTTATGCCCAGAAAAATAATGACCATGGATGAATTTGGTTAAGTTTCCTGGTCAGTACCTAGGTCTTTGTTGTGGCAGAAAGAAAAACAGTGCCACACATGCGCAGCGTATAACATGGGAAGGCAGAGCAAAGCAAGCTTGCTCTGTCCACCCCACATCTAACTTCCTTTTCAGCATATCATGATGGAGCTGATTGTGTCAAAAGGATGAAATATTGTCTGTTAAATGACTGTTAAAATAAATACAGTGGGTTGAGTGTTTTCCAGGGCAAAAGACCTATGCTACTGAGCAACATAGGCCTAGATAAATTATCCAGTGATATAGTGGAACTCAGTTTACAAAATAAAAAGATAACTAAATAAGCAAATTGTTGAGAATAAAATTAAAAGGAATTAAAAAATAGTAAAGACAGCACAGGGATTGTGAAAACTCAAAAAGGGGCCAAGACAGCCCTCAACCCACATTACAATTCCACAGGTCACACCAAGAAGGACAACTAACAAGAGGAACAAATTAGCATGCTTGATAACACTAACAAAAAATTCTTAAGTTTTCCATTTACAGGTGACAGCAGTTCCAGTAAGACCAAGGAATGCTTCGCTCCATTAAAGAGAACCAGTGAGGGCGCAGAAATGATCTCGAGAGCCTTGCATGAATCAGAAAAACAGTTACAGAGTGACACCTGAGTTCACATCTCTAACCTTAAAATACTCCAACCAGCTTCAACAACTCCACACAGCATGAAGTGAGGGATGAAGGGTGTGCTAGTAACGACCCACCCTTGCCAACGAGGGAAAGACCATTGCAACGACTCGCAAAGAGTCTCCCTGGTGAAGATGGAATGAGAGAGTGATGGGACTGCTACTGAGATCAAAATACTTGGGTGCAGATATGAGCCAAGAAATAGAAAAGAAAAAGTGGAAAGATAATCTTAAGTAATGGTAGATGAAGAATTTGAAGGTTATGAGAAGGGAAATATGGATGTAGGAAGATTTGAAGGGAAAATAGAGCAATTTGATGCAACAAATAGAATGAAAAGAGCAAAATAGAAAAGCTCAAGATTTGTGAATTGAAGAAGGAAAAGTATGTGTTATGTTTGGGGAAAATGCTGTATTTATAGAAGGGAGCATTTAATGAAGAACTGATCAAATTGAAAAGGCTAAGAATGATAGATAAAGAAAATGTTGGAAAAGATAATAAAATGTAAGACTGGTTTGATTTACAATTAGGAACATGTGGAGCATAGTTTACAACTAAATAGGGAAAGTTTTCAGGAATTGCATTAATGACAGGAGATTTACTATTTTACTTCCTATATTGAGGTCACTAGTCAAAGCCACAGTTAAGCAAATTAAATTCAAAGATATCAAAATAATGGGAAATTGATACATAAGGTATCTAAGCTGAAGATCAACTCTTATAATCTTGTGATATTCAATGTTTGATGTGATTTGTATTTGTATGTGTATGTATTTTTACGCCTTTTATACAAAACTGTGATAACCAGGCAAATGCTGAACCAATTGCACATTCATGTTTTTAACAATGTCTACTATTAAAGAGGGGTTAGGGAGACTGGATCTTTTACTCACTCCATGTCAAATTAGGAGGGAGATGTTTGGTCCAGTAATCCCTCAGAGTGGAATTTCATAATCTAGTCACTGGAGATAATACAATGTGACTTATTTAGTCACTAGGTAGTGTAACTAATATGACTGGATTATGGAGTAGCACTCTGGATAAAAATAATCAAATGTGAGACTTATTAAGTCTCAAAGGGGAGAATATGTGGAAGATTTTTATTGGTGGGATTTTGCTCAATCAAGTATGATCAAGATGAATCTAGTCATACTTATACATACGTGTTTTATTCCATTAGAATCATATAGCCTTTGTGTGAAAGGAATGTGCCTATGTCTGCAAAAAACATCCTGACCACCACTTTTCTTTACCATAGCAAGTCTCAGGAAACATCTGGAAAAACATGCAATGGGTCTCTTCTCTTTACCATAGCGTCTCCCTAGGGAGGGATCAAAATTGCAAGCCTAAGGAAAAGTTTGACTATTTGGAAACGCCCTGTAAAGGGTATATAATGAGATGCAACCTAGCATTTCGACAGAACTTCTTGCAACAAGCTCTCGACTTTGTTTTGCTTAAAATAAAGTCTTTTCTTCTGAGAGAAAAATCCCTGACTGAGTTTGATCCTTGGGAGAACCGGCAAAATACACCACACTGTGCTTCCTTCAAATGATGACTTCTAGGTATATAAAAAATTATGAAGAGTTGGAATTAAAAATTTTAAAGATATAGTAAAATAACTATGGTATTTTTTTATGTTACTTTAATAAATCTCTATGGCCACACCATTTAAGGTATCCTAAACCCATTCGCAATTTAACATCTTCAGTATATGGCTTCATGTTAAAAAAGTTTGGTGTGAACTACTTGTGTCTTCTTGGAGGAGAATGAATTCATTTACAGGCTGAGTTTATCATAAATCCACAATAACATTTCTGAGTTCTGTATCAATCAGTGTTGTTGTTTGTTTATTTTTATTTTTTTATTTTTCATAGGAAGATAACTGACCCTTTACTCTCCTTTTTAATAAATGAGCTATTTATAGCTGTATTTATAAACTGCTTACTACTGACTATTAATATTGGGACAAGGCTTTATGAAGCATGAACTGACTATTTACTAATGAGTGCAGTTATTATAAAGTGTTATCAATGCATTTGCTAATGTTAACAAATTAGACATTATTTTACAGTGTTATCAAATCCCTTAAATGATTTGTAAGTGTTTTGTAATGATTTTATTGACCTAAAAGCATTTGTGAAAGTTCTGCTTACATTACAGCTTAGTCTTGATCTGTGAGCTGAACAGATTTACTGTTACATCCATGAGATTATGTAAATTCAAATAAATATCATGTCACAGGATGTCAGAGGTCAGTATCAAATTAGTTAGAAATTATTATTTGCAGCACAAATAAGGTTTTTTAGGATTTTTAAAAATCCCTAAAACTGTCAGAAAAGGATAAGGCCTAAGATTTCTATGTGAGTGGCTAAATTTGTTTGTTTTTATAACTATAATGCATAAACTATGAAACTATACAAAATGTATAAAAAAGTACAAGTTATTCTTTTCCAATGTTTTTTATTTATTTACATTTTTTTTTTTTTTTTTGGGATTTACATTTTTAAAAATTAGCCTATGGCAATCATTCTAAACAGCTTGAATAAAACCTGTCAATATTTATTATAGACCACTATAACTGTGTATAATCTAACAAACGAGTTTATTATGAAAATAAAGTGTGTACACCAGATAAATTGGACGATAAAGAAATTGCTAACAATAGTATAATAGAGCATGTTTTAGGTTTTTAGGCGTTTAGATGCAGAAATGGACAAATCAAATGTAAAATCAAATGTAATTGATTTAATTAAATATAGATTAAGTCTTGTTAGAGCAAAATAATAAATAAATACGTACACACATTAAAAAAGCAGCCAAGATGAATGAGTTTAATTTTTTATATAGATTAAAATTGAAGACAGAAGCAGCTGGTATATGCGGTCACTTAATATTAAAATCCAGTAGATCCATTCTGATTTATTTCTCAACAGTTTATGTTCACGTGGCTGTTTTCGTTTATATTAGCCAAGCTATTATGTATTTTGAAATAATCTTGTCCGTGATGTGTTCGTTCTTACGACGAAAGGCAGAATCCTGCAGCTCGAGAGAGAAATGTTATTCTGCCAGTCGCGCTTTCAAATAGTCTTGCGCACTTAAACGGGTCACAAACACCTGCATTTAGCTCGTGTAGTGTTATAATGGATGTATTGTGTGCATTTATGGCAATAATTTATTTTGAAAAGCTCTTAAACAAGAATAAATTCGTTTGTTTTGAACTTGTGACACTGTGCGCGCTGATCGGAGGCAGTGATTTCATATAGGCAGCCGCGAATATTTCATTTTCACACAAACAGTTCAAAAACATCTTAATTTAGCTCTTGGTGTGCTCTAATTGGTGAATTGTGTGATATCGCTGCAATACTTTATTTTTAATAGCTATAAAACAAGAATAAACTCGTTTTTTTCTGAGCTCATCATTCCACACGCTCCTGCTCAGAGCGGTGATTCATCTCTCGTGTTTCTCACGTATCACTGACCACACATCAATTATTAATGAGCCCTGACCTTATAATAATCATATATGTTGGTTTAGCTTGTCAGTGTGAATTAAATCCAAGTATTTATTTGTATTTTAACCGATTTAAAATCGAAACCAAAAGACAGTCTCCTCCCTTTTTAATTCCGGTAACTGCACCTGTAGGGGCGCTATTTCTCTCAGACAATGGAAGTCTAAGCACACACACTCAAACAGATGGACAGAGTGAGATGAGATGTCTGACAGTTTTTTAATTTTCTGTTATCCATACAGTGTTGTAAAGTCATGAAACTATGCATATTTACTCAGAATAACTTTTTTTCTTTATGAAAAAAGGTTTTGAAGTGTTTGGAATTTAAAAATGCAGGAAAATTAATAATTCCATCTTTATTGTCATTTTAAAAAATCCCCACGACAAAACCATCCAAGCTATCCAAAACCCATTCACAATTTAAGTTCCTCAATGTTTTTTCAACATGTACACCAAGTTTGGTGTTTATAGTGTTACTCTCCTCTGAGCAGTATGCATTAATTCACAGCGAAATGTAAAAAACAATCCACATTCAAATCAAAATAGCCGACTTCCTGTTGGTCGTAGCTGATGACTGTGAATTAGAAAGTTGTCCGTCTTGATAAGAACAATTTTTGTACTGAGTTTGGTGTCTGTAGCTAAAACTAACCCCCCCACTTTTGACAAAAGGTGGCGCTATAGAGTGCCTCTTCCACGCCCTCTTATGAAATTTTGCCAGTGTCTAGCTGTCACTAATACTGATATGTGTTCTGAGTTTGATGAAATTCTAAGCATGTTATATGCCTCAAAATCACCTGAGAAGTATTCCAGTTTGACATGTTGCCACGGCAACAATATTTTTAGATATCAATATCCCCCCAGCAGATTTATATCGGCTGTGTTTTAACATTATTCTGATGAAGTTTGAAGCAAATCGAGTAAAAATAAGATGCTGAATTCAAAGCATTTTGAAAATGACACACTTCCTGCTGCCACTTGGTGGCGCTATAACTTTGACTCCTAATAGTCACATATATGCGATCGACATCATACAATGAATAATCTGATGAAGTTTGATTAAAATTAGGAAATGTATGTGGATGGTATTAGACACTTCCTGTTTCTCATTTCTCGCCATAATTTCAAAGCCTCGCCACAAGCAAACCGTTTGAGATATCAAAAATCCCCTGGCAATTTTTCATCCCCAATGTCTTGAGATCATGTTGACCGAGTTTGGCGGCAATCGAGTAAAAAACCTATGACAAGTATTTCAAATTCCAGAGCATGCGCTTTTTACATAACTCTAAATAGCTGACTTCCTGTTGGGCGGAGCCTATGATATGCAATACGAAAGTTGTTCAGCACGATGAGATCTATATGTGTACTGAGTTTCATATTAATACGTGCAAGTATGTGTGAGCTATACATCAACATTTATAACTGTGATCCAGGGGGCGCCGTAGAGCCCCTGTGCCACGCCCAGGTCTCAGCCTCTGCAGGCTCCTTCAGGCCACAGATTCCAAAGTGTGCGCAAATTTTCAAGAGTTTTTGAGTATGTTAAGGACCCCAAAAGCCCCCACAACTTTGACGACAAATATGAATAATAAACCCCAAATAGCCAACTTCCTGTTGTGCGTAGCCTATGATATGCAATACGAAAGTTGTTTGTATTGATGAGTTCTATATGTGTACCGAGTTTCGTATGTCTATGTGCAAGTATGTATGATATATGGCCCTCCATATTCCAGGGGGCGCTGTAGAGCCCCTGTGCCACGCCCGTGTATCAGTCTCTGCCCGGCCCTAATGGCCGCAGGTTCCAATGTGTGTGCCAATTTTCAAGACTTTTTAAGCATGTTAAGGGCCCCAAAAGCCCCCGAAACCTTGAAGAAAAATAATAATAATAAATAATAATAATAATAATAATAATAATAATAATAACAAATAATCCTAAGGAAAACAATAGGGCTCTCGCCCTCCAGGCTTGAGCCCTAATAATAATAAGAAGAATAAGAATAATCCTTAGGGGAACAATAATAAATATAGCTGCAAGCAGCGATGGCGGGCTCAAGCCACCAGTGCCATCGCCACCCCGGTGGCATCAGGTAAACTGTGCCCAGCGGGCACATGCATTCACAATATCCCTCTGGCAGTGAGGTTTTAAAGGATATGGCAGTTAAAGGGTTAATCCGAATCATCTAGACTTTAAAATCACATTCACAGAACAATATATATGTATAACTTTAGTAACACTTTACAATAAGATTCCATTCATAAACATTATGTTAACATGAACAATATTTATATAGCATTCATTCACGTCAGTTAATATTCCAAACTTAAACATTAAAACATTGTTTTATTGTGATTTTTTTCCAAGCACATTTTACCAATTCCTAACCATATAAATCTTAATAACTACCATTATTTTGTATTTAATCATTTATGAGTGCTATACAATAGTCCAGGAAAGCTGGAAGAGAAAAACTCCTTATATTCATGTGTGCAGAATTATTAGGCATGTTTTCTTTTACAGATGAAATGCGCTAAAATAGACTTTTAACTCAAACTGTAAGGTCGAAAATTATGAAATACCCATGAGAAATATCAAACACAAATGCAATACAGAAATGGATAAGTTAAGACTTGACCATTGTACAAAAAATACTGACTGGGTCATGAGGTCAGAAAAGAAGAAGAAAAAAGCAGGTCAAGAAGAACTGACAAAAAGAATTGCAAAATAATTAGTAATTAATGTGAAGATTAATTTTTAGTCAATTCTGCAAGACAGACTTTTCAGGAAAGGAGGTGGAATAAAAATGAGCTCCTAAATCTTAATCCCGGATTCTGGAAGATATATTCCTCAAAGCATCGAACAAGAGGAGGTGGTGCTGGTCCTTCATGAGTCACTCTAATCTGTTCATAAAGCCTATATATAAAGACTTAATATATAGTATTTCACAATACTTCATGGTATTCTAATTAAATCATTTTTTGGAATCTTAAGTCTCTCAGAGCCTGACACCGAGTAATTCTGGAGACTCCAGGAAAGTGGCAGTTCTGTAAAATGTTGGCGCTGGAGACTAAATGCACCCTGATAGTTTCACACCTAATTCACTTAACACACACACACACACACACACATTACCCACAGTGACAGTGGGACTGAGTGACATCAGATGTATGATAGTTTTTTTTAATTTTCTATCATCCATACAGTGTTGTATAGTCATGAAACTATGGTCATGAGACCAGTCATTCTGAGGAAATATGCCTCAGAATGACTGGTCTTCTATTTGTACATTTTTTTTTTTTTAAGTGTTTAGAAGCTGCACTTTAAAAAAATAAAAAGACATTTACTGGTTCCTTTTTTACTATTATTTCAAAAAATCATCACGGCAAAAGCATTCAAGGTATCCAAAATTCATTCACACCTATTCTGTAAGATACATTCTTTAAACAGTGGTAAAAGAGGATGTGGTGCTGAACCTTCAAGAGTCACTCAAAACGTTATCTGTCCATAAAGCCTATAAAGAGTTATTCTTAATATACAGTTCAAAATACTTCAGCTTGTTATTCTAATTAAGTTAGGGTCATTTTATCAGTAAAATATATACAATTCATTTTTTTTTTGAAAGATTTCTATAAATGATTTAAATCATACTCGTTTCTACAATAATTATTTAAAAGTAATCCTATAGCTCCCTCTGGTGGCCATTATAGGTACTAAGAATTGCAAGCTTGATTTATAAGTTATGATAGTTTAAATTTTATGCTGGCTCTTGAAAGTGATAAAGCTATGAAACTTACTGTGCTTCCTTCAAATGAGGACTTCTACTTATATAAAAAATTATGAAGATTTAGAATGAAAAATTGTAAAGATATAGTAAAATAACTATTGTATTTTTTTATGTTACTTTAATAAATCTCTATGGCAACACCATTTAAGCTATCCTAAACCCATTCACAATTTAACATCTCAGTATATAGGCATAATGTTGAAAAAGGAGTATGGAGTAGTATGAGTAGGAGTATGAATTCATTTGCAGGCTTTATCATAAATCCACAATAAAATTTCTGAGTTCTGTATCAATCTGTGTTGTTGTTTGTTTATTTTTATCTTTTATTTTTCATAGGAAGATAACTTACTCTCATTTTTAATAAATGTGCTTATAAACCAAGGACAAGCTATTTATAGCTGTATTTATAAACTGCTTACTACTGACTATTGATATTGGGACAAGGCTTTATAAAGCATGAACTGACTATTTAATAATGAGTGCAGTTATTATAAAGTGTTATCAATGAATTTGCTAATGTTAACAAATTAGACATTATTTTACAGTGTTATCAAATCCTTAAATGACTCATAAGCATTTGTGAAAGTTCTGCTTGCATTACAGCTTAGTATTGATCTGTGAGCTGAACAGATTTACTGTTACATCCATGAGATTATGTAAATTAAAATAAATATAATGTCACAGGATGTCATAGGTCAGTATCAAATGAGTTTGAAATTATTATTTGCAGCACAAATAAGGTTTTTTTAGGATTTTTAAAAATCCCTAAAACTGTCAGAAAAAGGTTAAGGCCTAAGCTATTTCTATGTGAGTGGCTAATTTTATTTTTGTTTTTATAATTGTAATACACAAACTATGAAATTATACAAAATGTATAAAAAGATAAATAAATAAATACGCACACATTAAAAAAGCAGCCAAGTCGAATGAGTTTCCTTTTTTATATAGATTAAAATTGAAGACAGAAACAAGTGGTAAATGTGGTCACTTTAATATTCAAATCCAGTAGATCCAGTTTATGTTCACGTGGCTGTTTTCGTTTATATTCGCCAAGCTATTATGTATTTTGAAATAATCTTGTCCGTGATGTGTTCGTTCTTACGACGAAAGGCAGAAACCTGCAGCTCAAGAGATATATGTTATTCTGCCAGTCGCGCTTTCAAATAGTCTTGCACACTTAAACAGGTCACAAACACCTGCATTTAGCTCTTGTTGTGTTACAATGGGTTTATTGTGTGCATTTGTGGTAATATTTTATTTAAAAAAGCTCTTAAACAAGAATAAATTCGGTTGTTTTGAGCTGGACACTGTACGCGCTGATCGGAGGCGGTGATTTCAGATAGGCAGCCACAAATATTTCATTTTCACACAAACAGTTCAAAAACATCTTAATTTAGCTCTTGGTGTGTTCTAATTGGTTGATTGTGTGATATCGCTGTAATAATTTATTTTTAAAAGCTTTAAAACAGGAATAAATTCGTTTTCTCTGAGCTCTTTACTCCAGACGCTCGTGATCACAGCGGTGATTCATCTCTCCTATTTCTCACATATCTCTGGCCAGAAATAATTTATCCATGAGCCCTGAACCGGTAATAATCAGATATGTTGGTTTAGCTTGTCAGTGTGAATTAAATCTAAGTATTTGTTTGTATTTTTAACCGATTTAAAAGTGAAAGTAAAAGTTCGGGAATTGAACCTGTAGGGGCGCTATTCCTCTCAGACAATGGAAGTCTGAAGCACATATACTCAAACAGAGGGCCAGCGTGAGATGAGATGTCTGACAGTTTTTAAATTTTCTGTTATCCATACAGTGTTGTAAAGTCGTTAAACTATGCATATTTCCTCAGAATGACTTTTTCATCTGTATGAAAAAATTATTTGACGTGTTTGGAAGCTGCAATTTAAAAATACAATAATGATTCCCTTTGTAAGGTCATTTAAAAAAATCACCACGGCAAAACCATTCAAGCTATCCAAAATCCATTCACAATTTAAGTTCCTATCAGAAATACTGATGTGTGTTCAGAGTTTTGTGAAATTCTAAGTATGTTATTTGCCTCAAAATCACCTGAGAAGTATTCCAGTTTGACATGTTGCCACGGCAACAATTTTTTAGATATCAATATCCCCCTTGCAGATTTATATCGGCTGTGTTTTAACATTATTCTGATGAAGTTTGAAGCAAATCGAGTAATAATAAGATGCTGAATTCAAATCATTTTGAAAATGACACACTTCCTTCTGCCAGTTGGTGGCGCTATAACTTTGACTCCTAATAGTCACATATATGCGATCGACATTATACAACGAATAATCTGATGAAGTTTGATTAAAATCAGGAAATGTATGTGGATGGTATTAGACACTTCCTGTTTCTAATTTCTTGCCATAATTTCAACGCCTCGCCACGAGCAAACCGTTCGAGATATCAAAAATCCCCTGGCAATTTTTCATCCCCAGTGTCTTGAGATCATGTTGACCGAGTTTGGCGGCAATCGAGAAAAAAACCTATGACAAGTATTTCAAATTCCAGAGCATGCGCTTTTTACATAACTCTAAATAGCTGACTTCCTGTTGGGTGGAGCCTATGACATGCAATACGAAAGTTGTTCGGCACGATGAGATCTATATGTGTACTGAGTTTCATATGAATATGTGCAAGTATGTGTGAGCTATACATCAACATTTCTGACTGTATTCCAGGGGGCGCCGTAGAGCCCCTGTGCCACGCCCGGGTCCCAGCCTCTGCAGGCTCCTAAAGGCCACAGATTCCAAAGTGTGCGCGAATTTTCAAGAGTTTTTGAGTATGTTAAGGACCCCAAAAGCCCCCACAACTTTGACGAAAAATTTGAATACTAAACCCTAAATAGCCAACTTCCTGTTGGGCGGAGCCTATGATATGCAATACAAAAGTTGTTTGGATTGATGAGATTTATATGTGTACCGAGTTTCATACGTCTACGAGCAAGAATGTATGATATATGGCCCTCCATATTCCAGGGGGCGCTGTAGAGCCCCTGTGCCACGCCCGTGTATCAGTCTCTGCCCGGCCCTAATGGCCGCAGGTTCCAATCTGTGTGCCAATTTTCAAGACTTTTTAAGCACGTTAAGGGCCCCAAAAGCCCCCGAGACGTTGGAAAAAAATAATAATAAATATAGCTGCAAGCAGCGATGGCGGGCTCAAGCCACCAATGCCATCACCACCCCGGTGGCATCAGGTAAACTGTGCCCAGCGGGCACATGCATTCACAATATCCCTCTGGCAGTGAGGTTTTAAAGGATAGAGGGGAGCGTAGAGGGGAGCGTGCATTTGCAGTGGCTGGGCCACGACTCTGGAATACCCTGCCTTTAGAGATCAGACTGGCCCCTTCCTTGTCTATTTTTAAATCTTTGCTAAAAACTTTTTTATTTTCCTTAGTGTACTGACTACTGTGTTATGCTACATTTTGAAATGGGTGGTTTTAAATTTTTTGTCTGGTCTATTTGTATGTATGTGTAATATTCTTGCTCTTATGTTAAAGCACTTTGGTCAGCCAGGAGGCTGTTGTAAATGCGCTATACAAATAAATTGAACTTGAACTTGAACTTGAACTTGAACTTGATATGGCAGTTAAAGGGTTAATCCGAATCATCTAGACTTTAAAATCACATTCACAGAACAATATATATATATATATATATAACTTTAGTAACACTTTACAATAAGATTTCATTTATAAACATTATGTTAACATGAACAATATTTATATAGCATTCATTCATGTCAGTTAATATTCCAAACTTAAACATTAAAACATTGTTTTATTGTGATTTTTTTCCAAGCACATTTTACCAATTCCAAACCATATCAATCTTAATAACTACCATTATTTTTTATTTAATCATTTATGAGTGCTATACAATAGTCCAGGAAAGCTGGAAGAGAAAAACAGGTCAAGAAGAACTGACAAAAGAATTGCAAAAGAATTAGGAATTAATGTGAAGATTAATTTTTAGTCAATTCTGCAAGACAGACTTTCAGGAAAGGAGGTGGAATAAAAATGAGCTCCTAAATCTTAATCCCGGATTCTGGAAGATATATTCCTCAAACCATCAAACAAGAGGAGGTGGTGCTGGTCCTTCACGAGTCAGTCTAATCTGTTCATTAAGCCTATATATAAAGTCTTAATATATAGTATTTCACAATACTTCATGGTATTCTAATTAAATATTTTTTTGGAATCTTAGATCTCTCAGAACCTGACACATTGTAATTCTGAGACTCCAGGAAAGTGGCAGTTCTGTAAAATGTTGGCGCTGGAGACTAAATGCTCACTGATAGTTTCACACCTAATTCACTTAACACACACACACACACACACACAGTGACAGAGGGACAGAGTGACATCAGATGTATGTTTTTTAATTTTCTGTCATCCATATAATGTTGTATAGTCATGAAACTATGCATATTTCCTCAGAATGACTTGTCTTCTATGTGTAAATTTTTTTGAAGTGTTTAGAAGCTGCACTTTTTTTTACTGGTTCCTTTTTTACTATTATTTCAAAAAATCACCACGACAAAACCATTCAAGCTATCCAAAATTCATTCACACCTGTTCTGTAAGATTAATTCTTTAAACAGTGGTAAAAGATGATGTGGTGCTGAACCTTCAAGAGTCACTTAAAACGTATCTGTCCATAAAGCCTATTAAGAATTATTCTTAATATACAGTTCACAATACTTCAGCTTGTTATTCTAATTAAGTGAGGGTCATTTTATCAGTAAAATTCCTAAAATACATATTATTTTATTTGAAAGATTTCTATAAATGATTTAAATCATACTCGTTTCTCCAATAATTATTTAAAAGTAATCCTATAGCTCCCTCTGGTGGCCATTATAGGTACTAAGAATTGCAAGCTTGATTTATAAGTTATGATAGTTTTAATTTTATGCTGGCTCTTGAAAATGATAAAGCTATGAAACTTACTGTGCTTCCTTCAAATGAGGACTTCTACTTATATAAAAAATTATGAAGAGTTAGCATGAAAAATTTTAAAGATATAGTAAAATAACTATTGTATTTTTTATGTTACTTTAATAAATCTCTATGGCAACACCATTTAAGCTATCCTAAACCCATTCACAATTTAACATCTCAGTATATTGGCATCATGTTGAAAAAGGAGTATGGAGTAGTATGAGTAGGAGTATGAATTCATTTGCAGGCTTTATCATAAATCCACAATAAAATTTCTGAGTTCTGTATCAATCTGTGTTGTTGTTTGTTTATTTTTATCTTTTATTTTTCATAGGAAGATAACTTACTCTCATTTTTAATAAATGTGCTTATAAACCAAGGACAAGCTATTTATAGCTGTATTTATAAACTGCTTACTACTGACTATTAATATTGGGACAAGGCTTTATAAAGCATGAACTGACTATTTAATAATGAGTGCAGTTATTATAAAGTGTTATCAATGAATTTGCTAATGTTAACACATTAGACATTATTTTACAGTGTTATCAAATCCTTAAATGACTCATAAGCATTTGTGAAAGTTCTGCTTGCATTACAGCTTAGTATTGATCTGTGAGCTGAACAGATTTACTGTTACATCCATGAGATTATGTAAATTAAAATAAATATAATGTCACAGGATGTCATAGGTCAGTATCAAATGAGTTTGAAATTATTATTTGCAGCACAAATAAGGTTTTTTTAGGATTTTTAAAAATCCCTAAAACTGTCAGAAAAAGGTTAAGGCCTAAGCTATTTCTATGTGAGTGGCTAATTTTATTTTTGTTTTTATAATTGTAATACACAAACTATGAAATTATACAAAATGTATAAAAAGATAAATAAATAAATACGCACACATTAAAAAAGCAGCCAAGTCGAATGAGTTTCCTTTTTTATATAGATTAAAATTGAAGACAGAAGCAAGTGGTAAATGTGGTCACTTTAATATTCAAATCCAGTAGATCCCGTTTATGTTCACGTGGCTGTTTTCGTTTATAGTCGCCAAGCTATTATGTATTTTGAAATAATCTTGTCCGTGATGTGTTCGTTCGTACGACGAAAGGCAGAATCCTGCAGCTCGAGAGATATATGTTATTCTGCCAGTCGCGCTTTCAAATAGTCTTGCACACTTAAACAGGTCACAAACACCTGCATTTAGCTCTTGTAGTGTTACAATGGGTTTATTGTGTGCATTTGTGGTAATATTTTATTTAAAAAAGCTCTTAAACAAGAATAAATTCGTTTGTTTTGAGCTGGACACTGTACGCGCTGATCGGAGGCGGTGATTTCAGATAGGCAGCCACAAATATTTCATTTTCACACAAACAGTTCAAAAACATCTTAATTTAGCTCTTGGTGTGTTCTAATTGGTTGATTGTGTGATATCGCTGTAATAATTTATTTTTAAAAGCTTTAAAACAGGAATAAATTCGTTTTCTCTGAGCTCTTTACTCCAGACGCTCGTGATCACAGCGGTGATTCATCTCTCCTATTTCTCACGTATCTCTGGCCAGAAATAATTTATCCATGAGCCCTGAACCGGTAATAATCAGATATGTTGGTTTAGCTTGTCAGTGTGAATTAAATCTAAGTATTTGTTTGTATTTTTAACCGATTTAAAAGTGAAAGTAAAAGTTCGGGAATTGAACCTGTAGGGGCGCAATTTCTCTCAGACAATGGAAGTCTAAGCACACACACTCAAACAGAGGGACAGAGTGAGATGAGATGTCTGACAGTTTTTTAATTTTCTGTTATCCATACAGTGTTGTAAAGTCGTGAAACTATGCATATTTCCTCAGAATGACTTTTTCATCTGTATGAAAAAATTATTTGACGTGTTTGGAAGCTGCAATTTAAAAATACAATAATGATTCCCTTTGTAAGGTCATTTAAAAAAATCACCACGGCAAAACCATTCAAGCTTTCCAAAATCCATTCACAATTTAAGTTCCTATCAGAAATACTGATGTGTGTTCAGAGTTTTGTGAAATTCTAAGTATGTTATTTGCCTCAAAATCACCTGAGAAGTATTCCAGTTTGACATGTTGCCACGCCAACAATTTTTTAGATATCAATATCCCCCTTGCAGATTTATATCGGCTGTGTTTTAACATTATTCTGATGAAGTTTGAAGCAAATCGAGTAATAATAAGATGCTGAATTCAAATCATTTTGAAAATGACACACTTCCTTCTGCCAGTTGGTGGCGCTATAATTTTGACTCCTAATAGTCACATATATGCGATCGACATCATACAACGAATAATCTGATGAAGTTTGATTAAAATCAGGAAATGTATGTGGACGGTATTAGACACTTCCTGTTTCTCATTTCTCGCCATAATTTCAACGCCTCGCCACGAGCAAACCGTTCGAGATATCAAAAATCCCCTGGCAATTTTTCATCCCCAGTGTCTTGAGATCATGTTGACCGAGTTTGGCGGCAATCGAGAAAAAAACCTATGACAAGTATTTCAAATTCCAGAGCATGCGCTTTTTACATAACTCTAAATAGCTGACTTCCTGATGGGCGGAGCCTATGACATGCAATACGCAAGTTGTTCGGCACGATGAGATCTATATGTGTACTGAGTTTCATATGAATATGTGCAAGTATGTGTGAGCTATACATCAACATTTCTGACTGTGTTCCAGGGGGCGCCATAGAGCCCCTGTGCCACGCCCGGGTCCCAGCCTCTGCAGGCTCCTAAAGGCCACAGATTCCAAAGTGTGCGCAAATTTTCAAGAGTTTTTGAGTATGTTAAGGACCCCAAAAGCCCCCACAACTTTGACGAAAAATTTGAATACTAAACCCTAAATAGCCAACTTCCTGTTGGGCGGAGCCTATGATATGCAATACAAAAGTTGTTTGGATTGATGAGATTTATATGTGTACCGAGTTTCATACGTCTACGAGCAAGAATGTATGATATATGGCCCTCCATATTCCAGGGGGCGCTGTAGAGCCCCTGTGCCACGCCCGTGTATCAGTCTCTGCCCGGCCCTAATGGCCGCAGGTTCCAATCTGTGTGCCAATTTTCAAGACTTTTTAAGCACGTTAAGGGCCCCAAAAGCCCCCGAGACGTTGGAAAAAAATAATAATAATAATAATAATAATAATAATAATAATAAAAAATAATCCTAAGGAAAACAATAGGCCTCTCGCCCTTTGGGCTTGAGCCCTAATAATAATAAAAAATAATCCTAAGGAAAACAATAGGCCTCTCGCCCTTTGGGCTTGAGCCCTAATTAAAGCTGCAAGCAGCGATGAACGGGCCCTCGCACCTGGGCTCACCACCACCCGGTGCCCATAGGAGGAACCGTGAACGTTGGTCCATATGCTTATAAAATAGTAAATATTTTTGCCACATTTCCTGCTGCCAACAGGTGGCGTTATGATTATAACTGAATATCGCCATGTAAATGTCTTTAGGCCAGGACTCTTACCAAACATGCAAAGTTTCAGGCAGATCAGACATCTCATGTTTAAGTTAGTATGAAATAAGTCATTCCTGTTGCCAGCAGGCGGCGCTATACTTATAATTGAATATTGGACTTTAGTTGTGTTCAGGCCAGGACTCTTATAAAACATGTGAAGTTTGGGTCAGATTGGGAATTGTATGCATGAGTTACAACAACTTCCTGTTTCATAGTATTAATAGCAACCTTTAGCACATAGTAAGTGTTAGAATGTTTGAAAATATTTCTAGCATGATTAGCACACAATGGCAAATTTTATTGTGTTGCAAATAGTGCATAAAATTGTTAAACATGACACTTCCTGTTGCCAGCAGGTGGCGCTATGACTATAACTGAATACGGGCATGCTGATGTGTTCAGTACGGGACTTTTGTCAAAAGTTTGGGGCAGATCGGATGTTGCTAGCTTGAGTTACAACAACTTCCTTATTCAATGCCATAGTTGCATGCTTTAACACTTAGCTAAGTGTTGCTAGCATGTTTTATTATGGTTCTAGCATGTTGCCAGCCTATTTAACCCTTTTTGACACTTTTTTAATTTATTCTTAGGAGTTCATAACAGTGTGAACATTGTTACTTTCTTTTTCACTACATTATTAGCATTCTTTAGCACTAAGCTAAGTTTTGCTAGCATGTATTAGTATGTATCTAGTATGTTGCCAGCCTATTTAACACTTGTTTACACTTTTTAATTTGTTCCTAGGAGTCCATAACATTGTTAACCTTGTCACTTCCTGTTACCAGCAGGTGGCGCTATGACTATTACTGAATTTGGTCATGGGTGTTTGTTCAGAGCAGAACACCTATCACACGTGTGCAGTTTGGGGAAGATCGGACATTGCTTGCCTTAGTTACAGCAACTTTCTTTTTCACTACATTATTAGCATGCTTTAACACTTAGCTAATGTTGCTAGCATGTATTAGTATATATCTAGTATGTTGCCAGCCTATTTAACACTTGTTTACACGTTTTAAAATGTTCCTAGAAGTCTGTAATAGTGTTAACCATGTCACTTCTTGTTACCAGCAGGTGGCACTATTGCCGCGTTTCTACCGAAATTACCCGGAACATTTTTACCAGGAACTTTTTTCCCAGGAACTTTTTCCACCCCAGACCTGTTGCTTTATGTGTTTCCACCGTGGTGTAAAGTACCGGGAAGATTAGGCAAATGACTGGTGTGGTGACGTAGGTCCGCGCGCGTTTCTCAATACAAAGTACGCTGATTTAAAAAAAAAAAAAAAAAAAAAAAAAAAAAAAAAAGGTACCCTGATTTTGGACGTGCATCATCGGTAGTTAGTTCAGACTTTGTGCATTCGACTGGGGAGTGTGATGTCCGCAACGACGCAAGTCCGGTAAATCTATAAACAGCAGCGTACTTGATAACTTCAGTCAGCTCGTCTTGGCTACTGCAATTTTCCTTACTGTGTATTTACAATAAAACGAAATAGGATATCAAATACCACTGCCTCCTTTGGTTTTCATTTAAGCATAATAACACATCACATCAGAGCCAGCGGCACATATCAGAAGGTCTATCCCAGGTGAGGCTGCTTCTCGGCGGATACATGAGGACTGAGCTCCCGCTGATCGAGTGGAGCTCACCGTCTCAGAGAACGGCGAAACACATTTTTAAATAGGCGCTGTCTTTATAAATAAACAACAGATTTGAGTTTTAAACAACTACATTCTCACCTGAAATACTTTTAAAATTACATTTCATTACACAATAACAGTAATATTTGAAAATGATCTGAATAAATGGTGTTTGAACTCAACCAATGCTGCGTGAACTCAGATGGCTTTGGCTACAGCAATTTTCCCCTCAGTATATTTACAATAACACGAAATAGGATATAAAATACCACTGCCTCCTTTCATTTTCATTTAAACATAATAACAGCTGCAGAAATGTACTTACTTCAGGGATATGTGTAACGTTATATACAGCCATTACAATGAAACGAAATATAGACTTGCCTTTTTTATTTTCATTTTAACATATAGATAAGTTGAATACAGACCAAAGAAAACCTGTTTGATTTACCCCGCAGCTGAATTATATTTTATGTTTAACCACTAAACAGACATCAGAGCCAGCGGCACATATCAGAAGGTCTATCCCAGGTGAGGCTGCTTCTCGGCGGATACATGAGGACTGGGCTCCCGCTGATCGAGTGGAGCTTACCGTCTCAGAGATCGGCGAAACACATTTTTAAATAGGCGCTGTCTTTATAAATAAACAACAGATTTGAGTTTTAAACAATTACATTCTCGCCTGAAATACTTTTAAAATTAAATTTCATGACACAATAACAGTAATATTTTGAAAATGTTGATCCAAATAAATGGTGGTTGAACTCAACCAATGCTGCATGAACTCAACCAATCAGAATGTTTAGCGCCAAAGTCCCGCCCGCGAAAGTTCCGGAACTTTGAAAAAGTACCACCTCGCCAGCAGGGACTTTCTGAGGGGCATTTTTTTACCCGGAACTTTATTTAGTTCCTGGCCAAAGACCCTAATTCCTTGGTAAAGTTCCTGCAGTGGAAACGCGGCTTATGACTATAACTGAATTTGGTCATGGTTGTTTGTTCAGGACAGAACACCTATCACACGTGTGAAGTTTGGGGAAGATCAGACATTGCTTGCCTTTTTTACAGCAACTTCCTTTTTCACTATCTTAGTAGAATGCTCTAACACTTAGCTAAGTGTTGCTAGCATCTTTCGTTATGTTTCTAGCATGCTGCCAGCCTATTTAACACTTATTGACACTTTTTAATTTGTTCTTAGAAGTCCATAACAGTGTTAACCTTGTCAATTCCTGTTACCAGCAGGTGGCGCTATGACTGTAACTGAATTTGGTCATGGGTGTTTGTTCAGAACAGAACACCTATCACACGTGTGAAGTTTGGGGAAGATTGGACATTGCTTGCCTGAGTTACAGCAACTTCCCTTTTCAATACATTATTGGCATGCTTTAGCACTAAGCTAAGTGTTGCTAGCATGTATTAGTATGTATCTAGTATGTTGACAGCCTATTTAACACTTGTTTACACTTTTTAATATGTTCCTAGAAGTCTGTAACAGTGTTAACCATGTCACTTCCTGTTACCAGCAGGTGGCGCTATGACTATAACTGAAATTGGTCATGGTTGTTTGTTCAGGACAGAACACCTATCACACGTATGAAGTTTGGGGAAGATCAAACATTACTTGCCTTTTTTACAGCAACTTCCTTTTTCACTGCCTTAGAAGAATGCTATAACACTTAGCTAAGTGTTGCTAGCATCTTTTGTTATGTTTCTAGCATGCTGCTAGCCTATTTAACACTTACTGACACTTTTTAATTTGTTCTTAGAAGTCAATAACAGTGTTAACCTTGTCACTTCCTGTTACCAGCAGGTGGCGCTATGACTATAACTGAATTTGGTCATGGGTGTTTGTTCAGAACAGAACACCTATCACACGTGTGAAGTTTGGGGAAGATTGGACATTGCTTGCCTGAGTTACACTGCAGTGCTCGGGCCCTAATAATAAACGGAGCAATTCCAATAGGGTCCTCGCACTGCAGTGCTCGGGCCCTAATAATAATAATAATAATAATAAACGGAGCAATTCCAAGAGGGTCCTCGCACCATCGGTGCTCGGGCCCTAATAATATTAAACAAAGCAGATACAAGAGGATCCTCGCACCTCGGTGCTCGGGCCCTAATAAACAAAGCAGATACAAGAGGGTCCTCGCACCTCGGTGCTCGGGCCTTAATAAACGGAGCAATTCCAAAAGGGTCCTCGCACCATCGGTGCTCGGGCCCTAATAATAAGAATAATCCTTAGAAGAACAATAGGGCTCTTCGCCCCTTCGGGCTTGAGCCCTAATAATCCTTAGGGGAACAATAGGGCTCTTCGCCCCTTTGGGCTTGAGCCCTAATAAACGGAGCAATTCCAAGAGGGTCGTCGCACCATCGGTGCTCGGGCCCTAATAAACAAAGCAGATACAAGAGGGTCCTCGCACCTCGGTGCTCGGGCCCTAATAATAATAAACGGAGCAGATACAATAGGGTCCTCACACCTTCGGTGCTCGGGCCCTGATAATAATAAACGGAGCAGATACAATAGGGTCCTCACACCTTCGGTGCTCGGGCCCTAATAATAATAAACAAAGCAGATACAAGAGGGTCCTCGCACCTCGCACCTCGGTGCTCGGGCCCTAATAAAATAAACGCATGTCCTAATTCTTAACTTCACTAGGCGTGTTTTGTTTTTGTTCAGTTCACATGTAAATATAATTAAACAAATGGGTAATCTAATTCTTAGAATAAAGAGAAAATGTATCAGTTGAAATTCTCAGCTAATGAGCATGCCGTAAAGATGTGTCGTCAGCCGTTTTTCCCATCATGCTTATGATCAACTGCGCTCGACTGCTCAATCCGACACAGCCGCCTTGCCATTGCGAGAGTTTTTTGGCACACGTCAGCATGACATCAGAGGCGGACGTAACTCGGACACTTTTCTAACCGGCATGCATCTTGCGGTGATCACCTGTGATCGGTTCTGCAGAGATTTTGCTCATTTCAAACAGGCCTAATGTAAAGACGCAATCAGACTATCCGGGTCTAATAGCATATGTTTTCTGTAAAGATATGAATCAAAACAACTCACCTGTCGAGTAAAACACAAGAAAGATCAGCATCTCTTTCTAATTGAAGTTTGGCACGAAGCTACTTCCGCATTTGTCCACAACACTTCTGTCATGTGGTTTCTACGTCAGTAAAGGCAGTAACAAAGGGTAACTAACGTCATTGATAGGCAATTGCCTCATGTTTAGAATGAGAATGTTTCATTATTTACAAGTAGTTGAAAACAATAGATATATTGTTAGTAATAAGCTGGACAAAATATATAACACTAGCCTAGTGGTTTTTGGATCTTTTACTCCAAAAATCTTACAAATTGTACCTTAAAATTTTTCATTTACCTGTATGTAAGCACAGTGCAGTGTTAATGTTCAAACTGTGTATTTAGAATGTAAAAGGTGCTGACAACAATAAATATTGTCATTAAGGGGCGGTCACACTGTACTTTTCATTCCATAGACTTCCATTCATACGCATGTGAATGCGTCAGACGGTCAGACCGGAAACGCAAGCTCATGCTAAAAATTTTGCTGCGTTCCAAAGTTCAAGTTTGGTGAACTCTGACTTGCGAATTCGCATCATGTGAAGACGTGTGACAAGTAGAAGATCGATACGTCACTGCGTGACCTCTCTGTACAGAAATTCAAAAATGGAGGAAGCGCTAATTTTAACCATAGCGCAGCGTAACATCTTTAAAAGATTATAAAAATAAAATAAAAATAGCAGAATGGTTTGCGGTGTCAGTGGAAACAGGAACAGATGGTACATTTGAATTTGTATTTTTGCAATGTGCTTGTACCATGTCTTATATTGTTCTCTCTCTTTCTCTCCGTTGCAAAATAAACCGTACAAGCACATCGGAATCCATGTTGTGATAACTTAGGGTAAACCTTGGGGCCTGATGTTATATCCTGCTCCCGCCCATATTCGCAGCAGCTTCCGAAAACATTTAGCACGTTCAAAGTCTAGTGTGACCGCCCTTTTAGGAGTAAAACTGCCTCATCTTTGAACTGTGCAGAGCTGTGGCTGAATAGTTAGGACTACTATGCTGCTGAAATTAAATTTTGGTCATTATGGTGGTACTTAGAGAGCCAAATATTTTCTGAAGTATACCACTGTTTTTAATCCTGCTTTTTAAGAACTTACAGTAAACCTTTTCTTCTTTCCCTTGTAGAGTCATCAAGGATCCAGCTTATTATTGGCAAATTGGTAAGGAATTGTCCATCTGCTACATTGCACTGTTGCACTGGTAGAGATTAATTTACCTTTTGCGATAGGTTGTGATTTTACTTAGTTTAATAAAATGTACTTAATTAGATTTTACTTGATTCACTAAATACACTGTATAGATAGGGTCTAGGATAGGGGAGGACACTGCTTGTGAATAATTTGTTAATATTGTAAACTTTCATTTGATTACATTTAATAAGTATTTAATGAATAGTGTTGTGCCTTTTTCTTTCCAACACCACTGTTATTGAACTTTAAAGTGAAAAATATTGTGTGATTTGTTTTGCATTCAGTTTTCAGTAAAAAAAAATATTTCACAACATCAAAGTTGATATTTTATTAGAATTTATTTTTTGGGTTTTTGTTTATACAAGGCAGTACAGAAAGCACACAAATGGGAGAGAGTGGAGGGGATGGCATTAGAAAGGACCTAGAACTGGGACACTCTCAAGGATCACCGTAAGCACAACCACACTATATGCACATGGCTGTTGGTTCTAACACTTTATGGTCCCTTTGTTAGAAATCACATTCCCCTCTCGGGGGGCCCCCTCTAACGGTGGGCCCTTGGAATTGTCCTAACTTTCCCTCCTCTTACAGTGCCCCTGGTTGCAGCTTCCATTCTCAAACTGTGCAACACATTTTCCCTGTACAAATGTGCAAACTTGTAATGAGACACATTAGTATACAAGTTTTTAGAGAAACTATAGTTTTCCACCTAAATAAAAGATCAACTGCTTTCAATCATAATAGTAATGGTTTCTCTTGCAAGTGCAGAACAAAATATGCATATTATATAAAAAATATTGGAATAAATATTATTGTATTTGAATTGTTCTTCTACAGGTTTTTAACAATACATGCACAAACACTGCAAGCTAAAGTTTGGGGTTATTTTCATCTGTTTCCAAATGTTTCCAAAATAAAACTGCTGTTTTACAATTTGAGCATGTGGTAGTTTATTGAAGTTGACTGTGAAGCCATTGCTGCCAGTCATTTGATTTTTAACCTTTATAATGTACAGTGTTTATCTAAATGCAAACTATGCTCTTATTTAACGTACAGTTGTGTATTTACCCATGCTGAAAAGTATGATGGTGAATTTTTTTTTCGCGACTTAAAAGGTGCAACTACGTCACAATATCCAATATCCACGTTGATCCAATTTGCTAAATTGTAAGTTAATTCAACTATAACTGACGTTGTTTCAACGTTGAATCAATGTGATAATCATTTTGCATTATCATCACAGGAAAGTTTTATGTGATTACAATTTGGCTGCACTGGAGCAGCTCTTGTGCACTGTGCTTTTGAATGTTTTATTTTTTTTTTCTTAGATCAATAATAAAAATTGCAAATACTTGTATATATCAGTAAGTACCAACAGTTAAACCATCGTTATTGCAAGCTTTCTGGAAAAAGTGGTATTGTTGTATCTAGGGTATTTAGACCATTTATGGCTAGAACAGACTACAAGATAATTTTCCCATATTTTTGCCAAGACTTTTAGTTGCTGAAGATAAGATCCCGTCTGCAGATTTGATCTGACAGATTTCAGGTGGTGAAATGATGGCCACAAATGTATTTTTTAGCTTCAGATTATGATTCCAACCAGTAACAGGATATCAAATATGTTTCATATTTTTAACGGTTTTTGATTTGAAAAGTCATGTAGTGTATTCGAATCATGTTATGGGTAAACCATCATACAATGTATGAAAAACCATAACTTAATTTTATATAATTATAAAAACAGCCTTGTCAGTTCATTAACATATGCTTAAAAAAATAAAAGGGTCATTATCATAAAACTTTAAAACTGCTTGTTATTATATGCTGTTATAATAAACAGAAATACCAATGAGTAGCCAATTTTCAACCTTTGTAAATCTATACAGTATATATTTTCTTACCTCTGTCTTATTACAAGGCTGATTAAGAATAACCATTAAGGTTGCAATTGACTCCTGGGCAGTTCTAGACAAGAAAACATTCAGGAATAGGACGAAAATAAAATAAAACTTCCACTATCCCTTTCTCACCTCTAATATTTCTAGTGATGCAAATTAAATACACCAAACACAAATTCATATCACTGGTATTTAATGGTGTTTAACAGTTAAACACAAAACATAAACACACACAAAAATATTTTAATTAGGTAAATTATGATCTTAGTACTGTGAAGATTTCATGCGATTTCCTGGTATCACTGATCAGGTATCAAGAGTTGAGATCAAATCTAACGGTTGTAAAACTGCGAGGAGACCCAGGCCAGACCCCACTTCAGGTTAGTGAGCATGAACTTGAGGGCTTTGGTCCACTGTTCCTCTGAGTTAAACTGAGTCTTAATAGAGTAAGAACCTCCACTGCCACCTGTGTCCTCGATCTTTCCTTTGTCCACATCCATTCTGAATACGAAAGAAAAACAACATTCAGTGCAAACACAAATACATGATAGTGGTAATCTCAATTTGTATATATTGTGAAAAGTTATATTCAGTAATATAACAAAATAACTAATATATATATATATATATATATATATATATATATATATATATATATATATATATATATATATATATATATATATATATATATATATATATATATATATATAACATTACAATTTCTAAATGAAAAAAATTTGTCCCCATATATTGCCCAACTGTCCCATATTTTCACCATGAGAAATCTGGTCACCCTAATAACTCAGCACTTGAAAAAAACTTCTGTGATTTAAAGTGGTGATAAGATGTTTGGTTGGCCATTGCATTCAAGAAATCAACAGGTATGAATATAATTGGCTGTATTGCTCTGCACTGTAATATCACGTTGTAAATAGACACATTTTAGTCTTCTCCAGAGCGTAAAAACTGTGTTATTATTACAGCCTCAGCTGAAGGTGCCTTTTGCTATTTTTTAAGGGTGTTTGACAACCAGGACCCCCACAGAACCAGGACTGTTATCCTTAATTTGGAGGTCCTTGTGAAAAAAAAAATGCATAAATAAATAAATAAACATAACAAAACTTGAAAAACCCACAGAAATGCGCTCAGTTATACCACTCAAAACACCAAACAGAGTGACTTCTCTCACTGCAGTGTACATACATACACAGTCAATATTGATGAGCTTTGTCAAAACTTTCTCACTTCCATCTCTTCACATATTGATGCTTAGTCAGGGCCCTTTGACATCACTTTTTAATGTACAGGGCAAGGGTATGCAGGGTAGGCACATGTACATAGGCCTGGGCTGATTGGGGGCCCACCAAGGGGTGCCATTTAATTAAACGAGGGAACAAATTCTTAATTCATGGCCTAAATAAATAAACATTTTGTCTGCACATCATGTGCAGGGCTATGTAATTTATTGTGTGCATGTGTTATATTGCTGTTGTAGAACTGTCTCGTTTTTTTTTTAACTACTTGCAAATGCTGCATTGCCACGGCCACATACTGTACAATAATCATCAATAATTGGTTGTTAACTAGCTAATAATTAATAATTGGTAGCAAGCTAGTTAAAAACACTGTATCACAACTGTATCACATCTAGCTTTAGCGACACCTGCGCCGTTTTAACTCTCTTTCATTTTACTTCTGTTTTATCGAAAGTCACCATTCTTTCCACTGAGAATACACAAAGCCTTAAATTAAACAGGACACTGTTTAAAAGGGACACTGTGGATGAATTTGTTGAAAGAAATGCCTGGAGAATTACATTTAAATAAATTAATTACAACTAAAATGAGTATGTAGTTTTTATTTTTAATTTTTTCACAATACTAAATAGTAAATTTTGACTGTTGCATGTTCATCATGTTCAAATGTTTCAGTGCTGTTGGAGTTAAATAAAAAAATTAATTAAATTAAATTTATGCATTTAGCAGACGCTTTTATCCAAAGCGACTTACAGTGCATTCAGGTTATCAATTTTTACATATCATGTGTTCCCGGGGAATTGAACCCCCAACCTTGTGCTTGCTTGCTTGCTAGCGCAGTGCTCTACCAGTTGAGCTACAGGAACACTGGAGTTACAGGAGTAACATACTCCGGGATAATGGTACTTATTTTGAGTCGTAGGGACTTGTCAGGCATGTCTAAAAGTGAAAATTTGTTGAAAATTGTGGATAAGGGCTGACTCGAGATGCAAACTGTTTTGACCAATGTTCACTCCAATTTGGTGAACTGGTTCGACCGGTTCACTTAAAACAACTACGCAGTTTGTAAATGTAACCAGATTTTTTTTAAACAATTCACCAAATCGAAATAAATCATCAGAAACGGTTCGCGTCTCCAATACACATTAATACACAAATGACTCAAGCTGTTAACTTTTTTAATGTGGCTGACACTCCCTCCGAGTGTAAACAAACCAATATCCCGGAATAATTCATGCACTCAAACAGTACACTGACTGAACTGCTGTGAAGAGAGAACTGAAGATGAACACTGAGCCGAGCCAGATAACGAACAACAGACTGACTCGTTCACGAGTCAAGAACCGGTTGCATCGGTTTTCGGATCACCAGTACTTCTTTCGGACAGTTCGATTCAATAAACTGGTTGAAGAAAACAGTTCACCATTTCTTTTGCGCTCAACGTAATAGCGTCATTGGCGATGATTGCCCTTGATTAAAGCCTTCGGTTTACCTGCGCTCATAACACTAGCACAGAATCAGTTCACAATCAATCACCAAAAGAATCAGTTCAGTTCAGACTGCTTCATGCCGAATCACACATGCGGCAAGTCGTGGCCTAATGGTTAGAGAGTCGGAATCGCAATTGAAGGGTTTTGAGTTCGAGTCTCAGGCCGGCAGAAATTGTAGGTGGGGGGAGTGCATGTACAGTTCTCTCTCCACCTTCAATACCACGACTTAGGTGCCATTGAGCAAGGTATCGAACCCCCAACTGCTCCCCGGGTGCCACAGCATAAATGGCTGCCCACTGCTCCGGGTGTGTGTTCACTGCTCTGTGTGTGTGCACTTCGGATGGGTTAAATGCAGAGCACGAATTCGGAGTATGGGTCACCATACTTGGCTGAATGTCACGTTTATCATTTGTAAGTCGCTTTGGATAAAAGCGTCTGCTAAATGATTAAATGTAATGTAAATGTGCCATATCATCAGCTCCTCAGTTCTCGAATCAGATGTGTCTGACAGAAACGGTTCTTTGACTCGAGAACGATTGAGTCAATCGTTTGTTCGTTATCTGGCTCGGCTCAGCGTTCATCTTCAGTTCTCTCTTCACAGTATTTCAGTCAGTGTACTGTTTGAGTACATGAATTACTCTGGGACATTGGTGAAAATCATATTGGTATTGGTCCAAAAATGAAAGATTAAGTGAATATTTGAATTAAATATTTGACCAATTGCCTAAACAGGGATTTGATCATCTTGTAAGCGTAACAGCAGCAATTACCCTTTGACTTCCTTTGCAGGCATTTGTAATAACATGTAATGTACACAAATTGTTTATTTTGTATAAGGCTACATTATGTATTTTAACAGTGTTATTAACCAGTCATTATTGTTTTTATATAATGCATTTTAAGGCTATTATATAATTCATGTTAAAGGCTATTGGTGGCTTAGGTCTGTTTTTATAATAACAACAACAAAAATACTATATTAATACTTTTTTGTAAATTATTATTTGAATTAACAAAACCATGGTTAATTTGCAGTTACCTAGGCTACAAAAACAATGATTTTTGGTGTTATTCTTGTTAAAACCATGGATAAGTTTCATAAGGGAACATCGAAAGTCAGAGAGAATATTAGATGCGTTGGTAGTGGTGTAATTATTTCCGACATTAAAACTTGTTATTAAAGGGGGGGGTGAAATGCTATTTCATGCATACTGAGTTTTTTACACTGTTAAAGAGTTGGATTCCCATGCTAAACATGGACAAAGTTTCAAAAATTAAGTTGTACGTTTGAAGGAGTATTTCTGTTCCAAAAATACTCCTTCCGGTTTGTCACAAGTTTCGGAAAGTTTTTTTCGAGTATGGCTCTGTGTGACGTTAGATGGAGCGGAATTTCCTTATATGGGTGCTAAGGGCGCGTCTGCCGGAAGAGCGCGCGCTCCCGTATAGCAGAGCAGAGAGAGGCTGTGCACAGACAATCACTGATCAGAGCGAGAGCGTCGCGAAATGTCACAAAAGGAATGTGTTTTTGGTTGCCAGGGCAAGACAACCCTGCACAGATTACCAAAAGAGAAACAGCATTAAGGGACCAGTGGATGGAGTTTATTTTTTACAGAGCATCAACGGAGTTGTGCAAGTGTTTGTGTTTGTTCCCCTGCATTTTGAAGATGCTTGTTTTACAAACAAGGCCCAGGTTGACGCTGGATATGCACATCGTTTATTTCTTAAAGGGGGGGTGAAATGCTCGTTTTCACTCAATATCCTGTTAATCTTGAGTACCTATAGAGTAGTACTGCATCCTTCATAACTCCAAAAAGTCTTTAGTTTTATTATATTCATAAGAGAAAGATAGTCTGTACCGATTTTTCCCGGAAAAACACGAGCGCCTAGAGGCGTGACGTGTGGGCGGAGCTAAAGAATCACGAGCGCCAGTAGGATTTTGTGTTGAGCGCGTCTGGAAGCTGTGACACAGATCCAGAGGCTGAAATTTAACAAGAGCAGCATCAGCAAAGGATCCTCTATGTGGTATGTACTGAAACTGTATATATTTGCTTAGCGGTTTTGGAAAATGACTAAGTTCCACTTTGTCGTCTTTTTTATTTTTTTTTTTTAAGCTGTACATGTGGAAAGTGCAGTTTGATAACAACATCGCATGTTGTTTACTTGATGTGCTTACGCGCTGATAGCTAAGTAAACAACACAGAGATATTTGAAGCAGTTTTACTCGTGCAGTTTGATGACAACATCGCATGTTGTTTACTTGATGTGCTTACACGCCGATAGCTAAGTTAACAACACAAAGATATTTGAAGCAGTTTTACTCACCGCCTGCAGTTCCAACACACAATCGTGACCCTTTTTCGTTGGGATTGCTAAGCAAATATATACAGTTTCAGTACATACCACATAGAGAAGCCTTTGCTGATGCTGCTCTTGTTAAATTTCAGCCTCTGGATCTGTGTCACAGCTTCCAGACTCGCTCAACGCAAAAGCCTACTGGCGCTCGTGATTCTTTAGCTCCGCCCACACGTCACGCCTCTAGGCGCTCGTGTTTTTCCGGGAAAAATCGGTACAGACTATCTTTCTCTTATGAATATAATAAAACTTAAGACTTTTTGGAGTTATGAAGGATGCAGTACTACTCTATAGGTACTCAAGATTAACAGGATATTGAGTGAAAACGAGCATTTCACCCCCCCTTTAATGTCAACAGACAAAAACCTTTTACAGGAATGTGCCTGGAAGTAATACACGTACCTCGTTTATACCTAAATGATTTATAATTAATTTGAATTAATATGAAAAAAATATTAAGATGTACGTTGTAGTTGACACCTAAATTAACACATTAGAGTTGTTTTTATGACTAAGTCATTCTCCTCAAATGCTATTGACGTTAGAAAACTGTATACCAATATCGGATGTAACTTTAGAGATGGTCCCTAAATTTGCAAATATCGCATGTCCAACGTCAAGCAACTTTATGCATGTGTTTTTTACTTTCTTCCATTATCTTTTCTCTGTGCCAGATTGCTGATGTCTTTTAACCGGACATAGAAATCCATCCATCAATTATGAAATTGAGCCGCAAACATGAGGTGCGAGCGGCCAGGGGAATGGCGTGTTTTTTTTTTTTTTTTTTTTGAGAAACTGGGATGGTGTACCCCTGGAAGTTGGTGCCCTTTGCAAACTGCATACTCTGCATATAGGGAGTGGTGGTACTGATGCAGCAGCAGCAGCAGCAGCAGCAGCAGTAATGAGAGGTAGAACACGCTTGATAAACAGTTTAGAGAGGAGAAATCAATCTACATATAAAATATTGGTCTCAGATTTTTGTTCACTTTCTAAAGCATAAAAGTATAGCGCATCCACTAATAATTATATAAATAAATTGTTTTTCACAGATGCAAACATGTTAGAAACAATGCATCATGATACAAATGCCAACTAATAGCCGATGGAAACCCATACTTGGAATTGGTGCACTGTGTTTAACCCATCCAAGTGCACACACACAGCAGTGACTGAGAGCATGGAATGAATATTGCCATTGGAGTGAATATGGAGCAAGGTTTTTAGTGATCAGATGGTAATCGAGTGGTAGAGATACAGAAATGCTCACCCAGGAGTGAAAGTAAACTGAAAATACTGTGAGCTTCTTAAACTAACTAAAAGTCTAGTTTATAGATTTTTATGCATTATAAAATCGAGACTTCACACAGGTATCCTGAAGAACCAAACAGTGAATTAGACTGGGTTATTCAGTATAAAAGAAATGTTTGCAGATCTAAATATATCCACTTATTTTCATTTCAGCCAATATGGATTTGCAAATGCTTTTTAAATAGAAAATAAAAATCATTCATGTACAGACGGTTTATAATTTTAATGCTTATTAAGAGAGAAAACTTGTAAAATGAATTGAATTTGTAAAAATGTGCCTACGGGGATCTCTCCTAGGGCTCCAAAATGGTCAGAAACTTCCCTGTTCATTAGCTCTCCCTTGCATCAGCTAGATTTACATCTTGCAAAAGCCTGATGGTCTATAATGACATGCCACTTATAATGGAGTGTATATGTGTGTGTTCTGAACATTCTCACCTATATGGCAGACAAAAGCCTGTGTCGCCCTTCTCCACCTCATCTTTAAACTGCTGGACACAGTCTAGAAAGGCCACCATAGCATGGTCAAATTTATTATCCCAGAAAAATCGGAGACCACCTGAGCAATACAACGGCAACTCCTACAAACAGGGAACAAGAAAAATATGCTGATGTTAACAGTACATTTCCTCATTAAAACATTAAAACAATACAGTTTTAAAGGGAAGATGGTGTCCTCCTGATAATTGACTTAATCATACTAGGTAATGCAAATAACCTCTTCATCACCTGTTCATTTCCATTAATGCTTAAGTGCATATGTGTGCACATGCTCTCTTTAAGAGTGCTCATGGAATGCAGCTTACCACAAATGCAATTGCATTTGTTGAATACAATTATGATGCAAAATCAATGTAAACACTGTCAGACAAGTCTTAATGTCAGCCAGATATGTCACGACATTAATATTTTTCTATAACTTTTGACATAAACATTCTGTAAGAAAAATCTCGAAAAATGGCTTGTGGGATTTGTGATATAACAAGGGCAAATAAGACTTAACTGTAGGGTAGGTGATTTCAAAAAGGTTAGCAAGAGCAAGCTAGCTTTGATAGCATAAGATCACATCCTCCTTGCAAATCACTATCCAATAATTTAACTTGGGACAAACTAGTAATTTCTGTACTGAAATTAGTTCACCTGTTTCGAGCATTCAGGTTTTTCAAGTTGTTTGTACATAACGTGATAACCTCATAGCTTAACCAAGGCAGTCTGAGGCAGAAAGAGAACTGATTAGTTCATCTCTTGAGTCTTTGGGTTTTCCGAGTCGTTAGTTCATCGCATGACAGACCCATACTTAACTAATGCAGTCTGAGCCGGAAAGAGACTTAATAATAATAACCAACTCTTTATTACCTTGGTTACCACATTCAGTGTAATGGAAAAAAAAAAACATCATAACAGAAATTCACACATTTATATACTGTAAGAAATAAAAAGCTACAATTTGAGACCAGAAACACATCATGTAAATGTAAGAGTAACATTATACCCATTTGTAAGGAAATTAATTTCTCTATCAATCGTTGTCAGGTCACGTGACAAAAGAACGAATTACTTGAAAAGGTTGACTAATCAATTGTCTTTCTGGCTCAGACAGCATAGGTTTAGTTTATGGGGCTGTCACGTAATGAAGGAACAACTCAAACCCGAAGACTTGTCAGATAAGAGGTAAGGTGAGCTAATCATAGGCTAAAAACCCAGGAAAATAGTGAATTAATATTTTATTTTTCTTATAGGATAAAATTTTTGCAATGTTTGTAGTGTGGTCAACATTTGTGAAAGTACAGTGTTGGGGTAGTTACTCAAAAAAAATTAATTGGTTACTAGTTACTTCTGTAAATTGTAATGAGATTACTAGTTACTGCATTTGAAAAGTAACTTCACTACTTATTACTTTACCTTTTTAGGGCCCTATGAAATCAGTTTTATTTTTTCCCAAATTCAGTTTTATTTTCTTCCAAATACAGTTTTTCCGTTTTAATTTTTCTGGATTAAATTTTTTTCTGTATATTTTTCTCTCAACTCCTTTTTAATGGTTATTTAAATGTATTAATCAAATACTTGTCTTTAAATTAAACCGGACTCTTATTTTGACATTAACATGAATACCTTTACAGTTCCGTGTATGTGATGTGACGCTAGTTTTACTCAAATCAAACGGTCAAATGCACATGAAGTGAATGCAGCATGACTATCAGTGCAGTTCTGGAGGAAAACATTTCATAAGGCTATTTTAAGATATAATTGAATAAATTAAGTTGTTTTATGCATGTAAATATGTCAATGACTTGCTGAAGTGCATGAAAACCAGCTATGTATGTATTAGACCGGAAATAACATCTCTCTCTCTCTCCCTCTCTCTACTGTATAAAAAGTACATTATATATTATTAAAGTATAATATTGTACACTACAATATAATATAGTATTGTATTATAGTTATTATATCCAAGTCTGTCTGGAATGCAGCATTAAGTTAACGTCAATAAATGAGTGTGTACTACAATTACAAGTCATTCTATAAGGTGACATTTCAGCACTTGACAAATGGACAGCGACTCCTCTATGCAGCACTTAAAGCACAGCTAGGTGATTGTTGGGAAACATACGTGAAAAAATAACGAACGATCATACAATTACATGAAGAAAACGCTCTTAAGCGCTAAGATAAATTGTTATCGAGAAACCCGGCCCAGAACTTTACACAGATGCAAACACGGCTTGTGTAGCGCAGAAAAGCGCGTTCCTATAGTTTAGTAAAGTAGTGTAGTTACCAGTATTATTAGGGTAATGCATTACTTTACTTCGTTACACAAAAAAGTAATATAGTTACTGTAATCCATTACTTTGTAACTCGTTACCCCCAACACTGTAGTAGTAGGTGTGTTAGGGAAGTTACACGTAACATTTTAATTACATTTTGCAAAAATGATTGAAATTACTTGAAAAAAGACTTCTTCATTTTGTTAAATGAGACTCAAAGGTCTGAGTTGGTAAAATGAGCCAAACTTCCCATTACTACTATCCAAAGCCTTGCCTCCTCCAAAACACATGAACACATGCAAGCTAAGTAAAGGCTAACCAGTGTCATGATTAGAGATGGTGTTGGAGGAGGATTCAATGCAACACTGTCAGATTACCTCGTGTCTCATTCACCTGTGTGAAAACATTACAGTACAAATCACATTTTATTACAAAAATAACGCCTTCCATTCTCGCTCAGTCTGCAATAGCGTAATTGAACATGCTGATGACATATCATGGCTGCACAAACAGAGAGCATGGAGGTATGCAAATACATATATTGACAGGCATGTAGGACAGCCTATCATAGCCCTCAGACCGAGAGATATGACTGGATTAATATTATATGGTCCTACACTTTCCACAGCCAATATAAATACATCTAAATACATTTAGAAAACTTAGTGATTGCTATCAGGATGTGAAGAGACTGTCAACCAGCTTAACAAAAAATATTTTTGAATCAAATCACCTGCCCTGCCATTAAATAAGACGTAAATAAGACTCTCTCTAGAACAAGAACCAGTCATGCACTTTTACAATTTTAGCCCAGTATAAATTCCAATACCACTATTGCTCCAAAACTTGTGCTCTCATAAAAATAGTTTTTCCTTCTCCTTCATATATTATTCACAGTATATATATATGTGGTACCTACCTTGGACTTATCTGTGAGAGATTCCAAATAGGAATGGTTTCCATAAGGAACTAGTCGATATCTACAAAGAGAACATAAACCATTTGAGTGGAGTTTTCATAATTTATGATTATCATGTTGGCTTGACAGTGGCTTGGAAATTATGCTGTCTATACTAGATGCATTGAGTTGTGTTGTGTTTTATTTCTGCGTCTGTAACGTGTAACGTTTTCAAGCTACATCTGTCATACATACATCAGACCCTACAGAATTAAAAACAATCTAAAATTCACATAACATGTTTATACTACAATGATAACTAAAATGATAACGATAAAGTTATAACTAAGAGACTCCTAACTCTAAGAGAAGTACACATATCTATTCTTCACAGAGCTTAACTGCAGCACCAGCATAAATAGAGCACCAGAATAAACAGAGTTGGTAAACATGAGTGAGGACGCTAATGTAGTTAATATTACAGTTATAATGTTTTTTTTTTTTTTTTTTTTTTTTTTTGCTGCGAATGGACCCTTACATTGACAGAATGCTGTAACAATCATATTACAAATGTAAACTGAAATAGATTTTTAGACTACTTTAAGCTGCTATACTATACCCTATATAAGTCCAATCGCCTTTAAATTTTTATTGAAAATGGCATAATTTACCATATACAGAATTATCTAACAATAAATTAAATCCGGCGAACATTAGCAGCTAAAGATTATTGCAGATACATTTATTCATACATGATCTATATCACACAAGCTGAAGTGTGATATTGATTTTATACATAAGCTTCAAGAAACAGACATTTACATAACTAAGGAAAAAAACAGATCTCCTGTGTGATGGCCGAGTCCCACAACTATTGAATTTTTCTCACTCATTGGATTTGTGTGTCACTATTCAATTGGCGGTCCACGGGCCCAATCCGAACTGCCAGTTATCTTCATCTGGCCTTAGGGAAGAGTATACGCAGAACGCACATATGCCTTGAATTGCACTATTGAATTTGTCCACAAGGGGGCATCAATGGCGCAGGTCATTGTTTCACACAGCCAAAAAAGAAAAGGAAGAGATGCAACAACAACAATCTACCGGAGACTGCAATAGCAGTAGACAGCAGCATTGACAAGCGCTTGTGTGAGGGGGTTATGAGATATTCACAACTCTAGTTTAAATGAGTTTATTACATAGCTCTGTGGAATACTTGATTCTGATTGGTCAGTCGCGACACTCCGAGGTGTTATCCCTGGATAACAAGCTGTAAAAGCTAATAACACAGGTTTATCCGGGTAACAGCAGTCGGTGCTATACTCTTGCTTGAACTATTTGTTTTTTCTTGGTGGAAGCTTTGCGTCTGTTTAGCTAATAAAATATTAAAACTCGATTTAATATGGTGTATAATTGTTTAATTACCATAATTCCTCAAATAAAAACCGGTAGTCAAATAATCGCGGGTCTCTTATAGTGGCCGGGGGCGTGGTCAACACGGACAAATAAAGGCCGGTCTTAAATAAAGGCCGGGGGAAAAATTGTGCAGCAGAGCCAGATAACTAACGTACACACCCACTGCTGGAGCGTTTCTCGTTCTCAAGTCAAGAACCGGTTGAATCGTACACTGAACCGAGAACCGTTTCTGTTGGATGAGTCCGATTCGAGAACCGAGGAGCTGATGATACTGCACATGCATGATTCAGCGTGAATTAGACTGACACACAGAGCGTCTGAACCGAACTGGTTCTTTTGGTTATAGGTTCTGAACTTATTCTGTGCTAATGTTATGATCTCTCTCCACTGGAACGCTATCACTTTTAATTTAAAACGGGTTATTTAAAACAATTACTTATCAAACAAATGGAATTTAAAATAAAGGCCTGCCTCAAATAAAAGCCTGTTACTTTCTGCAGTTCAGGTAAATAAAGGCCCCGGCTTTTATTTGAGGAATTACGGTATGTCAACCCAGCTGCTGCCATTTCTTCTACAATGGTTTTGTACGCTTGTTTTGTATGTTTTCAAACATTTTCATCTTATTTTATTGCCTTAATTATTTTGTGGTGAAATGTTGCATAATACAAAGTTTGCCTGCACAGCCATAAATGTCAGTTTAGTTTGAATTTGCCGCTTGCTTGCAACTGCTGTCTCCACGGGAGCTTTGCATTAAAATATTTAAACTAAATCAATATTTCGCGTCTAATTATTTATTTATGTGGAAAGTAGCCATGTAATAAGCGGGATAATGAAGTACAGTTTGAAAGGCTGTGCATTCGGCTGTAGGCACACACTGAGCAGCTTCAGACAGCACACCAGTAGCTCCTCTTCAACTGACAAAAACACGCAATTATGCCAAAACTATCAAATATAATTTATAGTTTGTGAAGATTTCTTTAAGTTCACCTAAATTAAAAGTTAGATTTTTCGGAGCCAACTAAATTTTAAAAATTATGTCTTTCAATTATACTTTAATGTTGAATGGCTATAATTAATGGCTAAAATTGAGGTGAAAATGCATTTAAAAGAGAGATCAGTAGCAGTATTGGTACCAAAAATAGTGGACTTTGTTAATAATAGGCTAATTAGCAAAGAAGTGACATTAAACATTTAAAATATACCACCTTTAGTTTCTACATTACTTTGGAGTTTCAGTGTGAAATTTAAATTTAATTTCTAATTTTATATGCCCTTCCCCCTTTGCCCCCTTGAAATTTTCAATTCAATAATCTGGCCCTCAAATTAAATGAATTGAATAGCCGTAGTGTAGGTGATGCAGGGTTGCAAGGTTTTCGCAAAACCATCCCACCCCAACTGCTACTCTAAAGTAGCCCAAAAGTAGCTCAATCACGTTTCAGTGGAGTTCCACCAATAAAATTTGCATTCCAGGAGCTAAATACCATGTTAGGGGGTGCTTCAACCCGTGCAAATGAAAAGACAACCTAAGGCCACAGTGTTTAAGTAGCCCAATTACATGGGAAAACTGTGAATTTGAAAACAATGATTGATGCAAAAGAGGAAAGCAAGGATTTGGACAAAAGCACTCTGAGGAAAGGGAGGGGCAGACTCAAAAAGTTTCTAAACTTAAAACAAATTTTTGCCCCATTTGCGTTTGTGTTGTTTTACTACTTACAAAGTTATTTAATGTTAAACTATTTACAATCGCTACATACATTAACAATAGCTGCAATAACTACAATACAAAAAAGCTGCAATAGCTTATTGTGAAGCGTGGGGTGGGGCTGAGAGCCATGGGAATGGAGTTTGGCCAGTGGAGAAATTGGAAATGAGCGACAGCTGCACCACTCACTGGTCTCGATACCCACGGAAGAGCTCCAGAAGGATAAAGGGAGGCGTTACGACAGTGAAGGATGAGAGAGGACCAGGCCTTGGTTTTACTTTGTGTTTTGGTTTTATTTGTGCACAACAGTCGTCCATGAGGGTCTGTCACGCTGTTTTGTGTTTATTTTATTATTAAAGTCTCGTTTGAATGTTTGCCGGTTCCTGCCTCCTCCTTCCCGTGACTATGAACGTTTTTATTGTTACACTAATACAATAGATACTGGAGATGTGGCTTGGACAATGTAGTAGGCACCTGCAACCTCAAGAATGCATGAACGTTCTGAAAAGAGTTCTTCATGACACCAATGACATCTTCAGTAAGGCTGGGACAATAAATTGATTCATCTTGCATTGATTGTGAGATCCTGCATTGATTCTGAGATTTTCCCAAGGCATCCCGAGTCTCTCTTGATTTGATTCTGAGCTTAGTTTTTAACAGCAGATGGGACTGAATGCTTTAGAAATAGCCATATTCTGCTTGCTTCCAGTTCCTTACACACCATAGACTGTATAAAAACATGGACGTAGTGTCCGTGACGTCACCCGTAGCCTCCCTGAAGTGTGTTTTTGAAGCCTAAAGTGTGTAGAGAGGGCCGTCGCAATTTTGGCAGCGCGTCACCGCGCGACTCCCGGACAATCAACAATGGGCAAAAAGGCGGGAGCTAGGGCTTGGATAAACGATTATTTTTTAAACTATTAATCTAGCGATTATTTTCTCGATGCATCAATTAATCTAACGATTAATGTTTCAGACCGATTCGATTTCGATTATCTCCCCATCAATTGACTACTAACAATTTATACATGTTGATTTACATATCTGAATGAAAAAAAAAAACATGAATTCCTTAACATTGCAATATATGTTTATTGCTCTTAAAATTACAAAATAAAAGACTAAGAATGCATTACTTTGCACTTGTATAGAGATAGCATTCAATAAAACCTTGAAGCCTTGAAAACACATAGCTTACTTAAACAAGCTTATTGAACACATAGGGCCTAGCTTACTGAAAAAAAAGTTATTCTTTCAGATGAAAATAACAACAACTTGATGTCTAGCATTCAATAAGAAAAGTCACCCAAAATACTTGTTTAGAGCAATTGAAAGAATACAGTAACCAATGTAAACTTGAGGGCTTTAAGCTAATACAAAGAGTGCTTTTTCAAAAAAAAAAAAAAAATTAACAGTGTGAGCCAGCAGCCTGTAATGGAGAAAAAAATAATCTACGAAAGCTCGATGTGAAACTTTGGCGTTCCGCCCTTTTTCTATTGTGTCTAATGATTTTTGTTAATATGCACGAGGGAGGGAGAGAGAGAGAGCAAGACAGTGCTCGTGTAGTTTGAAGACTGTGAGTCCGCCAACGCGCGTGAAATTTTGGTGTTTCGCCTTTTTTCTATCGTGTTCAATGATTTTGATTAATATGCACAAGGGAGAGAGAGAGCAAGAAGCGCTCGTGTTGTTTGAAGACTGTGAGTGCGCGCGCACAGCCGGGGCTCTCTCTCGTACGCGCCCTGTCATCGCTCACCGATCAAATAAGGCTTTGACAGCCGCCAAAAAAAAGATCAATGCAGAAAAAACCCTGGATTGGTTATATAACGTTGTACAGAATGTTGATCCGGCCATCGCGTATATTCAGTGCACATAAGGTAAACATTCTACAAACGTTTTTAGAGAAATAAAAACAGGCCGACGAATCGATGTGCATATTTTGCGTAGACATATTTTTTGTGTCGACGTCATCGATGACCTCGACGCGTTGTCCCAGCCCTAGCGGGAGCTAGTTGCTGAAGCCACACCCACCTAGCACGATGGCAGTGTCAGCAGCTGCAATCCACCTGACACTCAAGTGGATACGCCCTTAATTATGCAGAAATTTAAGTCTTAATATAATTTAAACGGATGAGTTATAAAAAAAATTCACGCCCCTCACAGTTGTCATGTCATCAATGGGACTGACTCCCTTTTGCAGCCAGCCTCAAGCGGCCAGTCGATGAATTACAGTTTTAGTCACGTCCTTATTGGCCTCACAAGAGAGATCGGGAGGTTGGCGCTCCTTACACACGCACAATTTTAACCTAAAATAATCATTCATGTAGAGCGAAAAGGTTAAGTGAATTACAAGGATGTTCACAATGGGCTGTTTACATTAATCTTGCATCATAAAAGCATAAAAGACTACATTACTTAGCCGAAGGCATAAGAGCTGTGCTTCATGAGCATTTGACTTTGTGAATAAAAACTAGCCTAGAGCGCTATCTACTGTTAAAAATTAAGCTCAGAATTGATTTGAGAGAGAATCATGATGCATTCCGAAAATCTCACAATCAATCCACGAATCTCATCAATTTTTTTGTCTCTGCCCTAATCACCAGGGCTGTTCTTATGGTAAGCCTCCCAAGTACTCCTGAGTTGCTTCCCTTGCAGACAATTTTGCAATGTCACACAAAAACTCACAAATGGCCTTCCTGACTGCGGGTGTCGCTGTTGGACAGTGTTTTCTCTACTTCCTGTTGGCCTTCCGTAGCTAATCGTAGCTCCGTGTAGCTGTTTTTTTCCCTCTCTCTAGAATCTTTATCTTCCTATCACTCTCTGTTTTTTAAAGTGATAAAATATAACAATCCACACCATATTTCTGTTAATATCGATCAATCTTATCAGATTAATTTTGATCGTTCACTTTTATTTTATATCCGTGAGTGCAGTACACCTACAAAGCGTTAGCACTTGTTAGCTTGTCATTAACGTTTTCATTCGAACCCATCGCTGTTTTCTTTTCTCATCTCCTCTCTCTCACTCCTGTTTTTCACAAGTTAATCAAACAAACGTATAATATTTCATCAAGCATGGTGAGTAATGGCTTCTCCTGCTATTGTTATTTGCACCTCTTGGCACAGGTACAGTTTATCTATCTCTGTCGCAGATGAGGGATCCACATGTGATAAATGCAGGGAAATAGTTAGGCTGACAGAGAAGATTTCAGAATTAGAGACACACATTCAAACATTAATTGCAGCAGGGCAACTGGGTGACAGTGAGGCAGCATAGTTGTGGGTCAAAACACCGCTCTTCTGTTCCGATCAAAACATTAAACAGGTTCTCCCCACTCAGTGATGCACCCACTGAGAAACCTGATAAAAGTGCTCTAGTTATTGGTGATTCTATTGTATGGAACGTGAATATAGAGACACCAGACACCATTATCAAATGTTTACCGGGAGCCAGAGCACCTGACATCTTGGCAAATTTAAGGGTGCTGGCTAATGCTAAACGTAAATACAGTAAGATTGCCATTCATTTGCAGGCGCAAATGATGTTTGACTTCGCTAGTCGGAGATCACTAAAAATAACAATTAAAAAGGTGTGTGAACTTGCAAGCACGATGTCAGACACTGTAATATGCTCTGGTCCCCTCCCTGCTTACCATGGTGATGAGATGCATAGCAGATTGTCATCACTCAATGGCTGGATGTCTAAGTGGTGCCCACAGAATAACATAGGTTTCATAGACAATTGGAAGAGCTTTTGGGGCAGACCTGACCTGTTGGAAAGAGATGGTCTTCATCCCTCCTGGGGTGACGGCCGCTATTCTCTCTAGAAATATGGCAAATAGTCAAAGTGTTTATACCTGATTTCTTCCTGATGTATCCAAATTCCTTAGCATATCCAAAACCTCAGAACAACTTGATGATGTAACAGAAACTATGGACTTTCTCTTTTCTAGCACTTTAAATACAGTTGCTCCTTTACGCATAAGGAAGGTTAAGAAAAACAGTTTGACACCATGGTATAATGAGCATACTCACACCCTAAAGAGAGTAGCCTGAAAAATGGAGCGCAGCTGGAGGAAAACAAAACTAGAGGTATTTAGTATTGCTTGGCGGGAAAGTAACCTATCCTACAGAAAAGCATTAAAAACTGCTAGATCTGATTACTTTTCTTCTCTTTTAGAATAAAAACAAACATAACCCCAGGTATTTAATCAATACAGTGGCTAAATTAACGAAAAATAAAGCCTCAACAAGTGTTGACATTTCCCAACACCACAGCAGTAATGACTTTAATGAACTTCTTTACTTCTAAAATCAATACTATTAGAGATAAAATTGCAACCATTCAGCCGTCAGCTACAGTATCACATCAGACAGTGTACTATAGAACCCCTGAGGAACAGTTCCACTCACTCTCTACTATAGGAGAGGAAGAATTGTATAAACTTGTTAAATCATCTAAACCAACAACATGTACTGTATATGTTAGACCCTATACCATCTAAGCTCCTAAAAGAGGTGCTTTCAGAAGTCATAGATCGTCTTCTGACTATTATTAATTGCTCATTGTCACTAGGATATGTCCCCAAAACCTTCAAACTGCCTGTTATTAAGCCTCTCATCAAAAAAAAAAAACACAACTTGACCCCAAAGAACTAGTTAATTATAGACCAATCTCAAATCTCCATTTTCAGTACTGAGACTGCTCTCCTTAGATGTACAAATGATGTGCTCATATCATCTAATCGTGGGTGTATCTCTCTATTAGTTTTATGGGGTCTTAGTGCTGCGTTTGAAACAATTGACCACAACATTATTCTGCATAGACTTGAACACTTTGTTGGCATTAATGGAAGTGCATTAGCATGGTTTAAATCATACTTACAGTATTGTTCAAAATAATAGCAGTACAATGTGACTAACCAGAATAATCAAGGTTTTTCGTATATTTTTTTATTGCTACGTGGCAAACAAGTTACCAGTAGGTTCAGTAGATTCTCAGAAAACAAATGAGACCCAGCATTCATGATATGCACGCTCTTAAGGCTGTGCAATTGGGCAATTAGTTGAATTAGTTGAAAGGGGTGTGTTCAAAAAAATAGCAGTGTGGCATTCAATCACTGAGGTCATCAATTTTGTGAAGAAACAGGTGTGAATCAGGTGGCCCCTATTTAAGGATGAAGCCAACACTTGTTGAACATGCATTTGAAAGCTGAGGAAAATGGGTCGTTCAAGACATTGTTCAGAAGAACAGCGTACTTTGATTAAAAAGTTGATTAGAGAGGGGAAAACCTATAAAGAGGTGCAAAAAATGATAGGCTGTTCAGCTAAAATGATCTCCAATGCCTTAAAATGGAGAGCAAAACCAGAGAGACGTGGAAGAAAACGGAAGACAACCATCAAAATGGATAGAAGAATAACCAGAATGGCAAAGGCTCAGCCAATGATCACCTCCAGGATGATCAAAGACAGTCTGGAGTTACCTGTAAGTACTGTGACAGTTAGAAGACGTCTGTGTGAAGCTAATCTATTTTCAAGAATCCCCCGCAAAGTCCCTCTGTTAAAAAAAATGCATGTGCAGAAGAGGTTACAATTTGCCAAAGAACACATCAACTGGCCTAAAGAGAAATGGAGGAACATTTTGTGGACTGATGAGAGTAAAATTGTTCTTTTTGGGTCCAAGGGCCACAGGCAGTTTGTGAGACGACCCCCAAACTCTGAATTCAAGCCACAGTACACAGTGAAGACAGTGAAGCATGGAGGTGCAAGCATCATGATATGGGCATGTTTCTCCTACTATGGTGTTGGGCCTATTTATCGCATACCAGGGATCATGGATCAGTTTGCATATGTTAAAATACTTGAAGAGGTCATGTTGCCCTATGCTGAAGAGGACATGCCCTTGAAATGGTTGTTTCAACAAGACAATGACCCAAAACACACTAGTAAATGGGCAAAGTCTTGGTTCCAAACCAACAAAATTAATGTTATGGAGTGGCCAGCCCAATCTCCAGACCTTAATCCAATTGAGAACTTGTGGGGTGATATCAAAAATGCTGTTTCTGAAGCAAAACCAAGAAATGTGAATGAATTGTGGAATGTTGTTAAAGAATCATGGAGTGGAATAACAGCTGAGAGGTGCCACAAGTTGGTTGACTCCATGCCACACAGATGTCAAGCAGTTTTAAAAAACTGGTCATACAACTAAATATTAGTTTAGTGATTCACAGGATTGCTAAATCCCAGAAAAAAAAAAATGTTTGTACAAAATAGTTTTGAGTTTGTACAGTCAAAGGTAGACACTAAAGGTAGACCAAAATGCAGCAGCAAGAGTTCTTACTAGAACCAGGAAGTATGACCATATTAGCCCGGTCCTGTCCACACTGCACTGGCTCCCTATCAAACATCGTATAGATTTTTAAATATTGCTTATTACTTATAAAGCCCTGAATGGTTTAGCACCTCAGTATTTGAATGAGCTCCTTTTACATTATACTCCTCTACGTCCGCTACGTTCTCAAAACTCCTAGAATAATACCTAGAATATCAAAATCAACTGCGGGCGGCAGATCCTTTTCCTATTTGGCGCCTAAACTCTGGAATAACCTACCTAACATTGTTCGGGAGGCAGACACACTCTTGCAGTTTAAATCTAGATTAAAGACCCATCTCTTTAACCTGGCATACACATAACATACTAATATGCTTTTAATATCCAAATCCGTTAAAGGATTTTTAGGCTGCATTAATTAGGTAAACTGGAACCGGAACACTTCACATAACACCGTACTTTCTACATCATTAGAAGAATGGCATCTACGCTAATATTTGTCTGTTTCTCTCTTGTTCCGAGGTCACCGTGGCCACCAGATCCAGTCTGTGTCCAGATCAGAGGGTCACTGCAGTCACCCGGATCCAGTACGTATCCAGACCAGATGGTGGATCAGCACCTAGAAAGGACCTCTACTGCCCTGAAAGACAGCGGAGACCAGGACAACTAGAGCCCCAGATACAGATCCCCTGTAAAAACCTCGGACCACCAGGACAAGACCACAGGAAACAGATGATTCTTCTGCACAATCTGACTTTGCTGCAGCCTGGAATTGAACTACTGGTTTCGTCTGGTCAGAGGAGAACTGGCCCCCCAACTGAGCCTGGTTTCTACCAAGGTTATTTTCTCCATTCTGTCACCGATGGAGTTTCGGTTCCTTGCCGCTGTCGCCCCCGGCTTGCTAAGTTGGGGGTCACTTTATCTACAGCGATATCGTTGACTTGATTGAAAAAATAAATGCACAAACACCATTTAACTGAACAGAGATGACATCACTGAATTCAATGATGAACTGCCTTTAACTATCATTTTGCATTATTGACACAATGTTCTCCTAATGAATGTTGTTCAGTTGCTTTGACGCAATATATTTTGTTTAAAGCGCTATATAAATGTGACTTGACTTTACTAAAGTTGAAGGGTCATCACTTTCTCAGTCTCTAAGCCCAAACAGATGTTTGCTATACATAACGCATTCAATCCCTCAGGTCTGTGTCTTGCAAATCACAACTATCCAGCAAGTTTATACTCTCCTGTACAGTGACAAGATGGTCACTAGGTATAAACAGGATCAAAACCCTTACAACCCTACTGCAAAATGCAACCATCAGAGTGAATGTGGATGGTCTACATTTACTACACCAGCAGTTTTCTATTGCAGTCCTCGCACCTCCTTGCTCTGCACATTTTGTATGCTGCTCTTATCACTTCAGACATTTGTTCTATTCAAACCTAAGTGCCCTGTGAAGGGGACATCAAAGGATATTCCATCATGATTCCAGTTCGAAGTGAATGTATATGTTCCATTCAAAGTGCATTGGAGTGTGTGAGACATTGATTTTAATTGTATCTATTTACAGCGGTATATGATGTAAGACTACCTTATATGATGTAAGGTATATGATCCGTATGTGCAGACGTTGCACAGCGCAAATCCATGAAAGAATTTTCCGAAGTGAAGTAAACGAACAGATTTCCCCTGCACAGTGAGAAGGGAGCAATAAACACTGTGTAGAGACCATGTCAATTGGAACACAGTTCATGCACGGAGCTCACTTCTAACGAGCTGATTATCTGAATCAGGTGTGTTAACAAAGAGAAACATGCAAAATGTGCAGAGCAGGTGAGCGCGAGGACTGGAATTGAGAACTGCTGTACTACGCTATGCCAGGTAAAGTGGCTGTGCTCCCCAGTTTATGAAGCATAAACTGCTTTGCACTGAAATTGCACTGAAATTGTAAAGTTGAACTCAGCCAGGAATTTGGCTAAGATTACTAGAAGAGGAATGCAAAATAGCAAAGTCTCGGTTCATTCCACACCTTATGGTGCAACATGATTGTAAAGGCAGAATTCTCTTTAACTGTTCTTTTCAACATCAGAGATAATCTCTGAATGACCCTGAGATGTCCTCCTGAGGTTCCGTCAGCATACCATTGCCATTAGCAAAAACGTCAAAGGTATGTTGCAACAGGTATGCAAGCGAGTACTGTGGTTTCTTTGGAGAGACAATGCATTGGGATTATCAGGAGATTTGATTCAAATTATTACCACTTGCAGCCCATGTTGTATTTCTTATACCCTCCAATACCACGTACAAGAGCACAGAAGTGATATGGCTGACTTAAATGACATAGTGGAAGATTAATTCCAAATTGATTACTCCCTTCACAGCACACCAATCACAGACACAAATATTTATAAATGGAGGTATGATTCTTGTACTAAAAAAGTTGGCAGGCCCTTATCAGAGGAGCTCAGGACCAGCCTTCCTGATTCAACCAGTCAACAAGTAGCAGTCCATTCCCAAAATTGGGTATGGCAACTAATTTAATTAAAGAAGGCTGCTTTTATTTTTTTAACAGTTTCTGTGCCTAGTTGTTCACTCCTTGTGCCTTATTTCACAAGAAATTTATCAAGAACTGGTACAGGAGACCGTTAGGTCCCTGCATGGGGTAGCAGCTGCCACATCCCATGGCAAGGCATCTAATTACATTTAAGCAGAGAAGCTCCTTCTAATTTCCAAGGTGACTCATTTCCAAGGTGACTCATTTCCATTGGAAGTCAGGGCTTTAAATACTGGATAGTCTCTTGTACCAGAGTATAATGGGGCTACTGAACTTATTACAGTAGGTGGATGACCATATTGTGCTGGTGATCTAGACCAGGCCATCATAAAGGCAACATATTTCAGGTCTTCACGGGTCCACTTGGATTCGAAAACCCGAGGTCAAGGCTGTGTGTGCTCAGATGTTGCAGACTTATATCCAGTGACTCCGTACTTACTACCTATATGTCATGGTAATGCCTCCCTACCTCAAGTCTTGTTTGATTTCAACAACCTGCTCAGAAAGCGAAGCCTCAGGTGTTAGGTCAAGTGTTAGCAGAAGCATACCTAGTCACACTAGTGATATTATATGAACATGGAAGCAACACCTCACAAGCATCAGAAAATTCTGTAAAGACTGATGTGGTCACTTTTTCTTAGGGCTTGTTTATACTTGCTTTTACTTATTGGATAGCATTCATGAAATGACCAAGTGTAAATGCCTGTAAGAACCAGGTTCAGGTCTATTATTTTCAACACATTTTTTTTTTTTTTTTTTTTTGCATTAATTGAGGGACCTGGTAGTGGCAGATTTAGTAAGAATATATCATCTCTTCACCTGTGTGTTTGGGATATAGAGAGACGGGTGAAGGGGGAAGGCTTATTTTTTGCTGACAGCTAAAAGGCTTCTAATGCTGATTAATATCATTTATCTTGACTTTTGGACACAATTTTGTATGCCAGTGAAACAATTTTGGAATGTATTGGATGCACAACCTTGATTGTTTATCATCCAAATAAATCCACAGAATTCAGTCTTTGGATCTATGATCATTATCAGGAAGCCCTTCTGACAAGTAAGCTTTCTTTTACTCAGTCTCTCTGCAGCAAAATTTAGTTTTCAAGATAGTTGCCTACATTTGTCAGAAAAATCTACTCTATGTCCAAGACAAAACGGATTATCAGCCATTGAGACCACACATGAAGTCACGGCTTGATTATCTGGAGAGCGGCAGCCACCCGATAGCATCGCACACAAACAGTGGTATGTAACCTGTGTTTTGTACTGTGTTATGGTTTTTGTGAACACAGTTTGCAGGGGTTATAGCTACATATTGAAGTTTGATGTTACTGTTGTTTATAGCAAGAGTTCATTGCCGCTGATCGGGCTTGGGTTCGCTGTGTTTGAAGTGGATGACTGGTGTGTGTGTGGTTGGATTCATACATTGTTGATTATTTGCAGCTGTCTGTAAACACAAAATGAGTGGATCAAGGGGTTGCTCAACCTAATCTAAAATGGAGAAAAGAAAATTCACTCTGACTGCAAAGGTTTTGGCAAGCAAGACTGAGTCAATTTAGAAACAGCATAAAGAGAAAGTAAACAAATGAAATAGCCAGATTTTGTCTTTGTTTCACAAGTGAAAGCAAAGTTTGATGTTCTGCTGCAATTATCTGAAAATGCCACGGCATTGCACAAACCTCTGATGCCTTTAATTCCAAAGATGAACAAAAAAGACAAAATGCATGGTTCACAAATGTCACCGAAAACAAACAAGGATTAACTAATGATGCCGAAGTGTGGAATTCAGAACTTAACTTAATAGGTCTCCTTCACAGCTAACTCATGACATTGACTTTTACCAGGATGTTTTGTCAAGGGAAAAAAGTAGCATTCATGAGGATGTAAAAAAGGTTACAACAGCAACTATCTTCTCAACATGATGATCAGGATGACATATTGCCATGTGACAGCATAGCAAACCTAAGCAGTAGAAAACAAGGTTCAAAATCAAATGTTTCTTTTACTTCATCAGCACATCTTAAAGCAGAGGTTGAAATAGCTGCTCTGCTTCTCTGTCAAAGTTTGCTAAAGCAAAAACATTACCTTGAGGAGCAGGAAAAGAAATTAAGACAACAAAAATAACTTTAGCTTAAGGTTGATATAGCCACATCAATGGCAAAAGTGAATGCTTTAAAGAACTCTGGATCTGGAGCACAGAGTGCGGCTTTCTTAACGATCTGATGGCATGGAGTCATATTTTATGATAAAAGGAAAAACAGTTGAAGCTCTTGATGCAGAGACTTTTGTTCCATGAAACCTTGGAAAGGATAAAAAGGGAAAAACAGCAACTGGAAATGCTGATTTACATTTTTGAAGGCCAAATCAGAAAAAGGCAGACAATGCCATGAATCTCCAGCAGATGCCCCACAGAGTTCATCAGACAAAGTTCATCAGTTTCAAATACTACCGCACCTGCAGTGTCTCATCGTAGATATTTCCATACACTCTAATTCCATAAACATTAACAGTGAACAGAACCCTGTGTTGTCTATAATGGAAAAACAGAATGAGATAACATCAATGCTGCCTAAGGGAGATATCCAAATATTTGATGGTGACCCTCTACATTACCATGCTTTCTTGTGGCCTCTTGAACAAGTAATTAAGGAAAAGACTTATAATGCTGAAGATGCATGTAACTGATGGCTCAGGATATGCAAAGGCAAAGACCTTACTGCATGAACATTTTGGAAACAAACATATGATTGCATCTGACTATTTGAATAAGATATCTTAATGGCCATCATTTAAGTCAGAAAATGGAAAAACTTTACGTGTATACAGTCTGTTCTTGCATGGATGTTGCAATGTCATGGATGAGGTTCATAGTCTGTGTGAATTGAAAACACCTGCCAACATGATCACTGTGATTAAAAGATTACCTTACAAAATGAGAGACAAGGGGCAAACAGTGTCATGTAACATCCAGGAAAAGCAACATCAGAGAGCTGCGTTTGTTGATATTGTGACTTTCATTGAGCGACAAGTGAAAAAGATGACAGATCTTGTGTTTGGAAACCTACAGGATGCAATTAAAGAAATCACCTCACCTGTTCCTATCACAGTTGAAAAGAAACATACATGGAACACAAGATTAAAGATGAAACTTTACCTGAAAAGACTTGTCTGTACTGCAAAGGTGGACACATGCTGGAGTTTTGTACTCTGTTGGAGAAGAGAGCTCAGAGTTGAGAATACAGATTTTTTTTTTTTTCTAAAAAAAAAACAAACAAACAAAAAAAAAAAAACACTGGCGTTTGTTTTGACTGTCTCTGAACTGGTAACATCAGAAAGGAGTGTAGAGAACATCTCTTTTGCTAAACTTGTGGTTTAAGGGACCTTAGTATGCTTCACATCCACCACAAGGAGAAGGTAGCAGATGTAAAAAGAAAGGTAAGAGCAACTCAGAGAATGCAGTGCAGTTGTTTGGTTACAATTCAAAGACTTTAAGCTCGCCATCGTACCAGTGAATTTAAAATCAAAGAGAGGTCAAAGGATCCTTCTACACAATGGGTTTGATGGATAGACTGAATCTCTCTGGGAGAATAACAAAGATTCTTCTGCGCACCACAGACCAAGAGACAGATTTGGAAGTGGCTGGACTGGACAGTGGCTGGTACTGTGAAATGGAAGATATCTTCACACAACTTAGGATGCTTGTTAATATGAGTAACATCCCAGGACAGGAAGATCTGCATAAATGGCCTCAGATGTGGAGCTTCTGTTCAGAGCTTAGGAACCACTTGAAGTCTTTAGGAGTGTGGATAAAGGGCCCTGTACCATCATGGTTGGATGGTAAATGGACCTCTTGGTGGAGGATGCTGTGATGAACCTGACTTGTATCATTCTGCAGATACCATCAACAGAATTTTTGCTGTAACACTTGATGAACTCTGGAAACAACAGTTCAAGACAGTTTGGCTTTACCTCTGAAGGACAGAAAGATAAGTATGCCTAACAACCGTAACATTGCAGAACAATGCACTCTTAACCTGAAGATAAGGTTTACCAGAGATGCACTAATTCATAAGGATTACACTGCTTTCATGAATAACCTTATATCCAGTGGCTATGCAGAGAGAGTGCCAACCACAGATCTGGCATGCAGTGACGGAAAGGTTTGGTACATCGATCCCACACCATGGAGAATTTGGTATATTGCACACCACCAAGAATTTATATTCTGCCTCGACCAAGCTTCCACTCTACAATATGTTTGATCATGCTCATTTCCCAAAATGTCTTAATTATTACAGAGAAGAATAAAGTCAACAGTTAAGTTGTTTGAAACATTTGGGATGATGACATGCTGAGCAAATGGTGACCAATTGTAGAATGTGAATGATGTGGGACACTAAGAACCACCTCAGACAAAGGAGTGCCGGAACTTAATTAACATACAGACTACAGCTGTTACAACAGGAGCAACTCTATTTACATCAAGGGTTGTAAACTGAAAATGTATAAAAGTTTTGAACTTCGTATGTTCTGGGTTCATTTTGACTCTGTTGAACCCAAGGTACTACATGTACTTTGTCACTACTATGCTCCAATAAACATCTTCATCAAGATCAACAATGTCCTTGTAACAAAGGCAAAAACTCCATGGTCACGGGAAGGAGGACTTGGGAACCGCCGGACAATCAAATGAGACTTTAATGATCAAATAAACATAAAACAGCGCGTCAGCCCCTCGCGGACGACTATCATGCACAAATAAAGACCAAACACAAAATAAAGCCCAGGCCTGGTCCTCTCTGGTCCTTCACGGTTGTCGCTCCTCTTTTGTATCCTTCCAATCTCCTCTGTGTGACTCGAGACCGGTGAGTGTCGCAGGTGTCGCTCTTTTCCAATCACTCCACCGGCCTTGCTCCATTCCCATGGCTCTTGGCCCTGCCCCACTCGTCACAGTCCTCATCACTTTTTCTTACATTGGCAAGCCACCCACCGAGGGATTTCTAAAAAGCAGAAAAAGGTAAGAAAAGCAATTTCTTTCTTTTTTCTGATGTTGTCAGGGAACCCCCTCGTTTTAAAAAAAGATTTGGAAAAAAAATTGTAAGGATAGAAGAGAATCTAGTTTAATCTGTATTGGCAGGAGGAGTTCTTAAGCCTATTCTGTACAAATTTTGTTTAAGATTCTAATGGAACTGAATCAGCCCGACACAGTGTGGTAGCAGAGTTGTATTGGGAATTGTTGTTTCTAAAGTAACTGAAGCAAAGTTCTTAAGTTTAAAGTTTATAAAGTAATTGAAACTCTGTTTTGGTCTGTTATAATTCTGTTAGGATTCTAATGTAATTGAACAAACCCGACATATTATGGTGGCAGAGTTGTATTAGATCTATTGTTTCTAAAGTAACTGAAACGGAGTTGTAAGTAATTATGTAATACCATAATAACGTAATTGAAGCTGACTGTGAAGTTGTGATAATTCTGATGAAATTATAAAGTAAGTGAATTGACCAGCAGTGTGGTCACAGAATTCTTTCATAACTGTTGTGTTTATAGTGTAGTAAATCCAATGCAATGAACTCTGTGACGTTTGAAGCCCAAAATCAGTGTTTATTTGCCCATCGTACTGTGGCTCAGTAAACTTGTAAAAATATAACATAAAGCCGGAAGTGTTACGTTTTTAACAGTGTAGTGAAGAGTAAGGCCCAAAGGAGTGTGGCCATGTCCGGAAAAGTGAACAGTTTAGTTCAGAAGCCCGACGTAGAGTGGCTGTTTTATTCATTTGCATCCAAAGCACAGGAGCTGTGAATAATTAGAGTATCTCAAAGTAACTAGATAATGTTCAGTCAGTGAAGGAATAAAGCCTATTGAATTGCTGAAGACAATTTAATAAGATTGTGAAAATGGAAGAGCTGAGAGTTAAATACATCGCTAAAGCATGGCTCGGTGAGAATATTTGATGGGATAGAGAAGGCAGATGACCCCTATGAGTGGGCTTTATCCCAATTCAAAAATTGTCCCAAAATGGCCAAAGACAAAGAGGGAAAAGTTACCAATGCACTTCAAGCTCTTTATGCCTCATACAAGGTAACTAAGAAAATATCATAGGACATTAAAACTGAAAACAAGTTGTTAAATTCTCAAGTCAGAGGCTATGTCATATCATTGAGAAATTGTGAGGCTGAAGAGATCATTTTGAAGGAACAGATAGTGAAATTGGGAAAAGGAATTTCAAAGTCCAAAACAGAGAGGGAAACATTTAGATGTTTGTATGAAGGGAAAGCTAGACAGTTAGTACATGCTCAATCCAATTTTTAATATAATGAGAATAACTGCAAGGAAGCCTTTAGTCAATGACATAATTCGTCAGATGGTTCTGTAAGGTTCACAGTAGCACCAGTGCGAACAAGACGTACTAGAAATGAGAGAGTTCTTGATCAAAGAAATGACAATGGACCAGTCTTTTATGGACTTTCAAAGTCTTGTTACAGCAGTAGATACTTTTGACCCTGATAACATGGATCCTGTAGAGTTTTTGTCAAAACTGGAGAAGGTAGTGGATGTTTATAGTGTGTCAAAAAAAGATGCTTGTAGACTTCTAATGATCTGCATTCTTCACTCATTAACTAATGCTCTCTCATTGGAAGTTCATGACAAAAGAGCAGACAAGAGTGCAAGGAGAGATTATCTACTTAAACTTACTGGAACTAATTTTGTTAACTTGAGAAAGATAACCGAGGTCACAATGCAAATTGGAGAGCATCCTCTAGCATTTGCATTCAGGTTGTGGGAATTGTTCAGCTGTTACATTTGTTTTTTTTTCAAATGCAACTAAACAAAACCTCATGTTTAAGTCTACATTAATTGCACAGAGTAGTTCACACATACAAAAAGCCATTGCTATGCATGTAGATGTAAACACCATACGAGCTAATCATTTAAAAAAATGACACAGCATTTCAATGCAAGAAGTCGAATTAAAGCTTCAGAATGTAGACATCCAGTTGCTGCCTTTGGCAGGAGAGAATGTTGTAGATTATCTAATGGTTTCCATCAGAGACAAAAGAAATTAGAAAGAGTAACTTCAGAAGGTGTCACTCTCTGTTATGCTTGCGGAAAAGCTGGTCACATTGCTAGACTTTGTCAAGACAATGAGAAAATGAGAAGCTTTGTCTGTCATGCATGTGGAAAGGATGGGCACATAGCAAGGCATTGTTTGAATAAAGGTAGAAAAGATTGGGAAGATGATTGTTTTGCTTGAGGAAGGATGGGACACAAGGCAAGACAGTGTCAATTTTCACGCAAAAGAAGGATGAGCTATTGCGGTTTGCTTAACAAAATAGGCAGTTTAGAAACCCAATTGGCACTGTTGTAAGGGAATAAGGAAGAAGATATTCACACCTTGCCAGACACAGTGGAGCTAGGGGATTTCCACAAGAGAAAGGACTTCTTAAAGGACAGGGTGATCATTAGAACCAGAAATTGAGTGATTTCCAGACTTGAAAGAACTCCAAGCCTAAAATATCTAGAAACCCTGAGACCCACCAATGCTAAAGGCCACCACAACAACACTGAGTATTTCATTCAGAAGGACTCTTCCCAACTGAAAAGAATGGGCATTGGAAAAAAGAACCAAGGAGAGACTGAGGACAGCAGTTTTACCACTGTGATGGAAAAGAAGTGGGCAAGGGACAAACGCCCACTAAGAAATGCACAAAGACACAGACTCACATTACACTAGAAAAACATAAATATATGCATACTATTGTTGTTATGGTTCTCAAGTTCTCCTCTCCCAACCCCCGCCCCCCTCTTCCTCCACAAGGGGCGAAGTTGTGAAAAGAAATAGTATATATATAAGGCTAAGTAAGGCCACCATGCCTGAGGAGTTAAAACTTCCTGCCATATTAGCTAAAGACCTCTATTTTTACTCATCTTACAACATAATCATCGAGAGGTTGGCCATGGAGGTAGAAATAATATGTTGTCAAGACTACGCCAGAGATACTGGATACTGGTGTTAGTGGTTCTATAAGGAAGATCTTGGCAAGATGTGTGGTGTGTCCACAGCTACATGGAGCTGCAGGTCAACAACAGATGGCAGAATTGCCTGAAGATAGAGTTTTTCAGAAGAACCTCCCTTGAGTCATGTTGGAGTCGACTACTTTGGACCATTTGAAGTCAAACATGGGAAGAGAGATGGGAAAAGATATGGAGTTATCTTTAAGTATTTGGCAATAAGAGCAATGCACATTGAAGTTGCTTCATCACTGGACAGAGATTCTTGGAGTAATGCATTATGACACTTTATTGCAAGACGAAACCAGGTTAAAGAGTTATGGTCAGACAATGGCACTAACTTTGTCGGTGGAGAGCACTAGTTGAGACGAGACATTGAAAGATGGAACTTGGAACAGATCAATGATGCACTCTCATTAAAGGAATTAAATGGACCTTCAACCCTCCCACTGGTCACATCATGGAGGAGCATTAGGAATACTTACCACAAATGCAGGAATGACAGTAATGGACAAAGATCAAGCGGAATTTAATTCCTGGAGACATCATACTGGTAGTGGATGATTCTGTGCCCCCCAACTCCTGGATCACTGGAAAGATAACTGAAGTGGTTCCAGACAGAAGACGACCCATTAGACAAATCTGGATCAAGACCCAAACCAAGCGTATATGCAGGCTGGTAACCAAGATCTTTTGGATAATATGACCCATGACGTTGGAGAGTTAGGTCCGCTGGTGCGGACCCTGGAAGGGGAGACTAGTGTCAGGGATCTGGCAAGCCTAGGCCCAACCAATCACCAATGCTCTCAATCACTTGACTATTAACCAGCCACACCTGCCACGTATCACGGAACCAATCAAGAGCACTATAAATACACTCACCTGCACCTCAGTTCCCTGTCAAGCCTCCAACAGAAAAGATTGTTGCATAGTTTCTCCCAGCGCCTTCAAGTCAGAAGTAACATATACTCATCTCAGTGTTACGCTAACCTGTCTTCTTGTTCTGCTGTTCCCAGGACTGTGGATCACCGTGCGATGCCATGTGATTCTATGGTCGCTGTATTCTCCCATGAACATTCCGAGTGGATACTGTCTTTGGCTTGTGAGAAGGAAGCGAAGAACAGTGAGATCTATAATTGTGGCTGTGACATCTGAGTTCCAAACTCTCGACCTGTGCGATGTCCCCGTTCCACGAACAATACTCCATGCACTAAATGAACGGAACTTTACTGTGCAACTACCACCGAAGATACACTGAGCACTTGAACTCTTTATAATTCACCTTTACCTCTGTGAATAAATAAATATATATTTTTTATTCTCCTGTATGTGTAATGCATATGTAATTATTAACTGCAATAATTAGGAGCTAGAATGTAAGAACCAGGTATAGTTTATTATTTTGAACACATTTTTGCATTAAATGCAACACCTGTTGGTGGCGGAAGTACTAAGAATATATCATCTGTCCACCTGTGTGTTTGGGGTATGGAAAGAGGGGGTGACGGGGAAAGTCTTATATTGGCTGACTCCTAAAATGATTAAAATACTGTTTAATGTTGTTTATCATGAATTTTGGACATCATTTTGTATGCCTGTGAAACAATTATGGAATGTATTTGATGCACAACTTTGTTTCACATGCAAATAAATCTACAGAATGCAGACTTTAGATCTATGATCATTATCAGCAAGCACCTACAATGCTCTCTGAAACGTATTTGAGAATAATCAGATCAATCAAACCACTTCAGGAGGTGGATTGGGATACATTACGGATGCAACTTGATCAAATTTAAAATTGATAAATTGTTTAAGGTAGTAAATCGTAGTTCATTTGGGTTCTGATGTGGTCTAAAGCAGCCTGACTTGGTTTTATTCGGTTTATTAAGGTCTGATCAGTTCTAATTGTATCTAAAGAGGTTTCTTAAAGGTCTGCTGATGTCTAATGCAGTTTCATCGCTTAATCTTGTACTTTCAGTCAAGGGATCGAAGTTTGTCTACAAGCTCTATCTATCTAGTTGTAAATATTTTTTTCTTATCTAACCACCTCTGAAAGCATAGTCCCATCTTGTTTGCAAGTGCATGCAGCAGAAGTACAGTTTGACCCCAGGCTGCATTTATCTCATTCCATTCCACTGGTACACTGGGTAATCTTCCTAGGCGGAAGTTATTTATTGTTCCGAACTGCCCACTGTGCCTGAGAAAAAGGTAGAAGAAAAAAAAATGTAAAAAAAAAAAAAAAGTGTTATATACAAAATTCTACATCATAAGCAGGTTAAGCAAAACCTGATTTTAGAGATTACACTATTCTATTTTGCATATAAATGTTTAAAAAAGCTTATTCAGTATGCACATATTTCCGTTTTGGGTCCCACTTTATATTAAGTATCCCTAATACATGTGTGCTTACATAATAACTAAATGTGTACGTAGTATGTAACCACAGTGTAAGTACACATTGGTACATCGTATCTACAGCTCTAATGTTTGTGTAACTACAACGTGTAACAATGTGCAAGTAAGTCGTGGCCAAAAGTTTTGAGAATTATATAAATATTGGAAATTTGAAAAGTTGCTGCCTAAGTTTTTATAATAGCAATTTGCATATACTCCAGAATGTTATGAAGAGTGATCAGATGCATTGCATAATCCTTCTTTGCCATGAAAATGAACTTAATCCCAAAAAAACCTTTCCACTGCATTTCACTGCTATCATCAAAGGACCTGCTGAGATCATTTCAGTAATCGTCTTGTTAACTCAGGTGAGAATGTTGACGAGCACAAGGTTGGAGATCATTATGTCAGGCTGATTGGGTTAGAATTGCAGGCTTGAAATGTTCATTGCGTTGCATAAAAATGGCTCGACAGGCAAGGATATTGTGGTTACTAAGATTGCACCTAAATCAACAATTTATAGGATCATCAAGAACTTCAAGGAAAGAGGTTAAATTCTGGTAAAGAAGGCTTCAGGGCATCCAAGAAAGTCGAGCAAGCGCCAGGATCACCTCCTAAAGAGGATTCAGCTGCGGGATCGGAGTGCCACCAGTGCAGAGCTTGCTCCGGAATGGCAGCAGGCAGGTGTGAGCGCATCTGCACGCACAGTGAGGCGAAGAATTTTGGAAGATGGCCTGGTGTCAAGAAGGGACAAAGAAGCCACTTCTCTCCAAAAAAAACATCAGGGACAGATTGATCTTCTGCAGAAATTACAGTGAATGGATTGCTGAGGACTGGGGCAAAGTCATATTCTCCGATGAAGCCCCTTTCCGATTGTTTGGGGCATCTGGAAAAAGGCTTGTCCGGAAAAGAAAAGGTGAGCGCTACCATCAGTCCTGTGTCATGCCAACAGTAAAGCATCCAGACACCATTCATGTGTGGGGTTGCTTCTCATCCAAGGGAGTGGGCTCACTCACAATTCTGCCCAAAAAAAACAAAAAACAGCCATGAATAAAGAATGGTACCAAAACACCCTCCAACAGAAACTTATTCCAACAATCCAACAACAGTTTAGTGAAGAACAATGCATTTTCCAGCACGATGGAGCACCATGCCATAAGGCAAAAGTGATAACTAAGTGGCTCTGGGACCAGAATGTTGAAATTTTGGGTCCATGGCCTGGAAACTCCCCAGATCTTAATCCCATTGAGAACTTGTGGTCAATCCTCAAGAGGCAGGTGGACAAACAAAAACCCACTAATTCGGACAAACTCCAAGAAGTGATTATGAAAGAATGGGTTGCTATCAGTCAGGATTTGGCCCAGAAGTTGATTGAGAGCATGCCCAGTCGAATTGCAGAGGTCCTGAAAAAGAAGGGCCAACACACGACTCTTTGTCATGTAATTGTCAATAAAAGCCTTTGAAACACATGAAGTGCTTGTAATTATATTTCAGTACATCACAGAAACAACTGAAACAAAGATCTAAAAGCAGTTTAGCAGCAAACTTTTTGAAAACTAATTTTTATGCAATTCTCAAAACTTTTGGCCACGACTGTACAACTGGGTAACAGGAATTTGATAACACTTTGTTAATGAAAGTACAAATGTGTCACAGGACTAACAGCACTTAAAAGAAAGTGTTACACTAGATTTAACATGTAATTACTCTGAAGTTACACAGCAGTGGCCAGTAAGTTAGGCTTTACATATAAATTGTGGTTGGTGTCCAGAATGTTACACTATATATTGTGGACAGTTCCCATGTAAGTACACTGGTATTATAGTGTTGCACCAACTCCAAGTTGAGATCCAACTCCTTCTACTTTACGTATCCTTAAATCTACCAATTTCCACCCCCTGGATCCCATTTCCACCCCTAAACCTACCCCCTGGATCAAATGGTTCCAATGACTCTTATACAAGTTGTTACAAAATGTAGTTATATAATTCCTGTTACACGAGTACTTGATGAAGTGAAAAAAGTGTTGTTACCAATGTCCTGTTACAAATTTGTACTTAAGCAAACCTTCCTGAGGGTTGTTACACATGTGTAGTTACACAAACACTAGAACTGTAGATACTATGTACTTACACTGTGGTTACATACTATGTACACAAACAGTTACTATGCAGGTACACAGGTAGTAGGGGCACATACTATAAAGTGGGACCATTTGGATGATGGTCCTAAAACTAAAGAGATTTTATAAAGAGATTTGAAACCAGATATGAAAGGTGGCATTGAAAACGTTGGTCTTCTTGAGTCTGTCCAACTGAATCTGACAGTAACGCATTTGATTGTCCACACTCTTAAGATCATCATCCAACTCCAACTGCTGTCTCTTAAACTCGCAGTACTCCTTCTGATACCTGAGACAGAAACAGACAAAGATGAGGGCATTTACTTGGAAACTGACAAAAAAAAATAAATTAAAAGTGTCATCATGAGGAATACATTTTTCCTCAATCTTTAAAGAAAAATATGTTCAATGCACTATAAACATGCTTCTAATACAACTATAACTGCAAATCATGTATGACATACGAGAGCTGTCAGGAAAGGATCCAGCCATTTAATAAGATAAATAGAGACTTTTCTCAAAAAAAATATAAGATACAAGAACCACTGTACACAAGACAATGTCCACTTAAATGTATTCCTCAATGTAGTACTCTTCAATGCAGTCCTCTTCATTGTAGGCACCTTGATACCTCACAAAGTTTTCCAAGCATCTCATCCACTGTTCAAAGTACTCAGCAAAATCCTTTGTTGGAATCAAAAACCAAAAGCTGCCTCATCTGATTTCTCGAATCTCACAGACGGTCTGAAATCTCTTTGCTTTCAAAGGTGATGTTCAATGGTATTATGGGATGAATGTCTCTATTTTTCAAATTACATGGCTGGATACTTTCCAGACAGCCCTCATATTTTATATTAAAAATAGCTAGCTTCTCCCAAAGCTATCAGTTTTTTTTTTTTTTTTTTGACAGAAGTCTGTTCTTAACAGTTTGAGAAGTACATTTCAGAATACATTATTAATAGTTTATAATACAAGCAAAGTAATACAAGTTTTGCAAAGAGGCTGTTATTGAAAGACATGTAATAACAGCAAATCTGCAGCTCATGTGTGAGCAAGGAAAATCACTGTGTAGTTGTGGGCATCTCACATACTATACATTAGTGGGATTGTCACCATTGAACAAGACCTCAAAGAAATTAATAAAATGGCTCTCAGGGCAAACACACAAGTAAGCTCTGTTTCCAAGATGCTAATGGTAATATATATATATATATATATATATATATATATATATATATATATATATATATATATATATATATGCAGATGTAACTGATCCATCTGCATTTTTCAATCATTTTAAGTGTGTTGCTCCCATATATAATATATAAAGAGCTGTTAAGCTTATGGAGACCCTGGTTTACGTTCAGACTGGCTCATGTCTCAATCCCGTCCCCCCACCCCTCCCTGTACTTTCCTGTAACTTCTCCACTATTCTGTAAAATAAAGGCAAAAGAAAGAAAGAAAGAAAAAAAGAAAGAAAGAAAGAAAGAAAGAAAGATATGAATTCTTAGTAAATATTCTCATTCGTATGTACTGAAGTTCTTCGGTTTCCATCAGCTGGTTATGGTTGCGTCCCTCAGCCAGCTCTTTGGCCACGGCTTCACGCTGCACTTCAATGCTCTCAAGCTCCTGGATCAGAGATTCCTCCTCTTGTTTCAACTGCTGCAATGCATTCAGTAGACTGGCTTCCTCCTCCTCTGGTAGTTGAGACAGCAACTCTAAACAGCTCCTAACAATTAAGAGCCAATTGAGTGTCCCACTGAAGTCAATGATGTCAGTCATGTACTGACTAAAAATGTTTAATGACAAAAATAATGATACAAACCCTTTAAACCAGGCAAATAACACATCCCACTTACATAATAATAAAGTAAAGCAGCTTTAAGTTACTTGAGATGTTTTGAGTGTGAGTGACACTAACTTGTAATTCTGGCATTCATTTTCTGTCATGCTTAGCTGAGTGTCCAGATGGTCGAGTAGTGTGTCCGTGCACTCCTCACACAGTGGGTGATCAATGTCTGTCTGACCAGACATGATATCAAACAGATCACTTGTCACCTGCAGGAAAAACACATACATGAACCCTAGATTCTTTTCCATCCATCCACTCAACCTATGTTACAGTAGGTGGCCAACAAGAATGAGCCTTTTATCACGGTGGTCGCCGTCACTGCTGCTTCTGCAAAGTGCATTTGCAGCTTTTGACTGCTGAGTGGTGCTTAAACCACAAGTTATCAAACAAATGCATCAAAGCACATTTTTGCAAATAGCTGTCAGCTTTGCCAGATGATTTACATTTGACAGCTGCAATCAGGGAAAATTAAAGAGCAACACTGTAGTTAAAATATTTAATATTCACAGGTGAAAATTTAGTACTTATGAAGTTATGTGTGTTTCTTAGAACAAATTAAAGCAGGATAAATGTCTGTGCCTGTGCTTATATTTTCTTTAAGCTACACAGTACTACAACTTTTTTTAGATTTGAAACATTAACAGCCGTGAACTATTATTTATATAATATGAATTATGTGTTATATTATCCTTTTCATCGGAGCATAAAAGGTGTATGTGAGATTTTTTTTTTTTTATATATGTAGCCTAGCTCACTAAAATGGGTGATTCTCACGAAATCGTAGTTTCAAAGATTTCATATATGACATTTTAAAAAATGTTTGTATCAACAAATTTTCTTTTTAAGCATTAAGAGCCAGGTCTGAAGTGTCGGTGACCATAAATTGAAATAAGTTTTACTGACAATTTAACAATTTTTTGAACATATTTTCCAAAACATGTTGTTAAAAATCTAATTACCGTAACACTCTGAAAAGTCCAGTGCCATGGGGAAAAATAATACATTTTCACATGGTTTATTAACAGTCATGCACAGTTACTTGAAACTTTGGTATAAAATATATTTTTATAATAACATTTTTGTGTGTTTTTCAATTATTTCTCTCATTACCGCAACACCTTCTGCATTTTGCAACCCATTTTTATAAATTTTTTCTTTAAAAACTGAAATATTTTCAAAATGATGTGCCAAACCTGAAAGAACATAATGTATAGATTCTGCACATACATTTAAAATTTTTCAATTTCTTAAATAAATCTTAAAAGAATGCATGTTGCGGTAATGATACATAGGTTACGGAGATGAGGTTCATGATTTCGGTAATGATAATAGGAATATTAAGTATGTGGTATAGTCAAACAAATAATATTTAATGTAGAAAATAAATTAGATAATATTGGCATAAATTATTTTGCAGTGCTTCATAACTAGATAACATAGGGTAAAAACACCAGGGGCCATTTTCACAAAATATTTTAAGTGAAACTAAATGTTGCTCCTAACTCCACATCTTTAGGACTCTTTGACTCTTCTTCAAGTACTTCATAAAGTGTTTTTATGTAAAAATCAGCTCTTAAATCTGTGAAAAGTTAGTGGTAATCAAGAGGACAGCTAAATCACAAAGACCAAATCATACACAATCCTAAAATGGCTGTTTCCACAGCAATCCAGTTTGGATTTATTTTACCTTTGTACTAAATCTTACTGTTTTATAAGCCATAATAATTCTAGTCTGTTAATTAAAAGGCTGCTTATACATATAACAATTATTTATAAGATGCAGACATGTAGAGGCTGACAATTAGCTGAACATATGCTTGTTTAATTAGTGACACTCTAGTTCAATCTTTATTTGATTATGGCAACATGATATCTCATTCTACAATATTTCTATTATAAAATAACTGACAGAGACCCATCCCTTATCAGCCAATCACTGTGGGTGTAGTTAGTAATCATGCTGACATCATCCATACCAAAAAGGTCATCCTCACTCTTTTTCTTAGCTTAAGATTTCTCCCCATTCCTTAGTAAAATTCTGTCACAGCTGCTTTATGAATAAGTTTTAAGAGAAGCTGTTTAAAGGGGACCCTGTGGTTTTCCACAAAAATAAATACTTAATAGTGCAATGTTAGAAAACAAACCAGACTAATATTAGTTTTGTAATTTTAGTTTTATTATTAAAAAAATATTCACAATACATTATTACAAAATAATGTTTCTTATTTTATTTTATATTTTATGTAATAATCATATAATTATGTAATAACTATTTATTAATTGTCATTGACAGTGGGAATGTAGTCTATGGTAACTCAAGTGGATTTTTTTCTTTCTACTGAAAGAGTTGGTTCTGGTAAAGAGTACACCCAAGTGTTTACCTAAAGTTTTTCAAAAATCGCTCATTCCTAAAAAGATGGTTCACAATATATTTTTCTTATTTCCATAAAGATGTTCTCCTTCAATTTAACCTAACCATTCTTTAATAATTGTTTTTGAATTAGAATTTAAAACTGCTGCATTTTGTCATATCTAAATACACTGCCATTCAAAAGTTTAGCATCAATAATAAAAAATAATAAAAGTTTTTTAAAGCCTCTTCTGCTCATCAAGGCTGCATTTATTTGATCAGAACTACAGTAAAAACAGTAATATTATGATAAAGTGATGGTTATCTTTTTAATATACTTTAAACCAGAATTTTATTTCTGTGGTGACAAAGCTTAATTTTCAGCATCATTACTCCAGGTTTCAGTGTCAAATGATCCTTTAGAAATTATTCCAATATGACATACAGCCAAGTATGGTGACCCATACTCAGAATTTGTGCTCTGCATCTAACCCATCCAAAGTGCACACACACAGCAGTGCGCGCAAACGCACACACACACACACACACACACACACACACACACACACACAAAAACACACACATAGTTCTGTTGCTCAGTATAAAAATCATTACACTTATAGAAAGTCCTCATAATGATAGATGCACCAACATTTGTGTAGGCTTCCCAACAATTTTTGATAACTACTCCTGCTGTAACCTCTAACCCACAATGTCTCTCTACTTCCTGGGGTTTGGTGGGTTGGTATAAACGTTTTCTCTGAAATTGGTCACCCTAGCCTTTGCTTAAGCTTTTTTGTTTTGTTATTAAATAATATTTAATTTAATAACTAATTTTATACATTTAAAAATAGTCTGTATGATTAAATTCTCATTACCAACTGGCCTTAAATTGTTGCGGTGAGTGAAAATGGTGTTGCGGAGGATGAGGTGTCTTAGTATGTTTTGCTAACAACAGAGAAACCATGATGATTTAGCAAATTTTTTACTCAGTAGATATAATCAGGCATTAATGAAGTATATTTTCATAGAAAATTTGTAATCTAATATTTTTCTAAATGTGGAAAACTACCCGTTTCGGTGATGATAATCAATTTGTCGTGTAGACGTTCTGACAAGAGAATTTCACACTTTTAACTGGAACAATATGAAGATATCTGCCTACCTTGTTGGTATTTTGAAGGTTCTGCCTCATGTGTTGCTTAATTTAAAATCATTTAAAGGCCTTTGCGATGTTAATTTGTGAAGATCTTGAGGTTTTGTTAAAGGGCGTGTCCATGGCGGCCTGACAAATTTTGATGTTTCGCCATGAAAAAGGAAGTTGCTGTAACTCAGACATACAATGTCCAATCTGCCCCAAACTTCACATGTTAGATAAGACTTCTGCCCTTAACAGATCTACATGCCCATATTCAGTTATAGTCATAGCGCCACCTGCTGGCAACATGAAGTGACATGTTTTATGCTGCGACAAACTACTCCTAGAAATCTTTTGACATTAATGTATTTTTTGTGGTCAGTCTAATCTAAAGGCCTGTGCAATGTTAAATTATGGAGATCTTGAGTTTTTGTTAAAGGGCTTGTCCATAACGCCATGACAAAATTTGATTTCTCGCCACAGCCAGCGAAGTTGTTTTAACTTATGCATAAAAATCTGAAGGCCAATATTTCCTTATAATGATTGCGCCACCTGCTGGCAACAGGAAAATTGGCACATATAAATGACTTTGACATATTCCAAGTATATTTATGTCTTTAAATGCATATTTCTCACCATTCACCTTTTTACTAAAGCCACACGGTGGCTGTGAATATATATACACACACTAAAAATACTACTTAGTTATTCCTTTTTTTTTTTTAAGTTTTAGCCATTATAGTTATAGTTTTAATAAGTAATCTGTAATAGCCTACTTTGTCTACTTATTAACTGAGATATATAGATTTAACTGATATATGAATTATTATATGCATAAGCAATGCAACATGCTAACAACAATATAGAGATAAATTTGTTTCTAATCACAATAGGAACAAAAATGTTTAGATGCTTTTTAAACTATATTAAACATATGCTCAACCAACACGGATTTGCAAATGTTGAAATTTTTTCCATCCATTTTTATAATTATCACTGTCAATCCCCAATAATTTTCTGACTTATAATTTAGCATAATCATACTTGCATTTAAATGTGTGTGCATGAAAAATAAAGGTTTTACATGAATTGTGAATGGACTAAATATAGAAAGCAAGTAAACAGCACTGCTTTTAAAATCACCTATGTTGTCAATTATTTAAATATAAATCAATGAAGTTGACTACATTACACAATGAATGTCATTTACATCCTGTGTGCACTTCGTTGATCATAATGAGAGAACGGGAGTTTAAACATTAGGACATTTTAATAATCTGTCCTATCTTTTTAAGTCCCATTGTTTTATTTAAATAGTGGCCACATTTTGTGTCGCATTTTATTAAATTATGGGAATGAAATATTATGAAATGCACTTTGATATGTTTGAAAACTTGGGAAGTCTGGTTAATACTATGTGTGTATATATACACACATAGTTGTTTTGTTTTGCTTTGGTGTCATATTGGTATATTGGTGTCAAATAACAGAATTGTGCACATCATCCTTCAAATGCTTTTTGTTCTGACTAATGGTTTAAAATAGCAATATCAACAGCAATGCAAAAATTATCAGATCGATTATAGATAAATGAAATCAACTGTAACTAATAAATCCTCTGCTTTATTGTACTACTTTTGTGTCTGCCAAGATGTAAATATGATGTAAATATGAAATTGTGTATAGTTGTATAGTGCAGTTTTGTATTAATGAATCCATACTTTCAGCCTGCGACTCAAGTTCTCCATGGTTCCTCCATCTGAAGCTTCTCCAATTAGAGTGAAACTATTTGCACTTTCGGTTGACATCATCCTAAAGAACACAAACAGCTAATTAATACACCATCATACAATTGTAATATTTAATCTTTAAGCTCAGCACATTGCTGTTACAGTTCACAAGAGTTGCATATAACACATCACATGAATATCAATAAATAATAAATAGATATCAATAAATATAGATAAATATGCATATAATAGAGATACAAAGATATAAAAAAAAACGGACTAGAGACACAATTATGCATTAACTGAGAATCACAAATGTGATTTTAAAAAAGGGATTTACAGAACAGGAACATTACCCTACTTGAGAAAATAGCATGCAATGATATGTGTATTTTTCTGTTAACTAAAAAAGTTCAGAACTAAAAAAAATATATATAATAATAATAATAAACATGGCAAAGTGTGTGAGACAGACAATGCGGTAATACTTTATTTTACTGTGTCATTGTTACACGTTACATGCATTTACTAATAACTGTAACACTAATGAGCTGATGGTATTTCAGCCATCTGTTCCATATTAATGAATCCTGACTCTAACACATTCTGCACTCAAAGACCAGAACGTGAGTAAACAAGGACCTTCGTTTTACAACATAATTCACCATTTGGGGCGCCGTGAAGTCGGTAACATCCTGCCGTGGATGACAGTTTTTACACCTATTGAGACTGTCCAGGGATACCCGTGAGCAGCCTCAAAGGAGAAATGAAACACATTCCACAACACACACACAAACAAACCTTTCTTAAAGTTCTTTACCTTCGTCATTTTATTAATAATATGTATTTTGAATGTTTGTGTATTGCATAAAAATGGTTAATCCTGTGTAAATGGTTAAAGTTGCTGAATTGTAAAGGCGAAATGTTTTTGGAATGAATGTTCTCAAATAGAACCATGGGTTGTAACACTACTCCTGACCAGGTCGTAAAACTTTATGACCTAACAAACAGGACAGGGAAGCTAACTCTTAGGAAAGAGAATGGTAAAATGTACTCAAATGTAGTCTAAATGTATAGAGTATTACCTTTTTGGTGCATTAGATTTTCCCCCATATAAACTGGAGTGTCTGCAGTTTATATAGTGTGTTAATCAAAATGTGTGATTAACACACTATATACTTTAAATTTCAAACTTTAAATGTGTGTAATTCTGCATTGGAATGCAACTTTATGTTTTGATCATTTATATATGTTATTTTTGGTATCTGTTTAATTGTCATGCTTTGACGGACCCACTTATATAAAGCAAATTAATGAAAAATGTATTAATCTTGAATTACGGACTTGCTAGAATATCACTGCTGAAATCTGATAATCCCTAATTTATTAGGGTGGGTGTTTCCACAGAGACAAAGGAACTTTTTCCCACTTCAGATCACGGACGTTCATTGGTTGACCACGCGAACAGAGGCATGAACCATAAGAGCTGACCCAGGAAGTTCCTTTTACTCTCTTACTCTTCGCTTCTTCGCTTCCACGCCTCGGACCCTGCTCGTCCTTCTGCGCGGCCTTGGGCCGCCCTCCTATCGCCGTCCCCTCTCAGCACGGAGGCTGAGAGGACAGCCGTTCTCATGGCTCCTTCAGGACCTTCCATTTTCGTCGTTTTTGTTTCTTTTCATTACTAAGTTTATTCGGCTATTCGCCTCTCCACACGAGGAAGACGAATTCCGAAACATTGTTTTGTTGGACTTTTCAAAAAACGTGCGATTCCGCAGCAACCCCCGGAAGACAGAACAGAACCACATGCACGCTGGTTTCAAAAGACCACGCACAAAGCATCACGAGAGACACTTGCAAATATCATTTTCTATGGAGATTTAAATGCTGTTTAAAGTTTGCCTATGATTTGATTCGTTGTTGTCTTTCAAGGCTTACTGTCTGTGAGTTTGCATAACTGAGCTCATTCTGTGGCCACATTCTCTCTCATTCACCTCTCTCTCTCTTCCTTTCTCTCTCATTCATTCTCTCTCTCTCTCTCTCCCTCATTTGGATTCCGTTATGTCTTGTACAAAGTTTACTGTCTGTATTGTCGTACGCGTATTTACTCTGTGTGATTTGTAGTTTGATGTATTATTAGTTCAATTATTAAAAACCCATATATATTCATGATTGCCTCTGAACCGCTCACATTACGAGTCAATGAAGTGTCTGATCTTTAGCTACATGCTGTTTACTTTGAGTAACTAAATTTATCATAATGATAGGATAATGTTTTCATGGCCAGATAATATTTTCCTTGAATTATAAGAAGTGATAACTTTATAGAAAATTGACAAGTTAATCTTACGGCCGTTTGCTGGACAAACCACTGTTTGATTTGTGGTAATTTACAGTAAGAGATATCACCATAATTGATATGAAGAATGGAATATTGCCATATGAGTAAATTACAGTGCCCTGTAATGAGTTATTGATAAATGCAATTGAGCTATTTTTCATAATCAATAATATTAATGTAACTGTCATATGATATATATATATATATATATATATATATATATATATATATATATATATATATATATATTAGGGGTGTAACGATACGCTTATTTGTATTAAACCGTTCGGTACGAGGCTTTCGGTTCAGTACGTGGTACGCATTATGTACCGAACGGTTCGTTGGGCTAATTAATTATGTTTGGAAAATAATAAAAAAATTGTGAAATATAATGATATGCGTTCAACAAGGTAGCCCAATAACCCAAACGACGTAACAGGCAACGCCCCTGACACCCCCGAAGAAGAAAAAAACACCAGCTTATATGTTTATGTTAGGCTACTCAGTCAGGCGCTCGCTCACTCAGTATGCGCTGAAGGCTCGTTGCAAAATGGCCAATGCGTTTAACAGACCAGAAATAGAAGATCCTCCAATAACCAACAGGTCTGGTGTTTGGGTGCACTTTACCAATCGATCGGGGCATCCAAACAAGCACGGAAATCAAAATGGACTAGTACTGTACTTTGTCGGAATTTCCTGAGCAGTACGATACAATTAACAGGCCTGCATGTTATTATATAGAAGAACTGTTATAAATAGAACGTATGCATGGGCAGTTTTGAAAACTCCACCTAGTTTGCTCTTGGCATAGTGCAGCGCGAATCGCGTTGTATCTGAAGGGCAACGCTGAGCCCAGGGTCCTGCGCCGCGCATACCGCGTCCTATGTGAAAGACCCTTTAGCCATATGCAACGAGCCTTCAGCGCGTACTGAGTGAGCGAGCGCCTATAGTGGAAAACGCAGGTTTTAAGAACATGTAATTGAGCCCCTTTACAATATTCCTTCACAAACCCATTTCAGCCAGACCGTAATTCCTGCTTTGTTCCAAAAAACATAAGCCCTGTAGAGAACCAATTGAGTAAAAACACACTCAATATAAAGAGTTCTAGAGTTCCATATAAAAAGTTACATCTTTTATTTGTTCATAACTACTACAACAATATAACATTTCTTTTTTTTTTTTACAAGGAGCTTTTTGTTTTATACAGTATGCTGCTAAGAAAACACCATAGAAGATGGGTAAAGAATAGCTCCATCACTGTTCAATGTAAAAAAAAAAACAAGAAACATACTTTGTTAGTTTTAATAAATAAAACATTTTTTAAAAATCAAGGACATTTATCTGCCAATTTTTTCTTTTTGCTGTATCTAAAACGTACCGAACCATACCGAACCAAACCGTGACACCAGTGAATCGTATCGAACCGTGAATTTTGTGAAACGTTACACCCCTAATACATATATATATATATATATTAATCATATTCCTGATTAATTATTCAAATTCCCTATATATCATTTGAGTTAATAATTATGTACAACCCAGTGTGGCTACATAACAATAAATTATGCATAATTTCATGTAAATAACCTTAAAAAAGTGTTTAAAAATGTTTTTTGGTCACACATCACATCACAGACTCCTGCAAATAAAAATAAAAAATTGCTGTGCTTGGGCTAGGCCCTGGTCAGGGGGCTCTACAGCTCCCCCAAACACAGGATATGGTCAGGATGAAGTTTCTCTGATGTGCACTGAAATTGTAACAAAGTTCACCATGTTGGATGGAATGTGTAATTTTTCAATTTTCCTGCACTGTACCATGGTTAAAAACTCATGAAAGCTATAAGACAAATTTGTCTTAAGCAGTATTCTTTTAATTTGATACTGCAATTCAAGGAGAGATGTGGCTCATCAGCTCCACAACATTCCATGCATATTTCTTGTTCTCAGAATACATTAAAACTCAAGATATTTTTCACCCTTTAGAAGCTTAGCAAGATTTATTTATTCTGTGGGCATTTGTTTTGGCTGTGGCCAGTGGTACCCAGCACTAGCTTTTATTAGAACTAGAACTTAAGCTAGAACTTTAATTAGCTCCAGCCAGCAGAAAGCTAACTAGATTTAGATTTTTTACTTCGAACTGTGTTGCCATGTTGATGCGTTAAAAACGTAAGAATGGGAAACAAAAAGGGTCCTATATTCTCTGCATCCATCCTGTGATTTACATTAAAGAGCCACACAGATGGGAAATCAAAAATTACCTGTGTTACAGTGTATGATGTAGCTGTCCATCAGTGTAAACAATGTGCAAAGTAATTAAACCAAAAAGTACACGATTTATAAAGTTATTGGCTTCTAAAGTAAGGAGTCGACTCTGAATCGCTGTAACGAGTCGTTATAGATTTCAAATATTTTGCCCATCTCTATGTACGTCACTAGGAACACTTTGCATAATAATCTCTGCCTACCGTCTTGGGAGAAACGGAACTCTGGACCAACAAGCATCTCCGAATCACAACGCGAAGTATGATTATGAAGTTATGTGTTTGTTTTCTCCCGAGCGTCTTATCAGTATGTGTGCTGTCTGCAGCCTTTGTCTGTACTGATTTTCATTTACAAACACGTCATTAAAATGAAGCGTAACAAGTGCTGCTAACAGATATTCTGTGATAAAGTAATCCATATGAAAACAACGCAATGTCCGTTTTTCACGTCTCCCTTCATTATATCTAATGTGACCACGCCCCCGCGCTGAACGCGCTATTCAGATTCAAACTGAAGCACGCAGTTTGAATACACCCACACAGAAGAAAAAGCAGCGAGACTGTTCAAGTTTTTTATTTTACTGTTTGCTTCGCGATAAGAGGAATAAGACAAAATTCACCCCAAAAAGATGCTAACGCATTGTTTACCATGAAGTTGTGTGCGGAACAACCAATCAAAACTATGTCAGTTGACCAATCAGAACACAGTATGCTACCGAAAGGTGGGCTTTAAGGAAACTGAATCTTTTGAACAGCTTTGCGCGAACCGTTTGGGGATCTATGAGAATTTAGGTAATTTTAAAATGATATTTTGACAAAATGACAATGTTTTTTAACCTTGTGTTTTTCAATGTTTTTAACTTTGAAAATCCTGTTTTGCTCTTTCTCTAAATTGATACAGATGTTTATTATAATGATGTCAAGAAAGTACAGATTTAAAATTAGTAATATTTTCATGATCTTTTTGCTAATATAACTTGCCAGACATTTTGAAAACGCGTAGTGTCTCATATCTTCTGTGTACATTGTGTGATTTACATTACACTTTACACAAATGTTGGCCTTTTGGATGTCAGTGGAAAACCACTATTGTGCATGTATGGAACAGCTTCACTTTTAAGGTAGTGACAAGTGATTTCCATTAAGAATAAGTAATTCACCATCCATTTATTCAAATGATTCATACAAAAATCCTGATTTAAATATATATATATATTATACATAACCTTGAACCTCTTGGTCTCCACAGAAATCTTTGTCAAGACAATGGCAAAGAAACTGTCTTTTCTACATATACATGGACCTAAATGAACTCAAAAAGACTTCTAAATTAATATCAGTCCATCGCTTAGCAGTCCATTTGCCTATCATGTTATAATCACTTATTGTGTATGTCTTTTAATAGCTATTGGATAGCTTAAGGATTCGTAATTAGGGCCCGAGCACCGATGGTGTGAGGACCCTCTTGGAATTGCTCCGTTTATTATTAGGGCTCAAGCCCAAAGGGCGAGAGGCCTATTGTTTTCCTTAGGATTATTAGGGCTCAAGCCTGGAGGGCGAGAGCCCTATTGTTTTCCTTAGGATTATTTGTTATTATTATTATTAGGGCTCAAGCCTGGAGGGCGAGAGCCCTATTGTTTTCCTTAGGATTATTTGTTATTATTATTATTATTTTTCTTCAAGGTTTCGGGGGCTTTTGGGGCCCTTAACATGCTTAAAAAGTCTTGAAAATTGGCACACACATTGGAACCTGCGGCCATTAGGGCCGGGCAGAGACTGATACACGGGCGTGGCACAGGGGCTCTACAGCGCCCCCTGGAATATGGAGGGCCATATATCATACATACTTGCACGTAGACGTACGAAACTCGGTACACATATAGAACTCATCAATACAAACAACTTTCGTATTGCATATCATAGGCTCCGCCCAACAGGAAGTTGGCTATTTGGGGTTTATTATTCATATTTGTCGTCAAAGTTGTGGGGGCTTTTGGGGTCCTTAACATACTCAAAAACTCTTGAAAGTTTGCGCACAATTTGGAATCTGTGGCCTTTAGGAGCCTGCAGAGGCTGGGACACGGGCATGGCACAGGGGCTCTACAGCGCCCCCTGGAACACAGTCATAAATGTTGATGTATAGCTCACACATACTTGCACGTATTAATATGAAACTCAGTACACATATAGATCTCATCGTGCCGAACAACTTGCGTATTGCATGTCATAGGCTCCGCCCAACAGGAAGTCAGCTATTTAGAGTTATGTAAAAAGCGCATGCTCTGGAATTTGAAATACTTGTCATAGGTTTTTTACTCGATTGCCGCCAAACTCGGTCAACATGATCTCAAGACATTGGGGATGAAAAATTGCCAGGGGATTTTTGATATCTCAAACGGTTTGCTCGTGGCGAGGCGTTGAAATTATGGCGAGAAATGAGAAACAGGAAGTGTCTAATACCATCCACATACATTTCCTGATTTTAATCAAACTTCATCAGATTATTCTTTGTATGATGTCGATCGCATATATGTGACTATTAGGAGTCAAAGTTATAGCGCCACCAACTGGCAGCAGGAAGTGTGTCATTTTCAAAATGCTTTGTATTCAGCATCTTATTTTTACTCGATTTGCTTCAAACTTCATCAGAATAATGTTAAAACACAGCCTATATTAATCTGCTAGGGGGCAATTGATATTTAAAAATATTGTTGCCGTGGCAACATGTCAAACTTCTTGTCAAACAAATACTTCTCAGGTGATTTTAAGGCATATAACATACTTAGAATTTCATGAAATTCAGAACACATATCAGTATTAGTGACAGCTAGACACTGGCGAAAGTTCATAAGAGGGCGTGGAAGAGGCACTCTATAGCGCCACCTTTTGTCAAAAGTGGGGGGGTTAGTTTTAGCTACAGACACCAAACTCGGTACAAAAATTGTTCTTATCAAGACGGACAACTTTCTAATTCACAGTCATCAGCTACGATCAACAGGAAGTCAGCTATTTTGATTTGAATGTGGATTTTTTTTTACATTTAGCTGTGAATTAATGCATACTGCTCAGAGGAGAGTAACACTATACACACCAAACTTTGTCTACATGATGCCAAAACATTTTAAACAACTTAAATTGCCAAAGGATTTTGGATAGCTTGAACGGTTTTGTCGTGGTGATTTTTTTAAATGACAGTAAAAATGGAATTATTAATTGTCCTGCATTTTTAAATTCCAAACACTTCAAAACCTTTTTTCATACAGAAAAAAAGTCATTCTGAGTAAATATGGATAGTTTCACGACTTTACAACACTGTATGGATAACAGAAAATTAAAAAACTGTCAGACATCTCATCTCACTCTGTCCCTCTGTTTGAGTATTATGTGCTGAGACTTACATTGTCTGAGAGAAAATGCGCCCCTAAAGGTGCAATTCCTGAAAGGGAAATTCGACTGAAAGGGAGGAGACTCTCTTTTAGTTTCATTTTTAAATCGGTTAAAATACTAATAAATACTTAGATTTAATTCACACTGACAAGCTAAACCAACATATATGATTATTATCAGGTCAGGGCTCATTAATAATTGAGTTTATTCTTGTTTTATAGCTTTTAAAATTAAAATATTAAAGCGATATTACACAATTCACCAATTAGAACACACCAGGAGCTAAATTCAGATGTTTTTGAACTGTTTGTGTGAAAATGAAATATTCGCGGCTGCCTATCTGAAATCACTGCCTCCGATCAGCGCGCACAGTGTCACAAGTTCAAAACTAATGAATTTATTCTTGTTTAAGAGCTTTTTCAAATAAAATATAAATGCACACAATACACCCATTATAACACAACACGAGCTAAATGCAGGCGTTTGTGACCCGTTTATGTGTGCAAGACTATTTGAAAGCAAGACTGGCAGAATAACATGTATCTCTGGAGCTGCAGGATTCTGCCTTTCGTCGTAAGAACGAACACATCACGGACAAGATTATTTCAAAATACATAATAGCTTGGCGAATATAAACGAAAACAGCCACGTAGACATAAACTGTTGAGAAATAAATCTGAAGTGGATCTACTGGATTTGAATATTAAGTGACCGCATATACCAGCTGCTTCTGTCTTCAATTTTAATCTACATATAAAAAAGGAAACTCATTCATCTTGGCGGCTTTTTTAATGTGTGTACATATTTATTTATTATTTTGCTCTAACAAGAATTAATCTATATTTAATTAAATCAATTACATTTTATTTTACATTTGATTTGTCCATTTCTGCATCTAAACGCCTAAAAACCTAAAACATGCTCTATTATACTATTGTTAGCAATTTCTTTATCGTCCAGTTTATCTGGTGTACACACTTTTATTTTCATAATTAACTTGTTTCTTAGATTATACACAGTTACAGTGGTCTATAATAAATATTAACAGGTTTTATTCAAGCTGTTTAGAATGATTGCAGTAGGCTAATTTGTTTTTATGTAAATCCCAAAAAATAAATTAAATTAAAAACATTGGAAAACAATAACTGTTGTACTTTTTTATACATTTTGTATAATTTCATAGTTTATGCATTATAGTTATAAAAACAAATAAATTTAGCCACTCACATAGAAATCTTAGGCCTTATCCTTTTCTGACAGTTTTAGGTTTTTTTTTTTAAAATCCTAAAAAACCTTATTTGTGCTGCAGATAATAATTTCAAACTCATTTGATACTGACCTCTGACATCCTGTGACATGATATTTATTTGAATTTACATAATCTCATGGATGTAACAGTAAATCTGTTCAGCTCACAGATCAAGACTAAGCTGTAATGCAAGCAGAACTTTCACAAATGCTTGTAGGTCAATAAAATCATTACAAAACACTTACAAATCATTTAAGGATTTGATAACACTGTAAAATAATGTCTAATTTGTTAAGATTAGCAAATGCATTAATAACACTTTATAATAACTGCACTCATTAGTAAATAGTCAGTTCATGCTTTATAAAGCCTTGTCCCAATATTAATAGTCATTAGTAAGCAGTTTATAAATACAGCTATAAATAGCTTGTTCTTGGTTTTATAAGCACATTTATTAAAAAGGAGAGTAAAGGGTCAGTTATCTTCCTATGAAAAATAAAAAAATTAAAATAAACAAACAACAACACAGATTGATACAGAACTCAGGAATGTTATTGTGGATTTATGATAAACTCAGCCTGTAAATGAATTCATTCTCCTCCAAGAAGACACAAGTAGTTCACACCAAACTGTTTTAACATGAAGTCATATACTGAAGATGTTAAATTGCGAATGGGTTTAGGATACCTTAAATGGTGTGGCCATAGCGATTTATTAAAGTAACATAAAAAAATAGTTATTTTACTATATCTTTAAAATTTTTAATTCCAACTCTTCATAATTTTTTATATACGTAGAAGTCATCATTTGAAGGAAGCACAGTAAGTTTCATAGCTTTATCATTTTCAAGAGCCAGCATAAAATTAAAACTATCATAACATATAAATCAAGCTTGCAATTCTTAGTACCAATAATGGCCACCAGATGGTGCTATAGGATTACTTTTAAATAATTATTGTAGAAACAAGTATGATTTAAATCATTTATAGAAATCTTTCAAAGAAAAATAATATGTATTTTACTGATAAAATGACCCTCACTTAATTAGAATAATATGCTGAAGTATTGTGAAATACTGTGTATTAAGAATAATTATTTATAGGCTTTATGGACAGATAAGTTTGGAGTGACTCTTGAAGGATCAGCACCACATCCTCTTTTACCACTGTTTAAAGGATTTATCTTACAGAACAGGTGCGAATGAATTTTGGATAGCTTGAATGGTTTTGTCATGGTGATTTTTTGAAATAACAGTAAAAAAGGAACCAGTAAATGTCTTTTATTTTTTTAAGTGCAGCTTCTAAACACTTCAACAAAATGTACACATAGAAGACAAGTCATTCTGAGGAAATATGCATAGTTTCATGACTATACAACACTATATGGATGATAGAAAATTAAAAAAACTACCATACATCTGATGTCACTCTGTCCCTCTGGATAATGTGTGTGTGTGTGTGTGTGTGTTTTTGTGTGTTAAGTGTGTGTGTGTTAAGTGTGTGTGCTGAGTTTGTGTGAATGTGTGGGAGAGGGGATGGGCTTGGTGTCAGAGAGAGAGAGAGAGAGAGAGAGAGAGGGAGGGAGACTTAATCATCTCTTTAATCACCAGCAGAAAAAAAAGCAATTTTGTGTTGTTGTTGTTTTTTCATCATTACAGCTTAAGAAATATCTTAGGCCTCAACATCAACTGTTGCTAGCCTACTCCCAAAATTAATAGTCATTAGTAAGCATTTTATAAATACAACTATAATTAAATTGTTCATGGTTTATATGCACATTTATTTTGAGGAGATTAAAGGCTGTAATCTTCCTAAAAAAAAAACAAGAAAAAAAAAACAAAAAAAAAAAACAAACAAACACAGAACTCAGAAACATTTATTTCAAGATGCAATAAAAGAAAACTGTACACTATATATATATATATATATATATATATATATATATATATATATATATATATATATATATATATATATATATATATATATACACACAATTGCATAAGTTTATATTTATTTTTTTTTTATCAAGTGTACAGCTAATAATAATAATAATAATAATAATGCATTTTATTTAAGGCGCCTTTCAAACCACTCAAGGTCACCGTACAACAAGCAACAACAGTAACAATATTAAAACAAAAAATAACAGCAAATAACAATGTCAGTAAAAAACCACAATAATATTAGAATAGCACAACATATTGTGGAATACTATATTAAGACTTTATATATAGGCTTTATGAACAGATAGGTTTTGAGAGATTCTTGAAGTATTAGCATCACCTCCTCTTGTACGACGGTTTGAGGAATATATTTTCCAGATAGTACCGCCGCTCCCTATATGCAGAATATGCAGTCTTCGTAGGGCACCAACTCCCAGAGGGGGCACCATCCCAGTAGCTAAAAAAAAATAAAACATGCGCCATTCTCCCATCCGCGCTCGCGACCGCTCGGACATTTGCGGATGAATGTTCGTAATTGATGGATGGACATCTATGCCCGGGTAAAAGATATCAGCAATCTGGCACAGAGAAAAGAAAAATAAAGTAAAAAACAAAACAAAAACAGGCATAAAGTTGGCTTGGCATTGGACATTCGAGAGTCTCAAATTTAGGGGCCGTCTCTAAAGTTTCATGTAATATTGTTATACACTTTTCTAACGTCAGTAGCATTTGAAGAGAATGACTTACAGTCATAAAAACAACTGTAATTGTTCATCTAGGTGACAGCTATAATGCACCATTAAATTGAATGTTTGATATTTATTAAAACAAACTGTAAGTCATATGTAAATTATGCTACTTTTTCACATGGGCTCAAAAGCAAATTTGAAGCTCAATAGCATTTGAGGAGAAAGACTTGCAGTCATAAACCAATTGTAATGTGTTCATTTAGGTGTCAGCTACGATGCACAACTTATAAATTTTTTATATATATTAAAATAAAGTGTTACTAAAGTTATATATATTGTTCTGTGTATGTGATTTCAAAGTCTAGACGGGTCGGATTAACCATTTAACTGCCATATCCCTTAAAATTTGATTGCCAGAGGGTTACTGTAAATGCTTATGCCCGCTGGGCACAGTTTTCCCGATGCCACCGGGGTGGTGTTGCACTGACGGCTTGAGCCCGCCATCGCTGCTTGCAGCTATATTTAGGGCCCGAGCACCGATGGTGTGAGGACCCTCTTGGAATTGCTCCGTTTATTATTATTATTATTATTATTATTATACTTCTCCAAAATGAATCGCATTTTTGAGGGCCTAAACATACTCAAAAAGTCATGAAACTTTGCACACACCTCAGAACTGGCGAAAATTTACATCTGATATGGGTTTCAGAAGTGGGTGTGGCAAAATGGCTCGACAGCGCCACCTATACACGTTCAACGGTGTGCGCCTCGAGCTATGTTTCACGTACATGTATGAAAATCGGTACACATGTGTAACTCTCCAGTACCTACAAAAAAGTCTCTTAGAGCAAAATTCTAAACCCAACAGGAAGTCGGTTATTTTTAATATTATGAGCAAATTTTGTGTCATTTTTGCCATTTCCATGCGTTGTATTTTAACGAACTCCTCCTAGAGACTTATTCAGATCAACACCAAGTTTGGTATGCCTAATCTAAAGGCCTTTGCGATGTTAAATTGCGAAGCTTTTGAGTTTTCGTTAATGGTCGTGTCCGTGGCGGCCTGGCGAATTTCGATGATTCGCCATGAAACAGGAAGTTGCTATAACTCAGACATACAATGACCAATCTGCCCCAAACTTCACATGTTTGATGAGTCTCCTGACCTGAACAGATTGACATGCCCATATTCAGTTATAGTCATAGCGCCACCTACTGGCAACAGGAAGTGACATATTTTACACTGCGATGAACTACTCCTAGAAATTTTATGACATCAATGTATTTTTTGTGGTCAGTCTAATCTAAAGGCCTGTGCGATGTTAAGTTTTGAAGATCTTGAGTTTTCGTTAAAAGGCGTGTCCATGGCGCCGTCACGAAGTTCGATGTCTCGCCATGGGAATAAAAGATGTTATAACTCAGGCATAAAATGTCCGATCTTCCCCAAACTTCACATGTGTGATAAGAGTCCTGGCCTGAACACATCTGAAGGCCAAAATTCCATCAGGTGTGGCAAAATGGCTCGATAGCGCCACCTATACATTTTCAACAGAGTGCGCCTCGAGCTATGTTTCACGTACATGTACAAACATCGGTATACACATGTAACACACCAATACCTACAAAAAAGTCTCTTGGTACGAAATCCGAATCCCAACAGGAAGTCAGTTTTTTTTAATTTTCTCTGCAAAATTGGCGTTGTTTTTGACATTTTCAGAGGTTGTACTTTAACGAACTCCTCCTAGAGATTTATTCAGATCAACACCAAACCTGGTCAGTGTAATCTTAAGCCCTTTGCGATGTTAAATTGCGAAGATCTTTAGATTTCGTTAAAGGGCGTGTCCATGGTGGCCTGACAAATTTCGATGTTTCGCAATGAAAAAGGAAGTTGCTGTAACTCAGACATACAATGTCCAGTCTGCCCCAAACTTCACATGTTAGATAAGACTTCTGCCCTTAACAGATCTACATGCCCACTTTCAGTTATAGTCATAGCGCCACCTATTGGCAACAGGAAGTGACATGTTTTACGCTGCGACAAACTACTCCTATAATTTTTTTAAGATTAACATATATTTTGTGGTCAGTCTAATCTAAAGGCCTGTGCAATGTTAACTTTTGGAGATCTTGAGTTTTTGTTAAAGGGCGTTTCCATGGCGCCATGACAAAATTTGATGTCTTGCCACAGCAAGAGAAGTTGTTGTAACTCAAGCATAAAATGTTCAATCTTCCCCAAACTTCTAATGTTTGATAAGAGTCCTGGCCTGAACACATCTGTAGGCCAATATTCCATTATAATGATAGCGCCACCTGCTGGCAACGGTAAGATTGGCACATATATGGGATATACTTTGATATATTCCACTTATATTTAGGACATTAAATGCATATTTCTCAACGTTCACCTTTTTACTAGAGCAACACGATGGCGGTGAGCCCGGGTGCGAGGGCCCGTTCATCGCTGCTTGCAGCTTTAATTATTATTATTATTATTCTTCTCCAAAATGAATCACATTTTTGAGGGCCTAAACATGCTTGAAAAGTCATGAAACTTTGCACACACCTCAGAACTGGCGAAAATTTACGTCTGATATGGGTTTCAGAAGTGGGTGTGGTAAAATGGCTCAACAGCGCCACCTATACACGTTCAACGGTGTGCGCCTCGAGCTACGTTTCATGTACATGTATGAAAATCGGTATACACATGTAACTCTCCAATACCTACAAAAAAGTCTCTTGGAGCAAAATCCGAAACCCAACAGGAAGTCGGTTATTACTAATATTATGAGCAAATTTTGTGTCATTTTTGTCATTTCCATGCGTTGTATTTTAACGAACTCCTCCTAGAGATTCATTCAGATCAACACCAAATTTGGTACGCCTAATCTGAAGGCCTTTGCGATGTTAAATTGCGAAGCTTTTGAGTTTTCGTTAATGGGCGTGTCCGTGGCGGCCTGGCGAATTTCGATGATTCGCCATGAAACAGGAAGTTGCTATAACTCAGACATACAATGACCAATCTGCCCCAAACTTCACATGTTTGATAAGACTCCTGACCTGAACAGATTGACATGCCCATATTCAGTTATAGTCATAGCGCCACCTATTGGCAACAGGAAGTGACATATTTTACACTGCGATGAACTACTCCTAGAAATTTTATGACATCAATGTATTTTTTGTGGTCAGTCTAATCTAAAGGCCTGTGCGATGTTAAGTTGTGAAGATCTTGAGTTTTCGTTAAAAGGCGTGTCCATGGCGCCGTCACGAAGTTCGATGTCTCGCCATGGGAATAAAAGATGTTATAACTCAGGCATAAAATGTCCGATCTTCCCCAAACTGCACATGTGTGATAAGAGTCCTGGCCTGAACACATCTGAAGGCCAAAATTCCATCAGGTGTGGCAAAATGGCTCGATAGCGCCACCTATACACTTTCAACAGAGTGCGCCTCGAGCTATGTTTCACGTACATGTACAAAAATCGGTATACACATGTAACACAGCAATACCTACAAAAAAGTCTCTTGGTATGAAATCCGAATCCCAACAGGAAGTCGGTTATTTAGAATTTTCTCTGCAAAATTGGCGTTGTTTTTGCCATTTTCAGGGGTTGTACTTTAACGAACTCCTCCTAGAGATTTAGTCAGATCAACACCAAACTCGGTCAGTGTAATCTTAAGCCCTTTGCGATGTTAAATTGCGAAGATCTTTAGATTTCGTTAAAGGGCGTGTCCATGGCGGCCTGACAAATTTCGATGTTTCGCCATGAAAAAGGAAGTTGCTGTAACTCAGACATACAATGTCCAATCTGCCCCAAACTTCACATGTTAGATAAAACTTCTGCCCTTAACAGATCTACATGCCCACATTCAGTTATAGTCATAGCGCCACCTATTGGCAACAGGAAGTGACATGTTTTACGCTGCGACAAACTACTCCTATAATTTTTTTGAGATTAACATATATTTTGTGGTCAGTCTAATCTAAAGGCCTGTGCAATGTTAACTTTTGGAGATCTTGAGTTTTTGTTAAAGGGCGTTTCCATGGCGCCATGACAAAATTTGATATCTTGCCACAGCAAGAGAAGTTATTGTAACTCAAGCATAAAATGTTCAATCTTCCCCAAACTTCACATGTTTGATAAGAGTCTTGGCCTGAACACATCTGAAGGCCAATATTCCATTATAATGATAGCGCCACCTGCTGGCAATGGTAAGATTGGCACATATATGGGATATACTTTGATATATTCCACTTATATTTAGGACATTAAATGCATATTTCTCAACGTTCACCTTTTTACTAAAGCCACACGATGGCGGTGAGCCCGGGTGCGAGGGCCCGTTCATCGCTGCTTGCAGCTTTAATTAGGGCTCAAGCCCGAAGGGGCGAAGAGCCCTATTGTTCTTCTAAGGATTATTCTTATTATTATTTTTTTTTTTATTTTTTATTAAACCTTCCGGGGGTTTTTAGGGGCCTTAACATGCTCAAAAACTCTTGAAAATTGGCACACACATTGGAATCTGTGGCCATCAGGACGCTGCAGAGGCTGGGACCCGGGCGTGGCACAGGGACTCTACAGCGCCCCCTGGAACACCTTCAGAAATCTTGAACCATAGCTCACACACACTTGCATGTATTTATATGAAACTCGGTACACTTATAGATCTCATTAAGCCGAACAACTTTCACACTTTATGTCTTAGGCTCCGCCCAACAGGAAGTCAACTATTCAGGGCTGTTTAAAAAAAGCATGCTCTGGAATTTGAAATACTCCTCTGAGGTTTTCAACCCGTTCGTCACGAAACTCGGTGAACATGATCTCAAGACATTGGGGATGAAAAATTGCGAGGGGATTTTTGATATCTCGAACGGTTTGCCCGTGGTGAGGCGTTGAAATTATGGCGAGAAATGAGAAACAGGAAATGTCTAATAACGTCCACATACATTTCCTGAATTTGATCAAACTTCATTGGTTTGTTCGTTGTATGATACAGATCGTATATATGTGACTATTAAGAGTCAACGTTATAGCGCCACCAACTGGCAGCAGGAAGTGAGTCATTTTCAAAATGTTTTGAATTTAGCATCTTATTTTTACTCGATTTCCTTAAAACTTCATCAGAATAATGACAAAACACGGCCGATGTAAATCTGTTGTGGGGATATTGATATCTAATATGGCGTTGCCATGGCAACGTGTCAAACTTGAATGTTCTGTTATGGTGAGTTTGAGGCAGACAACAAGCTCAGACTTACATGAAACTCAAAATACATATCGGTATTATTGATAGCTAGACAATGGCAAAAGCTTTTAAAAGGGCGTGAAGGAGGCACGCTATAGCGCCACCTTTTGTCAAAAGTGGGGGGGTTAGTTTTAGCTACAGACACAAAACTTGGTACATAAATTGTTCTAATCAAGACGGACAACTTTCTAATTCACAGTCATAAGCTACGATCAACAGGAAGTTGGCTATTTTGATTTGAATGTGTATTTTTGAGATTTTACAGTTGTGAATTAATGCATACTCCTCACAGGGGAAGTACACTATACACACCAAACTTTGTCTACATGAAGAAAAACCATTGAGGAACTTAAATTGCGAACGGATTTTGGTTAGCTTGAACGGTTTTGTCGTGGTGAATTTTTGAAATGACAGTAAAAAGGGAAACATTAATTGTCTTGTATGTTTAAATTGCAGCTTCCAAACACTTCGAAGCATTTTTTTATACAAAGATCAAATCATTCTGAGGAAATATGCATAGTTTCACGACTTTACAACACTGTATGGATAAAAGAAAATTAAAAAACTGTCAGACTTCTCAACTGACATGATCTCACTCTGGCCACCCTGTCTGTGTGAGGGAAGGGAGGGGGAGAGGGAGGGGGAGTGTGAGGGGGTTGGTGACTGTGACAGTGTGTGTGGACTGTAGGGAGGGGCTGTCTGGCAGAGAGAGAGAGAGAGAGACCTAATCATCCCTTTAATAATCAGGAAAAAAAAATTGTATTTTTATTATTGTTTTTGTTGTTGCTAATGGTGGTGTTTTTTCCTTTCATTACAGGTTAAGAAATCTCTTAGGCCTTATCCTTTTCTGACAGTTTTAGGGATTTAAAAACATCCTAAGAACCCTAATTTGTGCTGCAAATAATAATTTCAAACTCATTTGATACTGACCTATGACAACCTGTGACGTGACATGACATTTATTAATCTCATGGATGTAACAGTAAAACTCTTCAACTGACAGATAAAGCTTCAAATGCAAGCAAAACTATTTCACAAATGCTTATAGGTCATTAAAATCATTACAAAACACTAATAAATTATTTAAGGATTTGGTAACACTGTAAAATAATGTCTAATTTGTTAACATTATGCAGTATAACATAGTATGCAGTCTTCGTAGGGCACCTACTCCCAGAGGGGGCACCATCCCAGTTGCTCAAAAAAAAAACAAAAAAAAAAAACATGCGCCATTCTCCCATTCGCGCTCACGACCGCTCACACCTCATGTTTGCGGCTGAATGTTCGTAATTGATGGATGGACATCTATGCCTGGGTATAGGACATCAGCAATCCGGCACAGAGAAAAGAAAACTAAAGAAAATAAAACAGGCATAAAGTTGTCTTGACATTGGACTTTCTAGAGTCTCAAATTTAGGGCCGGTCTCTAAAGTTACATGTGATATTGTTATACACTTTTCTAACGTCAGTAGCATTTGAAGAGAATGACTTACAGTCATAAAAACAACTGTAATTGTTCATCTAGGTGACAGCTATAATGCACAATTAAATTGAATGTTTGATATTTATTACAACAAACTGTAAGTCATATGTAAATTATGCAACTTTTTCACATGGGCTCAAATGCAAATTTGAAGCTCAATAGCATTTGAGAAGAAAGACTTGCAGTCACAAAGCAATTGTAATGTGTTCATATAGGTGTCAGCTACAATGCACACCTTATACATTTTTTATAAATATAAAGTGTTACTAAAGTTATATATATTGTTCTGTGTATGTGATTTCAAAGTCTAGATTGGTCGGATTAACCCTTTAACTGCCGCATCCCTTAAAACTGATTGTCAGAGGGTTCCTGTAAATGCTTATGCCCGCTGGGCACAGTTATCCTGATGCCACCGGGGTGGCGTTGCACTGATGGCTTGAGCCCGACATCGCTGCTTGCAGCTATATTTATTATTATTATTATTTATTATTATTATTTTTCTTCAAGGTTTCGGGGGCTTTTGGGGCCCTTAACATGCTTAAAAAGTCTTGAAAATTGGCACACACATTGGAACCTGCGGCCATTAGGGCCGGGCAGAGACTGATACACGGGCGTGGCACAGGGGCTCTACAGCGCCCCCTGGAATGCTGAGGGCCATATATCATACATACTTGCACGTAGAAGCACAAAACTCGGTACACATATAGAACTCATCAATACAAACAACTTTCGAATTGCATATCATAGGCTCCGCCCAACAGGAAGTTGGCTATTTGGGGTTTATTATTCATATTTGTCGTCAAAGTTGTGGGGGCTTTTGGGGTCCTTAACATACTCAAAAACTCTTGAAAGTTTGCGCACACTTTGGAATCTGTGGCCTTAAGGAGCCTGCAGAGGCTGGGACCTGGGCGTGGCACAGGGGCTCTACAGCGCCCCCTGGAACACAGTCATAAATGTTGATGTATAGCTCACACATACTTGCACGTATTAATATGAAACTCAGTACACATTTAGATCTCATCGTGCCGAACAACTTGCGTATTGCATGTTATAGGCTCTGCCCAACAGGAAGTCAGCTATTTAGAGTTATGTAAAAAGCAATATGCTCTGGAATTTGAAATACTTGTCATAGGTTTTTTACTCGATTGCCGCCAAACTCGGTCAACATGATCTCAAGACAATGGGGATGAAAAATTGCCAGGGGATTTTTGATATCTCAAACGGTTTGCTCGTGGCAAGGCGTTGAAATTATGGCGAGAAATGAGAAACAGGAAGTGTCTAATACCATCCACATACATTTCCTGATTTTAATCAAACTTCATCAGATTATTCATTGTATGATGTCGATCGCATATATGTGACTATTAGGAGTCAAAGTTATAGCGCCACCAACTGGCAGCAGGAAGTGTGTCATTTTCAAAATGCTTTGTATTCAGCATCTTATTTTTACTCGATTTGCTTCAAACTTCATCAGAATAATGTTAAAACACAGCCTATATTAATCTGCTAGGGGGATATTGATATCTAAAAATATTGTTGCCGTGGCAACATGTCAAACTTGAATACTTCTCAGGTGATTTTAAGGCATATAACATGCTTAGAATTTCATGAAATTCAGAACACATATCAGTATTTATGATAACTAGACACTGGCAAAAGTTCATAAGAGGGCGTGGAAGAGGCACTCTATAGCGCCACCTTTTGTCAAAAGTGGGGGGGTTAGTTTTAGCTACAGACACCAAACTCGGTACAAAAATTGTTCTTATCAAGACGGACAACTTTCTAATTCACAGTCATCAGCTACGATCAACAGGAAGTCAGCTATTTTGATTTGAATGTGGATTTTTTTTTACATTTAGCTGTGAATTAATGCATACTGCTCAGAGGAGAGTAACACTATACACACCAAACTTTGTCTACATGATGCCAAAACATTTTAAACAACTTAAATTGCCAAAGGATTTTGGATAGCTTGAACGGTTTTGTCGTGGTGATTTTTTTAAATGACAGTAAAAATGGAATTATTAATTGTCCTGCATTTTTAAATTCCAAACACTTCAAAACCTTTTTTCATACAAAAAAAAGTCATTCTGAGTAAATATGGATAGTTTCACGACTTTACAACACTGTATGGATAACAGAAAATTAAAAAACTGTCAGACATCTCATCTCACTCTGTCCATCTGTTTGAGTATTATGTGCTGAGACTTACATTGTCTGAGAGAAAATGCTCCCCTACAGGTTCAATTCCTTAAAGGGAAATTTGACTGAAAGGGAGGAGACTCTCTTTTAGTTTCATTTTTAAATCGGTTAAAATACAAAATAATACTTGGATTTAATTCACACTGACAAGCTAAACCAACATATATGATTATTACCGGGTCAGGGCTCATTAATAATTGATGTGTGGTCAGTGATACGTGAGAAACACGAGAGATGAATCACCGCTCTGAGCATGAGCGTGTGGAATGACGAGCTCAGAAAAACGAGTTTATTTTTGTTTTATAGCTTTAACAAATAAAATATTAAAGCGATATCACACAATTCACCAATTAGAACACACCAAGAGCTAAATTCAGATGTTTTTGAACTGTTTGTGTGAAAATGAAATATTCGCGGCTGCCTATCTGAAATCACCGCCTCCGATCAGCGCTTACAGTGTCACAAGTTCAAAACAAACGAATTTATTCTTGTTTAAGAGCTTTTTCAAATAAAATATTGCCATAAATGCACACAATACACCCATTATAACACAAGAGCTAAATGCAGGTGTTTGTGACCCGTTTAAGTGTGCAAGACTACTTGAAAACGCGACTGGAAGAATATCTCTCGAGCTGCAGGATTCTGCCTTTCGTCGTACGAACGAACACATCAAGGACAAGATTATTTCAAAATACATAATAGCTTGGCGAATATAAACGAAAACAGCCACGTGGACATAAACTGTTAAGAAATAAATCTGAAGTGGATCTACTGGATTTGAATATTAAGTGACCGCATATACCAGCTGCTTCTGTCTTCAATTTTAATCTATATAAAAAATTAAACTCATTCATCTTGGCTGCTTTTTTAATGTGTGTACGTATTTATTTATTATTTTGCTCTAACAAGACTTAATCTATATTTAATTAAATCAATTACATTTTATTTTACATTTGATTTGTCCATTTCTGCATCTAAACGCCTAAAAACCTAAAACATGCTCTATTATACTATTGTTAGCAATTTCTTTATCGTCCAATTTATCTGGTGTACACTTTTATTTTCATAATAAACTTGTTTGTTAGATTATACACAGTTACAGTGGTCTATAATAAATATTAACAGGTTTTATTCAAGCTGTTTAGAATGAATGCAGTAGGCTAATTTTTTTAAATGTAAATCCAAAAAAAAAAAAAAAATAAGTTTAAATAAATAAAAAACATTGGAAAAGAATAACTGTTGTACTTTTTTATACATTTTGTATAATTTTATAGTTTATGCATTATAGTTATAAAAACAAATAAATTTAGCCACTCACATAGAAATCTTAGGCCTTATCCTTTTTTGACAGTTTTAGGGATTTTTAAAAATCCCTAAAAAACCTTATTTGTGCTGCAAATAATAATTTCAAATTAATTTGATACTGACCTCTGACATCCTGTGACATGATATTTATTTGAATTTACATAATTTCATGGATGTAACAGTAAATCTGTTCAGCTCACAGATCAAGACTAAGCTGTAATGCAAGCAGAACTTTCACAAATGCTTGTAGGTCAATAAAATCATTACAAAACATTTACAAATCATTTAAGGGATTTGATAACACTGTAAAATAATGTCTAATTTGTTAACATTAGCAAATGCATTGATAACACTTTATAATAACTGCACTCATTAGTAAATAGTCAGTTCATTCTTTATAAAGCCTTGTCCCAATATTAATAGTCAGTAGTAAGCAGTTTATAAATACAGCTATAAATAGCTTGTTCTTGGTTTATAAGCACATTTATTAAAAAGGAGAGTAAAGGGTCAGTTATCTTCCTATGAAAAATAAATAAAATAAAAATAAACAAACAACAACACAGATTGATACAGAACTCAGAAATGTTATTGTGGATTTATGATAAACTCAGCCTGTAAATGAATTAATTCTCCTCCAAGAAGACACAAGTAGTTCACACCAAACTGTTTTAACATGAAGCCATATACTGAAGATGTTAAATTTCAAATGGGTTTAGGATACCTTAAATGGTGTGGCCATAGCGATTTATTAAAGTAACATAAAAAAATACAATAGTTATTTTACTATATCTTTAAAATGTTTAATTCCAACTATTCATAATTTTTTATATACGTAGAAGTCATCATTTGAAGGAAGCACAGTAAGTTTCATAGCTTTATCATTTTCAAGAGCCAGCATAAAATTAAAACTATCATAACTTATAAATCAAGCTGGCAATTCTTAATACCAATAATGGCCACCAGATGGAGCTATAGGATTACTTTTAAATAATTATTGTAGAAACAAGTATGATTTAAATCATTTATAGAAATCTTTCAAAGAAAAATAATATGTATTTTATGTATTTTACTGATAAAATGACCCTCACTTAATTAGAAAAACAAGCTGAAGTATTGTGAACCGTATATTAAGAATAATTCTTTATAGGCTTTATGGACAGATACGTTTTCAGAGACTCTTGAAGGATCAGCACCACATCTTCTTTTACCACTGTTTAAAGAATTTATCTTACAGAGGAGGTGCGAATGAATTTTGGATAGCTTGAATGGTTTGTCGTGGTGATTTTTTTTTTTAAATAACAGTAAAAAAGTAACCAGTAAATGTATTTTATTTTTTTAAAGTGCAGCTTATAAATGCTTCAAAAAAATGTACACATAGAAGACAAGTCATTCTGAGGAAATATGCATAGTTTCATGACTATACAACACTATATGGATGATAGAAAATTAAAAAACTATCATACATCTGATGTCACTCTGTCCCTCTGTCACTGTGGGTAATGTGTGTGTGTGTGTGTGTGTGTTAAATGAATTAGGTGTGAAACTATCAGGGAGCATTTAGTCTCCAGCGCCAACATTTTACAGAACTGACACTTTCCTGGAGTCTCAGAATTACAATGTGCCAGGTTCTGAGAGATCTAAGATTCCAAAAAATGATTGAATTAGAATACCATGAAGTATTGTGAAATACTATATATTAAGACTTTATATATAGGCTTTATGAACAGATTAGAGTGACTCGTGAAGGACCAGCAGCACCTCCTCTTGTCCGATGGTTTGAGGAATATATCTTCCAGAATCCGGGATTAAGATTTAGGAGCTCATTTTTATTCCACCTCCTTTCCTGAAAGTCTGTCTTGCAGAATTGACTAAAAATTAATCTTCACATTAATTCCTAATTATTTTGCAATTCTTTTTGTCAGTTCTTCTTGACCTGTTTTTTTCTTCTTCTTTTCTGACCTCATGACCCAGTCAGCATTTTTTGTACAATGGTCAAGTCTTAACTTATCCATTTCTGTATTGCATGTGTGTTTGATATTTATCATGGGTATTTCATAATTTTCGACTCTACAGTTTGAGTTAAAACTCTTTTTTTAGCGCATTTCATCTGTAAAAGAAAACATGCCTAATAATTCTGCACACATGAATATAAGGAGTTTTTCTCTTCCAGCTTTCCTGGACTATTGTATAGCACTCATAAATGATTAAATGAAAAATAATGGTAGTTATTAAGATTGATATGGTTTGGAATTGGTCAAATGTGCTTGGAAAAAAAATCACAATAAAACAATGTTTTAATGTTTAATTTTGGAATATGAACTGACATGAATGAATGTTATATAAATATTGTTCATATTAACATAATGTTTATAAATGAAATCTTATTGTAAAGTGTTACTAAAGTTAAATATACATTGTTCTGTGAATGTGATTTTAAAGTCTAGATGATTCGGATTAACCCTTTATCTGGCGTATCCTTTAAAACCTCACTGCCAGAGGGATATTGTGAATGCATGTGCCCGCTGGGCACAGTTTACCTGATGCCACCGGGGTGGCGATGGCATTGGTGGCTTGAGCCCGCCATCGCTGCTTGCAGCTATATTTTTTTATTATTAGGGCTCAAGCCCAAAGGGCGAGAGGCCTATTGTTTTCCTTAGGATTATTAGGGCTCAAGCCTGGAGGGCGAGAGCCCTATTGTTTTCCTTAGGATTATTTTTTTTTTTTTTTTTTTTTTTTTTTATTCTTCTAATTTTTTTCTAAGGTTTCGGGGGCTTTTGGGGTCCTTAACATGCTCAAAAACTCTTGAAAATTGGCACACACCTTGGAACCTGCGGCCATTAGGGCCGGGCAGAGTCTGATACACGGGCGTGGCACAGGGGCTCTACAGCGCCCCCTGTAGTACCGAGGGCCATATATCATGCATACTTGCACGTATACATATGAAACTTGGTACATATATATAACTCATCAAACCAAACAACTTTCACACTGCATGTCATAAGCTCCGCCCAACAGGAAGTTGGTTATTTAGGGTTTTATGAAAAACACATGCTCTGGAATTTGATATACTCCTCTGAGGAACTCCACCCGTTCACCACAAAACTCGGTGAACACGATCTCAAGACATTGGGGATGCTAAATTGCGAAGAGATTTTTGATATCTCGAACGGTTTGCCCGTGGCGAGGCGTTGAAATTATGGCGAGAAATGAGAAACAGGAAATGTATAATAACATCTACATACATTTGCTGAATTTGATCAAACTTAATTGGTTTGTTCATTGTATGATACCGATCGTATATATGTGCCTTTTAGGAGTCAAAGTTATAGCGCCACCAACTGGCAGCAGGAAGTGAATCATTTTCAGAACGCTTTGAATTCAGCATCTTATTTTTACTTGATTTGCTTCAAACTTCATCAGAATAATGACAAAACACGGCCGAAGACAATCTGTCGTGGGGATATTTATATCTAATATAGTGTAGCCATGGCAACGTGTCAAACTTGAATGTTCTGTTCTGGTGATTTTTAGGCAGACAACAAGCTCAGATTTACATGAAACTCGAAACAGATATCAGTATTAAAGATAGCTAGACCATGGCAAAAGCTTTTAAAAGGGCGTGGAAGAGGCACTCTATAGCGCCACCTTTTGTCAAAAGTGGGGGGATTAGTTTTAGCTACAGACACCAAACTTGGTACATAAATTGTTCTTATCAAGACGGACAACTTTCTAATTCACAGTCATAAGCTACGACCAACAGGAAGTTGGCTATTTTGACTTGAATATGGATTTTTGGGAATTTTCTTTTGTGAATTAATGCATACTCCTCCCAGGGGAAGTACACTATACACACCAAACTTTGTCTACATTAAGAAAAACCATTGAGGAACTTAAATTGCGAACGGATTTTGGTTAGCTTGAACGGTTTTGTCGTGGTGAATTTTTGAAATGACAGTAAAAAGGGAAACATTAATTGTCTTGTATGTTTAAATTGCAGCTTCCAAACACTTCAAAGCATTTTTTCATACAAAGATCAAATCATTCTGAGGAAATATGCATAGTTTCACGACTTTACAACACTGTATGGATAAAAGAAAATTAAAAAACTGTCAGACTTCTCAACTGACATGATCTCACTCTGGCCACCCTGTCTGTGTGAGGGAAGGGAGGGGGAGAGGGAGGGGGAGTGTGAGGGGGTTGGTGACTGTGACAGTGTGTGTGGACTGTAGGGAGGGGCTGTCTGGCAGAGAGAGAGAGAGAGAGACCTAATCATCCCTTTAATAATCAGGAAAAAAAAAATCTGTATTTTAAATTGTTTTTGTTTTTGTTGTTGCTAATGGTGGTGTTTTTTCTTTTCATTACAGGTTAAGAAATCTCTTAGGCCTTATCCTTTTCTGACAGTTTTAGGGATTTAAAAACATCCTAAGAACCCTAATTTGTGCTGCAAATAATAATTTCAAACTCATTTGATACTGACCTATGACAACCTGTGACGTGACATGACATTTATTAATCTCATGGATGTAACAGTAAAACTCTTCAACTGACAGATAAAGCTGCAATGCAAGCAAAACTATTTCACAAATGCTTATAGGTCATTAAAATCATTACAAAACACTAATACATTATTTAAGGATTTGGTAACACTGTAAAATAATGTCTAATTTGTTAACATTAGTATATGCAATGGTAACACTTTATAATAATTGCACTCATTAGCTAAGCATTAGTAAATAGTTCATGATTATAAAGCCTTTTCTCTTAATAATAGTCATTATTAAGCAGTAATACATCTATAAATAAATTGTTCTTGGTTTAAAAGCACATATATTACAAAGGAGATTAAAGTCTCAGTTGTCTTATAAAATAAATAAATAAACACAACCCAGTTTGATTCAGAATTCAGAATCCAACTGTACACTGTACATTCTTGAAGGATTAGCATCACCTCCTCTTGTAAGATGGTTTGAGGAATATATCTTCGAGATTTTACCGCCGCTCCCTATATGCATAGTATGCAGTCTTCGTAGGGCACCAACTCCCAGAGGGGGCACCATCCCAGTTGCTCAAAAAAAAAAAAAAAAAACATGCGCCATTCTCCCATCTGCGCTCGCGACCGCTCACACCTCATGTTTGCGGCTGAATGTTCGTAATTGATGGATGGACATCTATGCCTGGGTATAGGACATCAGCAATCCGGCACAGAGAAAAGAAAACTAAAGAAAATAAAACAGGCATAAAGTTGTCTTGACATTGGACTTTCTAGAGTCTCAAATTTAGGGCCGGTCTCTAAAGTTACATGTGATATTGTTATACACTTTTCTAACGTCAGTAGCATTTGAAGAGAATGACTTACAGTCATAAAAACAACTGTAATTGTTCATCTAGGTGACAGCTATAATGCACAATTAAATTGAATGTTTGATATTTATTACAACAAACTGTAAGTCATATGTAAATTATGCTACTTTTTCACATGGGCTCAAATGCAAATTTGAAGCTCAATAGCATTTGAGAAGAAAGACTTGCAGTCATAAAACAATTGTAATGTGTTCATATAGGTGTCAGCTACAATGCACACCTTATACATTTTTTATAAATATTAAAATAAAGTGTTACTAAAGTTATATATATTGTCCTGTGTATGTGATTTCAAAGTCTAGATTGGTCGGATTAACCCTTTAACTGCCGCATCCCTTAAAGCTTGATTGTCAGAGGGTTACTGTAAATGCTTATGCCCGCTGGGCACAGTTATCCTGATGCCACCGGGGTGGCGTTGCACTGATGGCTTGAGCCCGACATCGCTGCTTGCAGCTATATTTTTTTATTATTATTATTATTATTTTTTTTTTCCAACGTCTCGGGGGCTTTTGGAGCCCTTAACGTGCTTAAAAAGTCTTGAAAATTGGCACACAGATTGGAACCTGCGGCCATTAGGGCCGGGCAGAGACTGATACACGGGCGTGGCACAGGGGCTCTACAGCGCCCCCTGGAATATGGAGGGCCATATATCATTCATTCTTGCTCGTAGACGTATGAAACTCGGTACACATATAAATCTCATCAATCCAAACAACTTTTGTATTGCATATCATGGGCTCCGCCCAACAGGAAGTTGGCTATTTAGGGTTTAGTATTCAAATTTTTCGTCAAAGTTGTGGGGGCTTTTGGGGTCCTTAACATACTCAAAAACTCTTGAAAATTTGCGCACACTTTGGAATCTGTGGCCTTTAGGAGCCTGCAGAGGCTGGGACCCGGGCGTGGCACAGGGGCTCTACGGCGCCCCCTGGAACACAGTCAGAAATGTTGATGTATAGCTCACACATACTTGCACATATTCATATGAAACTCAGTACACATATAGATCTCATCGTGCCGAACAACTTTCGTATTGCATGTCATAGGCTCCACCCAACAGGAAGTCAGCTATTTAGAGTTATGTAAAAAGCGCATGCTCTGGAATTTGAAATACTTGTCATAGGTTTTTTTCTCGATTGCCGCCAAACTCGGTCAACATGATCTCAAGACACTGGGGATGAAAAATTGCCAGGGGATTTTTGATATCTCGAACGGTTTGCTCGTGGCGAGGTGTTGAAATTATGGCGAGAAATTAGAAACAGGAAGTGTCTAATACCATCCACATACATTTCCTGATTTTAATCAAACTTCATCAGATTATTCGTTGTATGATGTCGATCGCATATATGTGACTATTAGGAGTCAAAGTTATAGCGCCACCAACTGGCAGAAGGAAGTGTGTCATTTTCAAAATGATTTGAATTCAGCATCTTATTATTACTCGATTTGCTTCAAACTTCATCAGAATAATGTTAAAACACAGCTGATATAAATCTGCAAGGGGGATATTGATATCTAAAAAATTGTTGCCGTGGCAACATGTCAAACTGGAATACTTCTCAGGTGATTTTGAGGCAAATAACATACTTAGAATTTCACAAAACTCTGAACACACATCAGTATTTCTGATAGGAACTTAAATTGTGAATGGATTTTGGATAGCTTGAATGGTTTTGCCGTGGTGATTTTTTTAAATGACCTTACAAAGGGAATCATTATTGTATTTTTAAATTGCAGCTTCCAAACACGTCAAAGAATTTTTTCATACAGATGAAAAAGTCATTCTGAGGAAATATGCATAGTTTCACGACTTTACAACACTGTATGGATAACAGAAAATTAAAAAAACTGTCAGACATCTCATCTCACTCTGTCCCTCTGTTTGAGTATATGTGCTTCAGACTTCCATTGTCTGAGAGAAATAGCGCCCCTACAGGTTCAATTCCCGGACTTTTACTTTCACTTTTAAATCGGTTAAAAATACAAACAAATACTTAGATTTAATTCACACTGACAAGCTAAACCAACATATCTGATTATTACCGGTTCAGGGCTCATGGATAAATTATTTCTGGCCAGAGATACGTGAGAAATAGGAGAGATGAATCACCGCTGTGACCACGAGCGTCTGGAGTAAAGAGCTCAGAGAAAACGAATTTATTCCTGTTTTAAAGCTTTTAAAAATAAATTATTACAGCGATATCACACAATCAACCAATTAGAACACACCAAGAGCTAAATTAAGATGTTTTTGAACTGTTTGTGTGAAAATGAAATATTTGCAGCTGCCTATCTGAAATCACCGCCTCCGATCAGCGCGTACAGTGTCCAGCTCAAAACAAACGAATTTATTCTTGTTTAAGAGCTTTTTTAAATAAAATATTACCACAAATGCACACAATAAACCCATTGTAACACAACAAGAGCTAAATGCAGGTGTTTGTGACCTGTTTATGTGTGCAAGACTATTTGAAAGCGCGACTGGCAGAATAACATATCTCTCGAGCTGCAGGATTCTGGCTTTCGTCGTACGAACGAACACATAACGGACAAGATTATTTCAAAACACATAATAGCTTGGCGACTATAAACGAAAACAGCCACGTGAACATAAACTGGATCTACTGGATTTGAATATTAAAGTGACCACATTTACCACTTGCTTCTGTCTTCAATTTTAATCTATATAAAAAAGGAAACTCATTCGACTTGGCTGCTTTTTTAATGTGTGCGTATTTATTTATTTATCTTTTTATACATTTTGTATAATTTCATAGTTTGTGTATTACAATTATAAAAACAAAAATAAAATTAGCCACTCACATAGAAATAGCTTAGGCCTTAACCTTTTTCTGACAGTTTTAGGGATTTTTAAAAATCCTAAAAAAAACTTATTTGTGCTGCAAATAATAATTTCAAACTCATTTGATACTGACCTATGACATCCTGTGACATTATATTTATTTTAATTTACATAATCTCATGGATGTAACAGTAAATCTTTTCAGCTCACAGATCAATACTAAGCTGTAATACAAGCAGAACTTTCACAAATGCTTATGAGTCATTTAAGGATTTGATAACACTGTAAAATAATGTCTAATTTGTTAACATTAGCAAATTCATTGATAACACTTTATAATAACTGCACTCATTATTAAATAGTCAGTTCATGCTTTATAAAGCCTTGTCCCAATATTAATAGTCAGTAGTAAGCAGTTTATAAATACAGCTATAAATAGCTTGTCCTTGGTTTATAAGCACATTTATTAAAAATGAGAGTAAGTTATCTTCCTATGAAAAATAAAAGATAAAAATAAACAAACAACAACACAGATTGATACAGAACTCAGAAATTTTATTGTGGATTTATGATAAAGCCTGCAAATGAATTCATACTCCTACTCATACTACTCCATACTCCTTTTTCAACATGATGCCAATATACTGAGATGTTAAATTGTGAATGGGTTTAGGATAGCTTAAATGGTGTTGCCATAGAGATTTATTAAAGTAACATAAAAAATACAATAGTTATTTTACTATATCTTTAAAATTTTTCATTCTAACTCTTCATAATTTTTTATATAAGTAGAAGTCCTCATTTGAAGGAAGCACAGTAAGTTTCATAGCTTTATCATTTTCAAGAGCCAGCATAAAATTAAAACTATAATAACTTATAAATCAAGCTTGCAATTCTTAGTACCTATAATGGCCACCAGAGGGAGCTATAGGATTACTTTTAAATAATTATTGGAGAAACGAGTATGATTTAAATCATTTATAGAAATCTTTCAAAAAAAAATGAATTGTATATATTTTACTGATAAAATGACCCTCACTTAATTAGAATAACAAGCTGAAGTATTTTGAACTGTATATTAAGAATAATTCTTTATAGGCTTTATGGACAGATACGTTTTGAGTGACTCTTGAAGGATCAGCATCACATCCTCTTTTACCACTGTTTAAAGAATTAATCTTACAGAATAGGTGTGAATGAATTTTGGATAGCTTGAATGATTTTGCCGTGATGTTTTTTGAAATAATAGTAAAAAAGGAACCAGTAAATGTCTTTTTATTTTTTTAAAGTGCAGCTTCTAAACACTTTAAAAAAAAAAAAATGTACACATAGAAGACCAGTCATTCTGAGGCATATTTCCTCAGAATGACTGGTCTCATGACCATAGTTTCATGACTATACAACACTATATGGATGATAGAAAATTAAAAAAAAACTATCATACATCTGATGTCACTCAGTCCCACTGTCACTGTGGGTAATGTGTGTGTGTGTGTGTGTGTTAAGTGAATTAGGTGTGAAACTATCAGGGTGCATTTAGTCTCCAGCGCCAACATTTTACAGAACTGCCACTTTCCTGGAGTCTCCAGAATTACTCTGTGTCGGACTCTGAGAGACTTAAGATTCCAAAAAATGATTTAATTAGAATACCATGAAGTATTGTGAAATACTATATATTAAGTCTTTATATATAGGCTTTATGAACTGATTAGAGTGACTCGTGAAGGACCAGCACCACCTCCTCTTGTTCGATGGTTTGAGGAATATATCTTCCAGAATCCAGGATTAAGATTTAGGAGCTCATTTTTATTCCACCTCCTTTCCTGAAAAGTCTGTCTTGCAGAATTGACTAAAAATTAATCTTCACATTAATTACTAATTATTTTGCAATTCTTTTTGTCAGTTCTTCTTGACCTGCTTTTTTCTTCTTCTTTTCTGACCTCATGACCCAGTCAGTATTTTTTGTACAATGGTCAAGTCTTATCCATTTCTGTATTGCATTTGTGTTTGATATTTCTCATGGGTATTTCATAATTTTCGACCTTACAGTTTGAGTTAAAACTCTTTTTTTAGCGCATTTCATCTGTAAAAGAAAACATGCCTAATAATTCTGCACACATGAATATAAGGAGTTTTTCTCTTCCAGCTTTCCTGGACTATTGTATAGCACTCATAAATGATTAAATGAAAAATAATGGTAGTTATTAAGATTGATATGGTTTGGAATTGGTCAAATGTGCTTGGAAAAAAAATCACAATAAAACAATGTTTTAATGTTTAATTTTGGAATATGAACTGACATGAATGAATGTTATATAAATATTGTTCATATTAACATAATGTTTATAAATGAAATCTTATTGTAAAGTGTTACTAAAGTTAAATATACATTGTTCTGTGAATGTGATTTTAAAGTCTAGATGATTCGGATTAACCCTTTATCTGGCGTATCCTTTAAAACCTCACTGCCAGAGGGATATTGTGAATGCATGTGCCCGCTGGGCACAGTTTACCTGATGCCACCGGGGTGGCGATGGCATTGGTGGCTTGAGCCCGCCATCGCTGCTTGCAGCTATATTTTTTTATTATTAGGGCTCAAGCCCAAAGGGCGAGAGGCCTATTGTTTTCCTTAGGATTATTTTTTATTATTATTATTATTATTTTTTTTTTCCAACGTCTCGGGGGCTTTTGGAGCCCTTAACGTGCTTAAAAAGTCTTGAAAATTGGCACACAGATTGGAACCTGCGGCCATTAGGGCCGGGCAGAGACTGATACACGGGCGTGGCACAGGGGCTCTACAGCGCCCCCTGGAATATGGAGGGCCATATATCATTCATTCTTGCTCGTAGACGTATGAAACTCGGTACACATATAAATCTCATCAATCCAAACAACTTTTGTATTGCATATCATGGGCTCCGCCCAACAGGAAGTTGGCTATTTAGGGTTTAGTATTCAAATTTTTCGTCAAAGTTGTGGGGGCTTTTGGGGTCCTTAACATACTCAAAAACTCTTGAAAATTTGCGCACACTTTGGAATCTGTGGCCTTTAGGAGCCTGCAGAGGCTGGGACCCGGGCGTGGCACAGGGGCTCTACGGCGCCCCCTGGAACACAGTCAGAAATGTTGATGTATAGCTCACACATACTTGCACATATTCATATGAAACTCAGTACACATATAGATCTCATCGTGCCGAACAACTTTCGTATTGCATGTCATAGGCTCCACCCAACAGGAAGTCGAAGTCAGCTATTTAGAGTTATGTAAAAAGCGCATGCTCTGGAATTTGAAATACTTGTCATAGGTTTTTTTCTCGATTGCCGCCAAACTCGGTCAACATGATCTCAAGACACTGGGGATGAAAAATTGCCAGGGGATTTTTGATATCTCGAACGGTTTGCTCGTGGCGAGGTGTTGAAATTATGGCGAGAAATTAGAAACAGGAAGTGTCTAATACCATCCACATACATTTCCTGATTTTAATCAAACTTCATCAGATTATTCGTTGTATGATGTCGATCGCATATATGTGACTATTAGGAGTCAAAGTTATAGCGCCACCAACTGGCAGAAGGAAGTGTGTCATTTTCAAAATGATTTGAATTCAGCATCTTATTATTACTCGATTTGCTTCAAACTTCATCAGAATAATGTTAAAACACAGCTGATATAAATCTGCAAGGGGGATATTGATATCTAAAAAATTGTTGCCGTGGCAACATGTCAAACTGGAATACTTCTCAGGTGATTTTGAGGCAAATAACATACTTAGAATTTCACAAAACTCTGAACACACATCAGTATTTCTGATAGGAACTTAAATTGTGAATGGATTTTGGATAGCTTGAATGGTTTTGCCGTGGTGATTTTTTTAAATGACCTTACAAAGGGAATCATTATTGTATTTTTAAATTGCAGCTTCCAAACACGTCAAAGAATTTTTTCATACAGATGAAAAAGTCATTCTGAGGAAATATGCATAGTTTCACGACTTTACAACACTGTATGGATAACAGAAAATTAAAAAAACTGTCAGACATCTCATCTCACTCTGTCCCTCTGTTTGAGTATATGTGCTTCAGACTTCCATTGTCTGAGAGAAATAGCGCCCCTACAGGTTCAATTCCCGGACTTTTACTTTCACTTTTAAATCGGTTAAAAATACAAACAAATACTTAGATTTAATTCACACTGACAAGCTAAACCAACATATCTGATTATTACCGGTTCAGGGCTCATGGATAAATTATTTCTGGCCAGAGATACGTGAGAAATAGGAGAGATGAATCACCGCTGTGACCACGAGCGTCTGGAGTAAAGAGCTCAGAGAAAACGAATTTATTCCTGTTTTAAAGCTTTTAAAAATAAATTATTACAGCGATATCACACAATCAACCAATTAGAACACACCAAGAGCTAAATTAAGATGTTTTTGAACTGTTTGTGTGAAAATGAAATATTTGCAGCTGCCTATCTGAAATCACCGCCTCCGATCAGCGCGTACAGTGTCCAGCTCAAAACAAACGAATTTATTCTTGTTTAAGAGCTTTTTTAAATAAAATATTACCACAAATGCACACAATAAACCCATTGTAACACAACAAGAGCTAAATGCAGGTGTTTGTGACCTGTTTATGTGTGCAAGACTATTTGAAAGCGCGACTGGCAGAATAACATATCTCTCGAGCTGCAGGATTCTGGCTTTCGTCGTACGAACGAACACATAACGGACAAGATTATTTCAAAACACATAATAGCTTGGCGACTATAAACGAAAACAGCCACGTGAACATAAACTGGATCTACTGGATTTGAATATTAAAGTGACCACATTTACCACTTGCTTCTGTCTTCAATTTTAATCTATATAAAAAAGGAAACTCATTCGACTTGGCTGCTTTTTTAATGTGTGCGTATTTATTTATTTATCTTTTTATACATTTTGTATAATTTCATAGTTTGTGTATTACAATTATAAAAACAAAAATAAAATTAGCCACTCACATAGAAATAGCTTAGGCCTTAACCTTTTTCTGACAGTTTTAGGGATTTTTAAAAATCCTAAAAAAAACTTATTTGTGCTGCAAATAATAATTTCAAACTCATTTGATACTGACCTATGACATCCTGTGACATTATATTTATTTTAATTTACATAATCTCATGGATGTAACAGTAAATCTTTTCAGCTCACAGATCAATACTAAGCTGTAATACAAGCAGAACTTTCACAAATGCTTATGAGTCATTTAAGGATTTGATAACACTGTAAAATAATGTCTAATTTGTTAACATTAGCAAATTCATTGATAACACTTTATAATAACTGCACTCATTATTAAATAGTCAGTTCATGCTTTATAAAGCCTTGTCCCAATATTAATAGTCAGTAGTAAGCAGTTTATAAATACAGCTATAAATAGCTTGTCCTTGGTTTATAAGCACATTTATTAAAAATGAGAGTAAGTTATCTTCCTATGAAAAATAAAAGATAAAAATAAACAAACAACAACACAGATTGATACAGAACTCAGAAATTTTATTGTGGATTTATGATAAAGCCTGCAAATGAATTCATACTCCTACTCATACTACTCCATACTCCTTTTTCAACATGATGCCAATATACTGAGATGTTAAATTGTGAATGGGTTTAGGATAGCTTAAATGGTGTTGCCATAGAGATTTATTAAAGTAACATAAAAAATACAATAGTTATTTTACTATATCTTTAAAATTTTTCATTCTAACTCTTCATAATTTTTTATATAAGTAGAAGTCCTCATTTGAAGGAAGCACAGTAAGTTTCATAGCTTTATCATTTTCAAGAGCCAGCATAAAATTAAAACTATAATAACTTATAAATCAAGCTTGCAATTCTTAGTACCTATAATGGCCACCAGAGGGAGCTATAGGATTACTTTTAAATAATTATTGGAGAAACGAGTATGATTTAAATCATTTATAGAAATCTTTCAAAAAAAAATGAATTGTATATATTTTACTGATAAAATGACCCTCACTTAATTAGAATAACAAGCTGAAGTATTTTGAACTGTATATTAAGAATAATTCTTTATAGGCTTTATGGACAGATACGTTTTGAGTGACTCTTGAAGGATCAGCACCACATCCTCTTTTACCACTGTTTAAAGAATTAATCTTACAGAATAGGTGTGAATGAATTTTGGATAGCTTGAATGATTTTGCCGTGATGTTTTTTGAAATAATAGTAAAAAAGGAACCAGTAAATGTCTTTTTATTTTTTTAAAGTGCAGCTTCTAAACACTTTAAAAAAAAAAAAATGTACACATAGAAGACCAGTCATTCTGAGGCATATTTCCTCAGAATGACTGGTCTCATGACCATAGTTTCATGACTATACAACACTATATGGATGATAGAAAATTAAAAAAAAACTATCATACATCTGATGTCACTCAGTCCCACTGTCACTGTGGGTAATGTGTGTGTGTGTGTGTGTGTGTTAAGTGAATTAGGTGTGAAACTATCAGGGTGCATTTAGTCTCCAGCGCCAACATTTTACAGAACTGCCACTTTCCTGGAGTCTCCAGAATTACTCTGTGTCGGACTCTGAGAGACTTAAGATTCCAAAAAATGATTTAATTAGAATACCATGAAGTATTGTGAAATACTATATATTAAGTCTTTATATATAGGCTTTATGAACTGATTAGAGTGACTCGTGAAGGACCAGCACCACCTCCTCTTGTTCGATGGTTTGAGGAATATATCTTCCAGAATCCAGGATTAAGATTTAGGAGCTCATTTTTATTCCACCTCCTTTCCTGAAAAGTCTGTCTTGCAGAATTGACTAAAAATTAATCTTCACATTAATTACTAATTATTTTGCAATTCTTTTTGTCAGTTCTTCTTGACCTGCTTTTTTCTTCTTCTTTTCTGACCTCATGACCCAGTCAGTATTTTTTGTACAATGGTCAAGTCTTATCCATTTCTGTATTGCATTTGTGTTTGATATTTCTCATGGGTATTTCATAATTTTCGACCTTACAGTTTGAGTTAAAAGTCTATTTTAGCGCATTTCATCTGTAAAAGAAAACATGCCTAATAATTCTGCACACATGAATATAAGGAGTTTTTCTCTTCCAGCTTTCCTGGACTATTGTATAGCACTCATAAATGATTAAATAAAAAATAATGGTAGTTATTAAGATTTATATGGTTTGGAATTGGTAAAATGTACTTGGAAAAAAATCACAATAAAACAATGTTTTCATGTTTAAGTTTGGAATATTAACTGACATGAATGAATGCTATATAAATATTGTTCATGTTAACATAATGTTTATAAATGAAATCTTATTGTACAGTGTTACTAATATATATATTGTTCTGTGAATGTGATTTTAAAGTCTAGATGATTCGGATTAACCCTTTAACTGCCGTATCCTTTAAAACCTCACTGCCAGAGGGATATTGTGAATGCATGTGCCCGCTGGGCACAGTTTACCTGATGCCACCGGGGTGGCGATGGCATTGGTGGCTTGAGCCCGCCATCGCTGCTTGCAGCTATATTTATTATTAGGGCTCAAGCCCAAAGGGCGAGAGGCCTATTGTTTTCCTTAGGATTATTTTTTATTATTATTATTATTATTATTATTATTATTTTTTTTTTTTTTTTTCCAACGTCTCGGGGGCTTTTGGGGCCCTTAACGTGCTTAAAAAGTCTTGAAAATTGGCACACAGATTGGAACCTGCGGCCATTAGGGCCGGGCAGAGACTGATACACGGGCGTGGCACAGGGGCTCTACAGCGCCCCCTGGAATATGGAGGGCCATATATCATACATTCTTGCTCGTAGACGTATGAAACTCGGTACACATATAAATCTCATCAATCCAAACAACTTTTGTATTGCATATCATAGGCTCCGCCCAACAGGAAGTTGGCTATTTAGGGTTTAGTATTCAAATTTTTCGTCAAAGTTGTGGAGGCTTTTGGGGTCCTTAACATACTCAAAAACTCTTGAAAATTTGCGCACACTTTGGAATCTGTGGCCTTTAGGAGCCTGCAGAGGCTGGGACCCGGGCGTGGCACAGGGGCTCTACGGCGCCCCCTGGAACACAGTCAAAAATTTTGATGTATAGCTCACACATACTTGCACATATTCATATGAAACTCAGTACACATATAGATCTCATCGTGCCGAACAACTTTCATATTGCATGTCATAGGCTCCACCCAACAGGAAGTCAGCTATTTAGAGTTATGTAAAAAGCGCATGCTCTGGAATTTGAAATACTTGTCATAGGATTTTTTCTTGATTGCCGCCAAACTCGGTCAACATGATCTCAAGACACTGGGGATGAAAAATTGCCAGGGGATTTTTGATATCTCGAAAGGTTTGCTCGTGGCGAGGCGTTGAAATTATGGCGAGAAATGAGAAACAGGAAGTGTCTAATACCGTCCACATACATTTCCTGATTTTAATCAAACTTCATCAGATTATTCGTTGTATAATGTCGATCGCATATATGTGACTATTAGGAGTCAAAGTTATAGCGCCACCAACTGGCAGAAGGAAGTGTGTCATTTTCAAAATGATTTGAATTCAGCATCTTATTATTACTCGATTTGCTTCAAACTTCATCAGAATAATGTTAAAACACAGCCGATATAAATCTGCAAGGGGGATATTGATATCTAAAAAATTGTTGGCGTGGCAACATGTCAAACTGGAATACTTCTCAGGTGATTTTGAGGCAAATAACATACTTAGAATTTCACAAAACTCTGAACACACATCAGTATTTCTGATAGGAACTTAAATTGTGAATGGATTTTGGATAGCTTGAGTGGTTTTGCCGTGGTGATTTTTTTAAATGACCTTACAAAGGGAATCATTATTGTATTTTTAAATTGCAGCTTCCAAACACGTCAAAGAATTTTTTCATACAGATGAAAAAGTCATTCTGAGGAAATATGCATAGTTTAACGACTTTACAACACTGTATGGATAACAGAAAATTAAAAAAACTGTCAGACATCTCATCTCACTCTGTCCCTCTGTTTTAGTATATGTGCTTCAGACTTCCATTGTCTGAGAGAAATAGCGCCCCTACAGGTTCAATTCCCGGACTTTTACTTTCACTTTTAAATCGGTTAAAAATACAAACAAATACTTAGATTTAATTCACACTGACAAGCTAAACCAACATATCTGATTATTACCGGTTCAGGGCTCATGGATAAATTATTTCTGGCCAGAGATACGTGAGAAATAGGAGAGATGAATCACCGTTGTGATCACGAGCGTCTGGAGTAAAGAGCTCAGAGAAAACTAATTTATTCCTGTTTTAAAGCTTTTAAAAATAAATTATTACAGCGATATCACACAATCAACCAATTAGAACACACCAAGAGCTAAATTAAGATGTTTTTGAACTGTTTGTGTGAAAATGAAATATTTGCAGCTGCCTATCTGAAATCACCGCCTCCGATCAGCGCGTACAGTGTCCAGCTCAAAACAAACGAATTTATTCTTGTTTAAGAGCTTTTTTAAATAAAATATTACCACAAATGCACACAATAAACCCATTGTAACACAACAAGAGGTAAATGCAGGTGTTTGTGACCTGTTTAAGTGTGCAAGACTATTTGAAAGCGCGACTGGCAGAATAACATATCTCTTGAGCTGCAGGATTCTGGCTTTCGTCGTACGAACGAACACATCACGGACAAGATTATTTCAAAATACATAATAGCTTGGCGACTATAAACGAAAACAGCCACGTGAACATAAACTGGATCTACTGGATTTGAATATTAAAGTGACCACATTTACCACTTGCTTCTTTCTTCAATTTTAATCTATATAAAAAAGGAAACTCATTCGACTTGGCTGCTTTTTTAATGTGTGCGTATTTATTTATTTATCTTTTTATACATTTTGTATAATTTCATAGTTTGTGTATTACAATTATAAAAACAAAAATAAAATTAGCCACTCACATAGAAATAGCTTAGGCCTTAACCTTTTTCTGACAGTTTTAGGGATTTTTAAAAATCCTAAAAAAACCTTATTTGTGCTGCAAATAATAATTTCAAACTCATTTGATACTGACCTATGACATCCTGTGACATTATATTTATTTTAATTTACATAATCTCATGGATGTAACAGTAAATCTGTTCAGCTCACAGATCAATACTAAGCTGTAATGCAAGCAGAACTTTCACAAATGCTTATGAGTCATTTAAGGATTTGATAACACTGTAAAATAATGTCTAATTTGTTAACATTAGCAAATTCATTGATAACACTTTATAATAACTGCACTCATTATTAAATAGTCAGTTCATGCTTTATAAAGCCTTGTCCCAATATTAATAGTCAGTAGTAAGCAGTTTATAAATACAGCTATAAATAGCTTGTCCTTGGTTTATAAGCACATTTATTAAAAATGAGAGTAAGTTATCTTCCTATGAAAAATAAAAGATAAAAATAAACAAACAACAACACAGATTGATACAGAACTCAGAAATGTTATTGTGGATTTATGATAAAGCCTGCAAATGAATTCATACTCCTACTCATACTACATACTCCTTTTTCAACATGATGCCAATATACTGAGATGTTAAATAGTGAATGGGTTTAGGATAGCTTAAATGGTGTTGCCATAGAGATTTATTAAAGTAACATAAAAAAATACAATAGTTATTTTACTATATCTTTACAATTTTTCATTCTAAATCTTCATAATTTTTTATATAAGTAGAAGTCCTCATTTGAAGGAAGCACAGTAAGTTTCATAGCTTTATCACTTTCAAGAGCCAGCATAAAATTTAAACTATCATAACTTATAAATCAAGCTTGCAATTCTTAGTACCTATAATGGCCACCAGAGGGAGCTATAGGATTACTTTTAAATAATTATTGTAGAAACGAGTATGATTTAAATCATTTATAGAAATCTTTCAAAAAAAAAAAAATGAATTGTATATATTTTACTGATAAAATGACCCTCACTTAATTAGAATAACAAGCTGAAGTATTTTGTACTGTATATTAAGAATAATTCTTTATAGGCTTTATGGACAGATACGTTTTGAGTGACTCTTGAAGGATCAGCACCACATCCTCTTTTACCACTGTTTAAAGAATTAATCTTACAGAATAGGTGTGAATGAATTTTGGATAGCTTGAATGGTTTTGCCGTGATGTTTTTTGAAATAATAGTAAAAAAGGAACCAGTAAATGTCTTTTTATTTTTTTAAAGTGCAGCTTCTAAACACTTTAAAAAAAAAAAAAATGTACACATAGAAGACCAGTCATTCTGAGGCATATTTCCTCAGAATGACTGGTCTCATGACCATAGTTTCATGACTATACAACACTATATGGATGATAGAAAATTAAAAAAAAACTATCATACATCTGATGTCACTCAGTCCCACTGTCACTGTGGGTAATGTGTGTGTGTGTGTGTGTGTGTTAAGTGAATTAGGTGTGAAACTATCAGGGTGCATTTAGTCTCCAGCGCCAACATTTTACAGAACTGCCACTTTCCTGGAGTCTCCAGAATTACTCGGTGTCGGACTCTGAGAGACTTAAGATTCCAAAAAATGATTTAATTAGAATACCATGAAGTATTGTGAAATACTATATATTAAGGCTTTATATATAGGCTTTATGCACAGATTAGAGTGACTCGTGAAGGACCAGCACCACCTCCTCTTGTTCGATGGTTTGAGGAATATATCTTCCAGAATCTGGGATTAAGATTTAGGAGCTCATTTTTATTCCACCTCCTTTCCTGAAAGTCTGTCTTGCAGAATTGACTAAAAATTAATCTTCACATTATTTCCTAATTATTTTGCAATTCTTTTTGTCAGTTCTTCTTGACCTGTTTTTCTCTTCCAGCTTTCCTGGACTATTGTATAGCACTCATAAATGATCAGTGTTGTGGGTAACGCGTTACAAAGTAACGCGTTAGAGTACTCTAATTACTTTTTTCCTGAAATTTGTAACTTAACGCGTTAGTTTCGTGCGTAAGTAATCAGTAACTTCGTTATTTTTTTTAAAAAAGTAATCCGTTATTTTAAGTAAAGGAAAATCCCGACTGCAGCCTGCTTTTTGTCAGACAGTAGTCCTAGGTCTACTGTGCCACCTGCGGATGTATCAGCGGAGCCGAAGCTCTGTGATCGTAAAGTCAATGGCTGTGATGCGTCTGTGCCCTGCGCCTGACCCTGTGTGTGTGTGGTTTTTTTTTTTTTCGAACTCCCGGCAAGATAGCAGAGAGGACAGCGTTTGGTTTATGGAAGTACGCACATTATTTTCAATTTGTCAACGAAAAAGAAAAGAACATAACGGTAAAATGCACACTCTGCTTTGGTGAAAAGCTTCTGTCGACCGCCAAAAATTCTACCTCAAATTTAACGCTAGGTTTTAATCACTACTTTGAAGAGTAAATGTAAGAGGACTGTGTTAAAGCGAATTTAGGCTTGTGACTGTGAGTGACACTTTAATAATAATTAGTTCGGCTATTAAGCAATTTGTCATTTGCCTGTGTGGCAGTGAAGGATTTAATTCGGTTTGTTATAATTTTTGTTTGACAGGCAGCTGTTAATTTCTGTTAGATCATTGGCTGGCTGGTTGTTCATCATTTTTAAATGAATTTAAATCTGCAAGCCTGTTTAAGGTTGTGTTTACAAGTAAGCATACTTGTACTTTGATAACTGCATTATTTAAAGTTAAAGAAAAATCAGGAGTTATATTGTGGTGCTCATAATATAAAGTAGCTACCCAGGCTGGGTAGGTGCGAATTTTGATTAATAATATGTTCTGTGATAATAAATAAATAAAACGCCATGTGGAATAGCCGATTGCTGACTGTCTTTCCTGTTATTGTTATCCTGCAGTGTTAATTTAGTCGGATGACTGACGTTATTCATTGTCGGGAGTCACGACTTCTAGGTGCATTTAAAGGGGCCGGGGGCTGTGTCTGTCATGTGTGAGCCGCTGCGAACTGCTTTTAATTTTTGGTAACGCATGAGTACTCTAACGCGTTACTTTTATGAATAGGTAACGCTGTATCATAACTGATTACTTTTAATTGATGGTAACGTTGTAACCTAACTAACTACTTTCCAAAGTAACTATACCCAACACTGTAAATGATTAAATAAAAAATAATGGTAGTTATTAAGATTGATATGGTTTGGAATTGGTAAAATGTTCTTGGAAAAAAATCACAATAAAACAATGTTTTAATGTTTACGTTTGGAATATTAACTGACATGAATGAATGTTATATAAATATTGTTCATGTTAACATAATGTTTATAAATGGAATCTTATTGTAAAGTGTTACTAAAGTTATATATATATATATATATATATATATATATATATATATATATATATATATATATATATATATATATATATATATTGTTCTGTGAATGTGATTTTAAAGTCTTGATAATTCGGATTAACCCTTTAACTGCCATATCCTTTAAAACCTCACTGCCAGAGGGATATTGTGAATGCATGTGCCCGCTGGGCACAGTTTACCTGATGCCACCGGGGTGGCGATGGCATTGGTGGCTTGAGCCCGCCATCGCTGCTTGCAGCTATATTTATTATTATTATTTTTATTTTTTTTTTCCAACGTCTCGGGGGCTTTTGGGGCCCTTAACGTGCTTAAAAAGTCTTGAAAATTGGCACACAGATTGGAACCTGCGGCCATTAGGGCCGGGCAGAGACTGATACACGGGCGTGGCACAGGGGCTCTACAGCGCCCCCTGGAATATGGAGGGCCATATATCATACATTCTTGCTCGTAGACGTATGAAACTCGGTACACATATAAATCTCATCAATCCAAACAACTTTTGTATTGCATACCATAGGCTCCGCCCAACAGGAAGTTGGCTATTTAGGGTTTAGTATTCAAATTTTTCGTCAAAGTTGTGGGGGCTTTTGGGGTCCTTAACATACTCAAAAACTCTTGAAAATTTGCGCACACTTTGGAATCTGTGGCCTTTAGGAGCCTGCAGAGGCTGGGACCCGGGCGTGGCACAGGGGCTCTACGGCGCCCCCTGGAACACAGTCAGAAATGTTGATGTATAGCTCACACATACTTGCACATATTCATATGAAACTCAGTACACATATAGATCTCATCGTGCCGAACAACTTTCGTATTGCATGTCATAGGCTCCACCCAACAGGAAGTCAGCTATTTAGAGTTATGTAAAAAGCGCATGCTCTGGAATTTGAAATACTTGTCATAGGTTTTTTTCTCGATTGTCGCCAAACTCGGTCAACATGATCTCAAGACACTGGGGATGAAAAATTGCCAGGGGATTTTTGATATCTCAAACGGTTTGCTCGTGGCGAGGCGTTGAAATTATGGCGAGAAATGAGAAACAGGAAGTGTCTAATACCGTTCACATACTTTTCCTGATTTTAATCAAACTTCATCAGATTATTCGTTGTATGATGTCGATTGCATATATGTGACTATTAGGAGTCAAAGTTATAGCGCCACCAACTGGCAGAAGGAAGTGTGTCATTTTCAAAATGATTTGAATTCAGCATCTTATTATTACTCGATTTGCTTCAAACTTCATCAGAATAATGTTAAAACACAGCCGATATAAATCTGCAAGGGGGATATTGATATCTAAAAAATTGTTGGCGTGGCAACATGTCAAACTGGAATACTTCTCAGGTGATTTTGAGGCAAATAACATACTTAGAATTTCACAAAACTCTGAACACACATCAGTATTTCTGATAGGAACTTAAATTGTGAATGGATTTTGGATAGCTTGAATGGTTTTGCCGTGGTGATTTTTTTAAATGACCTTACAAAGGGAATCATTATTGTATTTTTAAATTGCAGCTTCCAAACACGTCAAAGAATTTTTTCATACAGATGAAAAAGTCATTCTGAGGAAATATGCATAGTTTAACGACTTTACAACACTGTATGGATAACAGAAAATTAAAAAACTGTCAGACATCTCATCTCACTCTGTCCCTCTGTTTGAGTATATGTGCTTCAGACTTCCATTGTCTGAGAGATATAGCGCCCCTACAGGTTCAATTCCCGGACTTTTACTTTCACTTTTAAATCGGTTAAAAATACAAATAAATACTTAGATTTAATTCACACTGACAAGCTAAACCAACATATCTGATTATTACCGGTTCAGGGCTCATGGATAAATTATTTCTGGCCAGAGATACGTGAGCTATTTACTCCAGATACGTCTGGAGTAAAGAGCTCAGAAAAAAACGAATTTATTCCTGTTTTAAAGCTTTTAAAAATAAATTATTACAGCGATATCACACAATCAACCAATTAGAACACACCAAGAGCTAAATTCAGATGTTTTTGAACTGTTTGTGTGAAAATGAAATATTTGTGGCTGCCTATCTGAAATCACGCCTCCGATCAGCGCGTACAGTGTCGAGCTCAAAACAAACGAATTTATTCTTGTTTAAGAGCTTTTTTAAATAAAATATTACCACAAATGCACACAATAAACCCATTGTAACACTACAAGAGCTAAATGCAGGTGTTTGTGACCTGTTTAAGTGTGCAAGACTATTTGAAAGCGCGACTGGCAGAATAACATATATCTCTTGAGCTGCAGGTTTCTGTCTTTCGTCGTACGAACGAACACATCACGGACAAGATTATTTCAAAATACATAATAGCTTGGCGAATATAAACGAAAACAGCCACGTGAACATAAACTGGATCTACTGGATTTGAATATTAAAGTGACCACATTTACCACTTGCTTCTGTCTTCAATTTTAATCTATATAAAAAAGGAAACTCATTCGACTTGGCTGCTTTTTTAATGTGTGCGTATTTATTTATTTACCTTTTTATACATTTTGTATAATTTCATAGTTTGTGTATTACAATTATAAAAACAAAAATAAATTTAGCCACTCACATAGAAATAGCTTAGGCCTTAACCTTTTTCTGACAGTTTTAGGGATTTTTAAAAATCCTAAAAAAAACTTATTTGTGCTGCAAATAATAATTTCAAACTCATTTGATACTGACCTATGACATCCTGTGACATTATATTTATTTGAATTTACATAATCTCATGGATGTAACAGTAAATCTGTTCAGCTCACAGATCAATACTAAGCTGTAATGCAAGCAGAACTTTCACAAATGCTTATGAGTCATTTAAGGATTTGATAACACTGTAAAATAATGTCTAATTTGTTAACATTAGCAAATGCATTGATAACACTTTATAATAACTGCACTCATTAGTAAATAGTCAGTTCATGCTTTATAAAGCCTTGTCCCAATATTAATAGTCAGTAGTAAGCAGTTTATAAATACAGCTATAAATAGCTTGTCCTTGGTTTATAAGCACATTTATTAAAAAGGAGAGTAAGTTATCTTCCTATGAAAAATAAAAGATAAAAATAAACAAACAACAACACAGATTGATACAGAACTCAGAAATTTTATTGTGGATTTATGATAAAATCAGCCTGTAAATGAATTCATACTCCTCCTCATACTACTCCATACTCCTTTTTCAACATGATGCCAATATACTGAGATGTTAAATTGTGAATGGGTTTAGGATAGCTTAAATGGTGTTGCCATAGAGATTTATTAAAGTAACATAAAAAATACAATAGTTATTTTACTATATCTTTAAAATTTTTCATTCTAACTCTTCATAATTTTTTATATAAGTAGAAGTCCTCATTTGAAGGAAGCACAGTAAGTTTCATAGCTTTATCCTTTTCAAGAGCCAGCATAAAATTAAAACTATCATAACTTATAAATCAAGCTTGCAATTCTTAGTACCTATAATGGCCACCAGAGGGAGCTATAGGATTACTTTTAAATAATTATTGTAGAAACGAGTATGATTTAAATAATTTATAGAAATCTTTCAAATAAAATAATATGTATTTTAGGAATTTTACTGATAAAATGACCCTCACTTAATTAGAATAACAAGCTGAAGTATTGTGAACTGTATATTAAGAATAATTCTTTATAGGCTTTATGGACAGATACGTTTTGAGTGACTCTTGAAGGTTCAGCACCACATCCTCTTTTACCACTGTTTAAAGAATTAATCTTACAGAACAGGTGTGAATGAATTTGGGATAGCTTGAATGGTTTTGTCGTGGTGATTTTTTGAAATAATAGTAAAAAAGGAACCAGTAAATGTCTTTTTATTTTTTTAAAGTGCAGCTTCTAAACACTTCAAAAAAAATGTACACATAGAAGACCAGTCATTCTGAGGCATATTTCCTCAGAATGACTGGTCTCATGACAATAGTTTCATGACTATACAACACTATATGGATGATAGAAAATTAAAAAACTATCATACATCTGATGTCACTCTGTCCCTCTGTCACTGTAGGTAATGTGTGTGTGTGTGTTAAGTGAATTAGGTGTGAAACTATCAGGGAGCATTTAGTCTCCAGCGCCAACATTTTACAGAACTGCCACTTTCCTGGAGTCTCCAGAATTACTCGGTGTCAGGCTCTGAGAGACTTAAGATTCCAAAAAATGATTTAATTAGAATACCATGAAGTATTGTGAAATACTATATATTAAGGCTTTATATATAGGCTTTATGAACAGATTAAAGAGACTCGTGAAGGACCAGCACCACCTCCTCTTGTTCGATGGTTTGAGGATTAAGATTTAGGAGCTCATTTTTATTCCACCTCCTTTCCTGAAAGTCTGTCTTGCAGAATTGACTAAAAATTAATCTTCACATTAATTCCTAATTATTTTGCAATTCTTTTTGTTAGTTCTTCTTGACCTGTTTTTCTCTTCCAGCTTTCCTGGACTATTGTATAGCACTCATAAATGATTAAATAAAAAATAATGGTAGTTATTAAGATTGATATGGTTTGGAATTGGTAAAATGTGCTTGGAAAAAAATCACAATAAAACAATGTTTTAATGTTTAAGTTTGGAATATTAACTGACATGAATGAATGCTATATAAATATTGTTCATGTTAACATAATGTTTATGAATGGAATCTTATTGTAAAGTGTTACTAAAGTTATATATATATATATATATATATTGTTCTGTGAATGTGATTTTAAAGTCTAGATGATTCGGATTAACCCTTTAACTGCCATATCCTTTAAAACCTCACTGCCAGAGGGATATTGTGAATGCATGTGCCCGCTGGGCACAGTTTACCTGATCCCACCGGGGTGGCGATGGCACTGGTGGCTTGAGCCCGCCATCGCTGCTTGCAGCTATATTTATTATTATTATTATTATTATTATTAGGGCTCAAGCCCAAAGGGCGAGAGGCCTATTGTTTTCCTTAGGATTATTTTTTATTATTATTATTATTATTATTATTTTTTTCCAACGTCTCGGGGGCTTTTGGGGCCCTTAACGTGCTTAAAAAGTCTTGAAAATTGGCACACAGATTGGAACCTGCGGCCATTAGGGCCGGGCAGAGACTGATACATGGGCGTGGCACAGGGGCTCTACAGCGCCCCCTGGAATATGGAGGGCCATATATCATACATTCTTGCTCGTAGACGTATGAAACTCGGTACACATATAAATCTCATCAATCCAAACAACTTTTGTATTGCATATCATAGGCTCCGCCCAACAGGAAGTTGGCTATTTAGGGTTTAGTATTCAAATTTTTCGTCAAAGTTGTGGGGGCTTTGGGGGTCCTTAACATACTCAAAAACTCTTGAAAATTTGCGCACACTTTGGAATCTGTGGCCTTTAGGAGCCTGCAGAGGCTGGGACCCGGGCGTGGCACAGGGGCTCTACGGCGCCCCCTGGAACACAGTCAGAAATGTTGATGTATAGCTCACACATACTTGCACATATTCATATGAAACTCAGTACACATATAGATCTCATCGTGCCGAACAACTTTCGTATTGCATGTCATAGGCTCCACCCAACAGGAAGTCAGCTATTTAGAGTTATGTAAAAAGCGCATGCTCTGGAATTTGAAATACTTGTCATAGGTTTTTTTCTCGATTGCCGCCAAACTCGGTCAACATGATCTCAAGACACTGGGGATGAAAAATTGCCAGGGGATTTTTGATATCTCGAACGGTTTGCTCGTGGCGAGGCGTTGAAATTATGGCGAGAAATTAGAAACAGGAAGTGTCTAATACCATCCACATACATTTCCTGATTTTAATCAAACTTCATCAGATTATTCGTTGTATGATGTCGATCGCATATATGTGACTATTAGGAGTCAAAGTTATAGCGCCACCAACTGGCAGAAGGAAGTGTGTCATTTTCAAAATGATTTGAATTCAGCATCTTATTATTACTCGATTTGCTTCAAACTTCATCAGAATAATGTTAAAACACAGCTGATATAAATCTGCAAGGGGGATATTGATATCTAAAAAATTGTTGCCGTGGCAACATGTCAAACTGGAATACTTCTCAGGTGATTTTGAGGCAAATAACATACTTAGAATTTCACAAAACTCTGAACACACATCAGTATTTCTGATAGGAACTTAAATTGTGAATGGATTTTGGATAGCTTGAATGGTTTTGCCGTGGTGATTTTTTTAAATGACCTTACAAAGGGAATCATTATTGTATTTTTAAATTGCAGCTTCCAAACACGTCAAAGAATTTTTTCATACAGATGAAAAAGTCATTCTGAGGAAATATGCATAGTTTCACGACTTTACAACACTGTATGGATAACAGAAAATTAAAAAAACTGTCAGACATCTCATCTCACTCTGTCCCTCTGTTTGAGTATATGTGCTTCAGACTTCCATTGTCTGAGAGAAATAGCGCCCCTACAGGTTCAATTCCCGGACTTTTACTTTCACTTTTAAATCGGTTAAAAATACAAACAAATACTTAGATTTAATTCACACTGACAAGCTAAACCAACATATCTGATTATTACCGGTTCAGGGCTCATGGATAAATTATTTCTGGCCAGAGATACGTGAGAAATAGGAGAGATGAATCACCGCTGTGACCACGAGCGTCTGGAGTAAAGAGCTCAGAGAAAACGAATTTATTCCTGTTTTAAAGCTTTTAAAAATAAATTATTACAGCGATATCACACAATCAACCAATTAGAACACACCAAGAGCTAAATTAAGATGTTTTTGAACTGTTTGTGTGAAAATGAAATATTTGCAGCTGCCTATCTGAAATCACGCCTCCGATCAGCGCGTACAGTGTCCAGCTCAAAACAAACGAATTTATTCTTGTTTAAGAGCTTTTTTAAATAAAATATTACCACAAATGCACACAATAAACCCATTGTAACACAACAAGAGCTAAATGCAGGTGTTTGTGACCTGTTTAAGTGTGCAAGACTATTTGAAAGCGCGACTGGCAGAATAACATATCTCTCGAGCTGCAGGATTCTGGCTTTCGTCGTACGAACGAACACATAACGGACAAGATTATTTCAAAACACATAATAGCTTGGCGACTATAAACGAAAACAGCCACGTGAACATAAACTGGATCTACTGGATTTGAATATTAAAGTGACCACATTTACCACTTGCTTCTGTCTTCAATTTTAATCTATATAAAAAAGGAAACTCATTCGACTTGGCTGCTTTTTTAATGTGTGCGTATTTATTTATTTATCTTTTTATACATTTTGTATAATTTCATAGTTTGTGTATTACAATTATAAAAACAAAAATAAAATTAGCCACTCACATAGAAATAGCTTAGGCCTTAACCTTTTTCTGACAGTTTTAGGGATTTTTAAAAATCCTAAAAAAACCTTATTTGTGCTGCAAATAATAATTTCAAACTCATTTGATACTGACCTATGACATCCTGTGACATTATATTTATTTTAATTTACATAATCTCATGGATGTAACAGTAAATCTGTTCAGCTCACAGATCAATACTAAGCTGTAATACAAGCAGAACTTTCACAAATGCTTATGAGTCATTTAAGGATTTGATAACACTGTAAAATAATGTCTAATTTGTTAACATTAGCAAATTCATTGATAACACTTTATAATAACTGCACTCATTATTAAATAGTCAGTTCATGCTTTATAAAGCCTTGTCCCAATATTAATAGTCAGTAGTAAGCAGTTTATAAATACAGCTATAAATAGCTTGTCCTTGGTTTATAAGCACATTTATTAAAAATGAGAGTAAGTTATCTTCCTATGAAAAATAAAAGATAAAAATAAACAAACAACAACACAGATTGATACAGAACTCAGAAATTTTATTGTGGATTTATGATAAAGCCTGCAAATGAATTCATACTCCTACTCATACTACTCCATACTCCTTTTTCAACATTATGCCTATATACTGAGATGTTAAATTGTGAATGGGTTTAGGATAGCTTAAATGGTGTTGCCATAGAGATTTATTAAAGTAACATAAAAAAATACAATAGTTATTTTACTATATCTTTACAATTTTTCATTCTAAATCTTCATAATTTTTTATATAAGTAGAAGTCCTCATTTGAAGGAAGCACAGTAAGTTTCATAGCTTTATCACTTTCAAGAGCCAGCATAAAATTTAAACTATCATAACTTATAAATCAAGCTTGCAATTCTTAGTACCTATAATGGCCACCAGAGGGAGCTATAGGATTACTTTTAAATAATTATTGTAGAAACGAGTATGATTTAAATCATTTATAGAAATCTTTCAAAAAAAATGAATTGTATATATTTTACTGATAAAATGACCCTCACTTAATTAGAATAACAAGCTGAAGTATTTTGAACTGTATATTAAGAATAATTCTTTATAGGCTTTATGGACAGATACGTTTTGAGTGACTCTTGAAGGATCAGCACCACATCCTCTTTTACCACTGTTTAAAGAATTAATCTTACAGAATAGGTGTGAATGAATTTTGGATAGCTTGAATGGTTTTGCCGTGATGTTTTTTGAAATAATAGTAAAAAAGGAACCAGTAAATGTCTTTTTATTTTTTTAAAGTGCAGCTTCTAAACACTTTAAAAAAAAAAAAAGTACACATAGAAGACCAGTCATTCTGAGGCATATTTCCTCAGAATGACTGGTCTCATGACCATAGTTTCATGACTATACAAAACTATATGGATGATAGAAAATTAAAAAAAAACTATCATACATCTGATGTCACTCAGTCCCACTGTCACTGTGGGTAATGTGTGTGTGTGTGTGTGTTAAGTGAATTAGGTGTGAAACTATCAGGGTGCATTTAGTCTCCAGCGCCAACATTTTACAGAACTGCCACTTTCCTGGAGTCTCCAGAATTACTCGGTGTCGGACTCTGAGAGACTTAAGATTCCAAAAAATGATTTAATTAGAATACCATGAAGTATTGTGAAATACTATATATTAAGGCTTTATATATAGGCTTTATGCACAGATTAGAGTGACTCGTGAAGGACCAGCACCACCTCCTCTTGTTCGATGGTTTGAGGAATATATCTTCCAGAATCCGGGATTAAGATTTAGGAGCTCATTTTTATTCCACCTCCTTTCCTGAAAAGTCTGTCTTGCAGAATTGACTAAAAATTAATCTTCACATTAATTACTAATTATTTTGCAATTCTTTTTGTCAGTTCTTCTTGACCTGCTTTTTTCTTCTTCTTTTCTGACCTCATGACCCAGTCAGTATTTTTTGTACAATGGTCAAGTCTTAACTTATCCATTTCTGTATTGCATTTGTGTTTGATATTTCTCATGGGTATTTCATAATTTTCGACCTTACAGTTTGAGTTAAAAGTCTATTTTAGCGCATTTCATCTGTAAAAGAAAACATGCCTAATAATTCTGCACACATGAATATAAGGAGTTTTTCTCTTCCAGCTTTCCTGGACTATTGTATAGCACTCATAAATGATTAAATAAAAAATAATGGTAGTTATTAAGATTTATATGGTTTGGAATTGGTAAAATGTACTTGGAAAAAAATCACAATAAAACAATGTTTTCATGTTTAAGTTTGGAATATTAACTGACATGAATGAATGCTATATAAATATTGTTCATGTTAACATAATGTTTATAAATGAAATCTTATTGTACAGTGTTACTAATATATATATTGTTCTGTGAATGTGATTTTAAAGTCTAGATGATTCGGATTAACCCTTTAACTGCCGTATCCTTTAAAACCTCACTGCCAGAGGGATATTGTGAATGCATGTGCCCGCTGGGCACAGTTTACCTGATGCCACCGGGGTGGCGATGGCATTGGTGGCTTGAGCCCGCCATCGCTGCTTGCAGCTATATTTATTATTATTCTTCTCTAAGATGAATCGCATTTTTGAGGGCCTAAACATGCTCGAAAAGTCATGAAACTTTGCACACACCTCAGAACTGGCGAAAATTTACGTCTGATATGGGTTTCAGAAGTGGGTGTGGCAAAATGGCTCAACAGCGCCACCTATACACGTTCAACGGTGTGCGCCTCGAGCTACGTTTCATGTACATGTATGAAAATCGGTATACACATGTAACTCTCCAATACCTACAAAAAAGTCTCTTGGAGCAAAATCCGAAACCCAACAGGAAGTCGGTTATTTCTAATATTATGAGCAAATTTTGTGTCATTTTTGTCATTTCCATGCGTTGTATTTTAACGAACTCCTCCTAGAGATTAATTCAGATCAACACCAAATTTGGTATGCCTAATCTGAAGGCCTTTGCGATGTTAAATTGCGAAGCTTTTGAGTTTTCGTTGAAGGGCCTGTGTGTGGCGGCCTGGCGAATTTCGATGATTCGCCATGAAACAGGATGTTACTATAACTCAGACATACAATGACCAATCTGCCCCAAACTTCACATGTTTGATGAGACTCCTGTCCTGAACAGTTTGACATGACCATATTCGGTTATAGTCATAGCGCCACCTATTGGCAACAGGAAGTGACATATTTTAAGCTGCGACAAACTACTCCTAGAAATTTTTGACATCAATGTCTTTTTTGTCGTCAGTCTAATCTAAAGGCCTGTACGATGTTAAATTGAGAAGATCTTGAGTTTTCGTTTAAGGGCGTGTCCATGGCGCCATGTCAAAGTTCGATGTCTCGCCATGGGAGTAGAAGTTGTTGTAACTCAGTCATAAAATATCAGATCTTGCCCAAACTTCAAATGTTTGATAAGAGTACTGACCTGAACACATCTGGAGGCTAATATTCCATTGGGTATGGCAAAATGGCTCGATAGCGCCACCTATACATTTTCAATGGAGTGCGCCTCGAGCTACATGTCATATACATGTACGAAAATCGGTAAACATATGTAACACACCAATAGCTACAAAAAAGTCTCTTGGTACGAAACCCGAATCCCAACAGGAAGTCGGTTATTTTTAATTTTCCCTGCAAAATTGGTGTTGTTTTTGTCATTTTCAGGGGTTGTATTTTAAAGAACTCCTCCTAGAGATTTATTCAGATCAACACCAAACTTGGTCAGTGTAATCTAAAGCCCTTTGCCATGTTAAATTGCGAAGGAATTGAGGTTTCGTTAAAGGGCGTGTCCATGGCGACCTGACAAATTTCGATGATTCGCCATGAAAAATGATGGTGCTATAACTCACACATACAATGTCCAATCCGCCCCAAACTTCACATTTTTGATAAGACTCTACACCTGAACAGATCTACATGCCAATATTCAGTTATAGTCATAGCGCCACCTATTGGCAACTGGAAGTGACATATTTTACACTGTGACAAACTACTCCTAGAAATTTTATGACATCAATGTCTTTTTTGTGGTCAGTCTAATCTAAAGACCTGTGTGATGTTTAGTTGTGAAGATCTTGAGTTTTTGTTAAAAGGCATGTCCATGTCGCCATGACGAAGTTCGATGTCTCGCCATGGGAATAAAAGATGTTATAACTCAGGCATAAAATGTCCGATCTTGCCCAAACTTCACATGTGTGATAAGGGTCCTGGCTTGAACACATCTGAAGGCCAATATTCCATTATAACGATAGCGCCACCTGCTGGCAACAGGAAGATTGGCACACATATGGAATAAAGTTTGATATATTGCAGTTATATTTATGAGTTTAAATGCATATTTCTCAACGTTCACCTTTTTACTAAAGCCACACGATGGCGGTGAGCCCGGGTGCGAGGGCCCGTTCATCGCTGCTTGCAGCTTTAATTATGTTTGGTATGTGTTTGATTGAATCTGCTTGCTTGAAATAGTCCTGACCATCAGTTATTTTACAAATGTATCATATTCTTGTTATAGGAATCATGTCCAAATTTATACCCTGCAAGAGCGGGAAAATGCGGACCACATGCTTGATAAGATAACATATGATTTATGATACCCCCCGAGCCAAGACAATATCTGATTGGTCAAGACAGCATTTGAGGTGTGGCCAACGGGCCAGTTTAAATACTCAGGACCCCATAAAATCTTGCTTTTAGTCTCTAGCTCTGCTTTTGCTATCAGTCATGCCTGCTTTTAGCTTTGCTTCTTAGCTTTAGCTTTTAGCCATGCTGTTTGTCATCACTGTTCTTTGAGAGCAGTTCCAGCGTGCTTCAGCCTGCACGCCTGCTGCTACTTAGCCACGATGAGAAGAAACACCACCTAGTTTCGTCAAACTTTATTTCTTTTCTTTTCTGTTTGAGAGTTTCATGTTCTGAGTTAAGTTTTGTAACGCTGTGTCTATGAGTCTGACCTCGACTGCCCGTTCAACTTCCACTAGCCACACAACTCTGCATCTTCAGCCAACGCCTAACCACGGGCTTCCCATTGAAGGCGTCACTTCAACAACTACTGAACTTCCAACAAAGGGAACACAGGCAATGTACCTTCAGACATTTGTACTGGTGTATCTAATATAATTTTAACCTCATTGAGGAACTCAATGCGAGGGTTATTTAAGTGATTGATGGTTGTTCATGTCTATGCATTTTAACGTACTGCTTTGAACTTGAGATTCCACAGTTCCATTCCTTCAACTTGTGTGAATGTGTGCGTGCGTGCGTTTATGTGTTAGATTAGTTCATACGTCTTCGATTTATCTAATAAAGTCTTATTCATATTAAAAAGAGAAGTATTAATGTCTTAAACTGCCGATCTTGTTACTGTGCTAATTGATAGTGTTTTCACTATAGTTTGGATATTAAAGGTCTCGTTATTCGCGTTTTTTCGAAGCTTTGATTGTGTTTACAGTGTACAATATAACATGTGTTCATGTTTCGCGTGTAAAAAAACAGTATTTGTCACACAATTCACCTATCTGTCATAAAAATGGGCTGATGACTTCCTTGTTCTATAAAGTCCCTCCTTCAAAAATTCGTAACGTTCTGATTGGGCCAGCAGTTCCTGTGTTGTGATTAGACACCAGCTTAGAGCAGGCTGACCTACTGGTAACGCGATTGGGCTAGAACGCACGTGCTGGAGATGTACTTATAATCACAGCAGCGTTTTTACATGAAAATCGCATTCGTTTTTTTGCACAGCCCTAACATCTAGTTAACCCTTTAGGCGCCAGAGGTTTTTTCCTAAAACGTTCGATTTTGACATCTTAATTTCAAAAGGCTATATCTTAAAATTTATAAAAGATAGAGACTTTCTGTCAATTATAAAAATATTAAGGATGACCCAATGTTTATGTAGGGATTTTATTTTCCCATCTAATTTGCATACTATGACGTCATATGGGGTGGTCATCTTGAATTATAGAATTTTCATGAAAAGTCACATATTTAAATGATAAAATGGAGCACTTCTTTCCCCAAAAAAATTTTCCCTCACCTTCTGTGTGCTATATTGCACAATACTGAATGCTCAGGTAAATAGTAAGCAGTAAACAAACTGTAAATCATTACTAATAAATGGTAGAAACAAACCGAATGCATGTAGCGGTTGGGATTTTCAATTTACTACATGCAGCAGGCACTCTGATTCCATGTATGGGGCACATATATATTACTCATATGACACACAAACACAAGTAGACAAGACCTGTTTAGTTCAAAAGCTATGCCCCGTGTCGCATCGCCTCTGCTTCTGCTAAGAGCAGCGCGGCCAGATCTGCCTCGCGCACGCGCTGAATGTGCACAGCTCGGACTACTGTCAGTGTCATCGCGACTCCCACCTTGCCTCCTAACTGTCCTATGAATACTTCGACCTCGTCTAACATACCCAGTGGCATTAGACAAAGTCTCCACTACAATACTGTCGCCGCGATTGCGGAGTGGTGCGGTCAGAAGACAAATATACATGTCTAGCGCGGTAAAAATCTCCCGCCTCGTCCCCGCAACAATAACTTGCCTGCTAATTTCACGATGAACACTCCGACCCTGGCAAACATTGTTCACACCTCTGACATTTGGCAAATGACCATTTATTTACATTGGGCAAAGGATTCACCATTTGTGCTTGGTGTAGGGCTATACTTTCACTTTCAATATCACCGTCATCTTCTGAATACAGATATTCCCCTTCAGAATGAGTGTCCGCGAATAAAAGTTCCAACACCTCATTGCGGCTTTATTGAAACTTTATTGATGCCACTAGATAATAATAATAATGAAAATAATAATAATCTAATGCCAATTCTCGCTGACGTTGACAATATTGTTCAGATAAAATGGCTCACTCTCACACAAGCTCTGCTTTTTTTCGCACTGATTCAATGCACTCTATCTCGAAGATTTTGTATAGGAGCATGGCGTTTTTTTCAGTCAGAGATGAAGTATTACATGTCTGCTATCTAGTGCAGGGGAGGTTGCATGAAATTTGACACCATATTTGACAAAATCGTCCGTTTTATTCAGTGCCGCATCTTGTCGAGTAAACTCGACCGTGGCGCCAAGAGGGTTAACAAAGCTAAACAGCGATGCCCTTTGTGTAATAAGTTACAGAAACTGTTAAACTTCAATATTAAAATACACTTACCGGTTGTGGTCCATAAACAACGCCTTCTCCAGACAAAGAGGGAACTGCTCCATCTTTCAAAAATAATCTTTGTGCGAATCCGGCATTAAACTGATTGAGATTGAGGAAGTTGTCCTCAGCAAGCTGTCCTCAGCAAAATGTGCTGCACATAGTTTTACATGTGGATTATAATTTTCAGGAACTGAGTTAAACATAAATTGTAACCATTAATCTTCAAGTACAGTGCCCTGGGAAGCCCAAACAAAGATAATTGGACTCCGAGATGAAAATAACAGCGTTTCGACGACATGGCAAACACAAACGCAGCTCTTCCTTCTCCGTCGGAGCACAACAAGGCCACGCCCCCTATTTGTGAATTCATGTGGGCAGAGGTTAGTCAAAAAACTGTTTTAGTGACGTCATTACTGAAGGAACTAGAGGGATGTAGTCCAAACGGGTCGTTTTTTGTAGGCGAATTCTGTTAAATAAAATATCTCGCTTGGCATTGAACTTCGAGCTTTAGAATTTTACAGATATTATTTATACTATAACAAGAACATTACACACTAACTAAAGTTTAAAACATGGGATCACGAAGAAGGGGACCTTTAATATCCAGCGCAGATTTGATGTTAAACGCCTCGTTCAGTGTATCGCAGCGCGTCTCAGTGAACAGCCGTGAAACAGTGATTCTGTTCAAATTCCCTTTAAAATCTTAAATGATTCCCTTTGAGCTAAATTGACCTGTTTCCCTTAGACAAGTCTCAGTTAGGTTAACACAGTACACGTACCATGGGCTTTTAAATAATATAATAAATAAAAAGAAAACCGATAAAATAAAAAAAGAATAGAGCAAGCTATTGTTAGACACACACACACAATTGCATAAGAAATGAAAAGAAAATACAATACAAAAAGATTAGAAAGGTAGATCGATTTTTTTTTTTTTTTTTGATTGAGTAGAATAGAATTAGAATAGTGGGTGTTAAAGGGTCAAATAAAGATGGAAGAGATGATGGCTAAGGACTGCTTGGATTAAGTTGGGGAGGTCATTCCACCAGGAGGGAAACATTTCATTTAAAAGTCCGTAAAAGTGACTTTGTGCTTCTTTGGGATGGCACAATCAAGCGACGTTCACTTGCAGAACTGGCTGGAAGACCAGCCAAGAGGGCACTGCAATAGTCCAGCCTGAAGAGCTTGCACAAGGAGTTGTGCAGCTTGTTCCAAAAGAAAGGGCTTGATCTTCTTGGTGTTGAATAAAGCATATCTGCAGGATCGGTCAGTTTTAGCAATGTGGTCTGAGAAAATCAGCTAATCGTCAACCATAACTCCAAGGCTTCTAGCTGTTTTTGAAAGAGTTATGGTTGATGTCCCTAACTTGATGGTGAAATTGTGATGAAACGATGGGTTTGCTGGAATCACAAATAATCTGTCTTGGAAAGGTTGAGTTGAAGGTGATGGTCCATCATCCAGGAAGAAATAACTGTTAGACAAGCTGAGATTTTCTTTTATGAGCAAATTTTATCATTTTTGCCATTTCCATGCGTTGTATTTTAACGGACTCCTCCTAGAGATTTATTCAGATCAACAACAAATTTGGTATGCCTGATCTAAAGGCATTTGCGATGTTAAATTGCGAAGAACTTGAGTTTTCGTCGAAGGGCGTGTCTGTGGCGGCCTGGCGAATTTCGATGATTCGCCATGAAAAAATAAAGTTGTTATAACTCACATACTGTATAAACTTCACATGTTTGATGAGACTCCGAACCTAAACAGATTGACATGCCCATATTCAGTTATAGACATAGCGCCACCCATTGGCAACAGGAAGTGACATATTTTACACTGTGACGAACTACTCCTAGAAATTTTATGTCTTTTTTTGTGGTCAGTCTAATCTAAAGGCCTGTGCGAAGTTGTGAAGATCTTGAGTTTCCGTTAAAAGGCGTGTTTATGGCGCCGTGAGGAAGTTCGTTGTCTCACCATGGAATAAAAGATGTTATAACTCAGGCATAAAATGTCTGATCTTCCCCAAACTTCACATGTGTGATAAGGGTCCTGGCCTGAACAGATCTGAAGGCCAATATTCCATCAGGTGTGGCAAAATGGCTCGATAGCGCCACCTATAAACTCTTCAACAGAGTGCGCCTCGAGCTATGTTTAACGTACATTTACAAAAATCGAAACACACATGTAACACACCAATACCTACAAAAAAGTCTCTTGGTACGAAATCCGATCCCCAACAGGAAGTCGGTTATTTAGAATTTTCTCTGCAAAATTGGCATTGTTTTTGCCATTTTCAGGGGTTGTACTTTAACGAACTCCTCCTAGAGATTTATTCAGATCAACACCAAACTTGGTCAGTTAAATCTAAAGGCCTTTGCGATGTTAATTTGTGAAGATCTTGAGGTTTTGTTAAAGGGCGTGTCCATGGCGGCCTGACAAATTTTGATGTTTCGCCATGAAAAAGGAAGTTGCTGTAACTCAGACATACAATGTCCAATCTACCCCAAACTTCACATGTTAGATTAGACTTCTGCCCTTAACAGATCTACATGCCCATATTCAGTTATAGTCATAGCGCCACCTGCTGGCAACAGGAAGTGACATGTTTTACGCTGCGACAAACTACTCCTAGAAATCTTTTGACATTAATGTATTTTTTGTGGTCAGTCTAATCTAAAGGCCTGTGCAATGTTAAATTATGGAGATCTTGAGTTTTTGTTAAAGGGCTTGTCCATAACACCATGACAAAATTTTATTTCTCGCCACAGCCAGCGAAGTTGTTTTAACTCAGGCATAAAATCTTTCCCAAAATTCACATGTTCGATAAGAGTCCTGCCCTGAACACATCTGAAGGCCAATATTACATTATAATGATAGCGCCACCGGCTGGCAACAGGAAGATTGGCACATATATGGAATAAACATTGATATATTCTACTTATATTTATGAGTTTAAACGCATATTTCTCACTGTTCACCTATTTACTAAAGCCACACGCTTCCGGTGAGCCCGGGTGCGAGGGCCCGTTCATCGCTGCTTGCAGCTTTAATTACTTTTGTAATGGGGTGAAACATGAAAAGGGGGTTTCAAGCATTAAAAATTAAGGGTGTAATGCAGCTGTAATTTCATATACGTTAGAATTTATCCTATTTAATGTTGTTTTTCTAAGCAAAAAAAATGAGTATCATACATATCATACAGAAGAAAGCCACTAAAAATGTCATTCAGTGTAACATGACTGTTGAGGCAGTCCACCCTCAATACCATGGACTGAGGTGAGACCCTTCAGCAAGGCACCATAACTGCTCCCCAGGCGCAACAGCAATATGGCTGTGCACTTGGATGGGTTAAATATAGAGCTCTAATTCAGAGTATGGATCACCATACTTGGTCATGTCACATCACTTGGTCAGGGGGCACATTTGTCAGCAAAACGTTTTTTGTAAGGAAGTGAAAGTCATTTAAAATATAATGTGATTACAGCTGTATCTCAATAAATTAGAATGTCATGGAAAAGTTCATTTATTTCAGTAATTCAACTCAAATTGTGAAACTTGTGTGTTAAATAAATTCAATGAACAGAGGATGAAGTAGTTTAATTCTTTGGTCCTTTTAATTGTGATGATTTTGGCTCACATTTAACCATCAACCCAACCAAACCCACCAATTCACTATCTCAACAAATTAGAATACTTCATAAAACCAATAAATAAATAAATAAATAAATAAATACAAAAATTGTGAACTGTTGGCTTTCTGGAAAGTATGTTCATTTACTGTACATGTACGCAATACTTCGTAGGGGCTCCTTTTGCTTTAATTACTGCTTCAATTCGGCGTGGCATGGAAGTGATCAGTTTGTGGCACTGTTGACAGTGGCCTTCAGCTCATCTGCATTTTTGGTCTCTTGTTTCTCATTTTCCTCTTGACAATACCCCATAGATTCTGTATGGGGTTCAGGTCTGGTGAGTTTGCTGGCCAGTCAAGCACGCCAACACCATGGGCATTGGTTGTGCATCTTTTTCTTCCACATTTTCTCCCTCCACACAACTTTCTTTAACATGCTTGGATACAGCAATTTGTGAACAGCCAGTTTCTTTGGTAATGAATGTTTGTGGCTTACCCTCCTTGTGAAGGGTGTAAATGATTGTCTTCTGGACAACTGTCAGATCAGCAGTCTTCCACATGATTTTGTAGCCTAATGAAACAAACTGAGAGACCATTTTTAAGGCTCAGGAAACCTTTGCAGGTGTTTTGAGTTGATTAGCTGATTGGCAAGTCACCATACTCAAATTTGTTGAGATAGTGAATTGGTTGGTTTTTGTTAAATGTGAACCAAAATCATCACAATTAAAAGAACCAAAGACTTAACTACTTACAGTCTGTGCACTGAATTTAATACACTTGTTTCAAATTTGAATTTAATTACTGAAATAAACTTTTCCACGACATTCGAATTCATTGAGATGCGCCTGTACATATTATTTTATGTATTTTAATAAGTACATGTAAGAATAAGTATATTGTTTAATTTTTACATAAATATATCCAATATGCTAAGTGACCATGGTTTGTTACTCTGAATGACGTTTTGTCAAAAAGGGAAATAATATTGTCATTGTTCCCATAACTGCAATGTTTTTGTATTAGTCTGTATCATTAAATGATTTTTAATAATATTCATTGCATTTACATTTAATCATTTAGCAGACGCTTTTATCCAAAGTGACTTAAAAATGAGAATATAAGCAATCAGAGCAATGAGAGAACAACAACAGTATACAAGTGTCATGACAAGAACAGAACCCGTAGTTACGTTTTTTTGTTTTTTTCTTCGAGAATAGGATAGACAAGAAAAGGTAAGTGCTAGTATTAGTTCGTCAAGTGCTGGTGAAAAAAGATGAGTTTTTAGATATCTTTTGAAGATGAGTAAAGACAAAGCTGTTCGAATTGAGATTGGGAGGTCATTCCATCAACTGGGAACAGTCCAGGGAAAGCTCCGTGAGAGTGATTTTGGGAAGGCACCACAAGGCATCGTTCACTTGCATAATGCAAGCTTCTGGAGGGCTCATAAGTTTGAATTAGTGAGTTTATTGGTGCCGCACCAGTAGTCGTCTTGTAGGCAAGCATCAGTCCCTTGAATTTGATGCGAGTGGCTTTTGGTAGCCAGTGTAACCTGATGAGGAGAGGAGTAATGTGAGCTTTTTTTGGCTCATTGAAGACAACCCTCACTGCTTCATTCCGGATCAGTTGTATAGGCTTGATTGTACATGCGGGAAGGCCCATCAGGAGAGCATTACAATAGTCCAGTCTGGAGAGAACAAGAGCTTGGACAAGAAGTTGTGTGGCTTGCTCAGACAGGAAGTCTTCTTAAAGGGGGGGTGAAATGCTATTTCATGCATACTGCGTTTTTTATACTGTTAAAGAGTTGGATTCCCATGCTAAACATGGACAAAGTTTCAAAAATTAAGTTGTACGTTTCTCCTTCCGGTTTGTCACAAGTTTCGGAAAGTTTTTTTCGAGTATGGGTCTGTGTGACGTTTAATGGAGCGGAATTTCCTTATTTGGGTCCTAGGGGCACTTCTCTCGGAAGAGCGCGCGCTCTCGTATAGCAGAGCACTGAGAGCACAGACATTCACTGATCAGAGCGAGAGCGAAATGTCACAAAAGAAGTGTGTTTTTGGTTGCGACGGCAAGACAACCCTGCACAGATTACCAAAAAAAATAAAAAAAATAAAACATTAAGGGACCAGTGGACGGAGTTCATTTTTAAAGAGCATCAACGGAGTTGTGCAAGTGTTTTTGTTTGTTCCCTGCATTTCGAAAATGCTTGTTTTACAAACAAGGCCCAGTTTGACGACGGATTTGCGTATCGTTTATTTCTTAAGGATGATGCAATCCCAACGAAAAAGGGTCACGATCATGTGTTGGAGCTGCGGTGAGTAAAACTGCCTAAAATATCTCTGCCTCCTTGTTAGTGTGTCCGCCTCCCATGCCGGAGACCCGGGTTCGAGCCCCGCTCGGAGCGAGTCGTTGCTGCTGCTGCTCTCGTTCAGTTTCAGCCTCGGGATCTGATTCTGGATCATAAATAAACGGCTGAATCTGACTGTTAGCCATGGTTTGTTTTGGATGATGGTTTTTTTTTCCTCACGGTAATGTCACAACTTCCAAACGCTCTCAACACAAAAGCCTACTCTTGCTCGTGATTCTTTAGTGAGCTACAGTGCTTCAAGTCAAATGAACGAACAACCATGTGAAAGTGATTCGAAAGCATAAGGAGCCATCTGCTCTGCTCTTTATAGCTCTCATGAATGTTACACAATGATCAACCTGCATAGTGCAAATAGCCAAAACCTGGATATTTTATGCAATATTAAAATCATGGCTGGGACGTGTCCCATATTAACGGCGCATGTGGTAACCCTAGCATTAAACCACAAAAACATTACCCTGAAAGACAAAATTTCTACTTCAGCTCAAACAATCAACTGGCCATGTATTTGAAACACTGAGCTTGACCAGTAATCACAATATATTCACAACATCACAATATATTTATAAAAAATAAAAAGTGTCATGTCATTCAGTGGCATTTCACTGAATGACATTTGTTTTTGTAACTTAGGTTACCACACCATGAAAAGGTGAAATTATGAAATATTAAAGAGCAATGAACTCACTTTTCTCGCAGCACCACACAGTCTTCACCATGCCATCTGATGATGTCACAGACTGCCAAATGGCTTTTAGTTTTTTATGTGATTTCAGAATGGCTTTTTGTTCCTGTTACACTGAATGGGTAACACTTATATAAAGTTCCATTAGTTAATGTCAGTTAACTACTTTAGTTAACATGAACTAAGCAAGAATAATCCTTCTACAGCATTTATTAATCGTAATGTTAATTTCAACATGTACTAACACATTATTCAAATCAAAAGTTGTGACATTCGCATCCTCCTGCACCTGAATGAACAAATACAAATCGCAGTTTATACAAACAGAAAAAGATGCTAAAGAGCTCAATTCAGCACTGCGGTGTTCTGGTGGTTCAGGGCGCACACAGAGACGCGTCTCAAAGTCTTCTTGCTTTTGTACTTTACAATTGTACATACTAAATATGTCAAAATACCCACCTTGGAAAGTGTGTTCGAAAAAGTCTGTGGTTATGTCTTAAGTGAAAGTAAAGAGTTGAAAAGAAATTGGATGTGTATCATTATAATGGAAGCACTGTCTTTTAAAGTGACCATGCCTAATTTACTAGCTCTGCTGTCAGTGTCTTTAATGTTAATCCAAGAAAATGAAAGTAAATCACTCACTGCTCTTGATTGAATTCCTTGGTATTTTTAACAATAATTTATCCACAGTCAACCCATAAATCTGATATAATTGATTATATTGTTTTACTGGTGGGTGCAGGACACGATTTCATTTATGTAAGCGAGTATAGCAAAATACAGTGATCTGTGAAATATTATACCAAATTCATACTACCCAAAATTCTTCATACTGTAGACTACCAGTGAAACTGATCACAAATAAATAAATAAATAAATAAATAAATAAATTAGGGTTTCTTTCTTTTATTGCTGATGCAACATTTTCACACCACAGACTGAACAAAATTAAGCATTGCTTGGTAACTGTTCAAAAAAGTATGGATAGTTGTGTAAATATTGTCATACACAGACAGTTATCTGAAGTTTTGGTTGATTCCATTAATTATCTTTTTATCAAGGTTATCTGACATTATCAAGAGGAATTTGTTCTGACACGGTTAAACAGTTGAGTTCTTGTCATATTTTATTACCAAATTCTAAACTATAGCAAATAAACTAATAATGTGATAATGATAATGTGAAAATGATAAGTGATAATGTGAGAAATGTTGAAGGTGTCTGAATAAATTTTTGTTTGATCGTGTATTTTATTTTACAGTGAAGACTGTGCAGTGCTATTTTAAATTAGTTTCTGGACACCTACAAACTTAACTTTAACTTTATTAAACAATTTCAAACAGGGCCCACTGGTACAACCTGCACCAGGGCCCCTCTAACCCCAGCTGCAGCCCTGGGTTAAGGTAACAAGACTGAGCAATGCACTGTGTGTACTGTAAGAAATAAAACAAGAAGGCATGTGGTTTAAAAGATGGCAAGTAAAATAAAAAGCACATTTGTATGTAATACAGTTTCATTATCATCCAGAGCGGCTTACTATTAAAAATTTGTGCGACCAAATCATGTTTTGCGCCAGTAACTGAAAAAGTTAGTCGCGCAAGTGCCACCAGTGGAAAAGGTTAGTGTAGTTCCCTGTATTGTTCATTGTTTGTTCATGCTGCCAGCTGCCCCTGCCGAGGGAATATACTGCCATACTGCTAGTTGCTGTTTACATTCCTCCGAACAACAACAACAGGAGCGATGAGAGGAGCCTACAAATTTGGGCGTGTACTGAGAGACATTTTCAACATCTCACTTAGTCAGGCTGGTGTCCCCATGTTTCAAAGCTACCACCAACATTCCAGTCCCTAAGAAGCCCTCTCCATCCTGCTTCAATGACTACGGTCCAGTTGACCTTACTCCTATTATTATGAAGTGCTTTGAATGGCTAGTCATGCACCATATCAAGTCTAATTAGTGGTGGGCCGTTATCGGCGTTAACCTGCTGAGGCCAGCCTAAAAAGATGCTCAGGACGGTTTACGGGCCACTGCTGCGCATCGTCACGAAAGCTTATCTTTTTCACATGTTTTTAAGCCTTACCGCTTGTCGATTTAAACATTAAAGCATCCAAACACAAGACGCGGTAAAGCTGAACAGAGTAGCTGGTTACTCGCGCTGTGTTCAGTGCGGAGAGAGAGAGAGAACCACGTATCATGGACAGCGACACTGAACCGAGCTCTCTTCTGCAAAGTTCTCCTTGAATTCCCTCCTGCACCTGAACGAACAAATACAAATTGCAGTTTGAACAAACACAAACATGTGAAAGAGCACAATTCAGTACTCGCGGTGTTCTGGTGTTCAGGGCTCACACAGAGAAAGGCGTCTCAAAACACTTGATCATCGAATTTGCTTATTTTTGCTCTTGTGCCGACAAATACATACAAAATGTGTCAAAATATCCACCTTGTAAATTATGCTTGCAAAAACTGTCAGTTATTTCTTAAGTGAAAGTAAACAGTTGAGGAAAAAAATGGGATGTGTATTATATTGGATGCGTTCATGGTCTCTTAAAGTGACCGCGCCTAATTTAGCTACTAGCTGCTGTAATGTTAATCCAAGAAAATGAAAATCACTCACTGCTCTTGACTGAATTTGTAGTTTTAACAGTCAAACCCAAAATTATTCAGACACCAGATATAATTTTTGTTATATATAGCAAAACTGTAATAATGTGAGAAATGTTGAAGGTGTCTGAAAAAATTTAGGTTTGATTGTACATTTCATTTTTACATTGAAGACTATCCAGTGCTATTTTACATTTAATTATTTGGTTTCTGTACCTTGACACCTACAAACTTGAAAAAAACTTAGGCGTAAGGTTGTTTGCACCTTGTGCAATGTAGAATTAGTTTACAGCTTTTTTTTAAGCACGTTGTGATGCATTTTGGAAACAGGAGATGAGCCCCTTTTCTAATGCACCACCTAGCTTGATAAACCCCTGCTCAAAGACTTACTGTTTGTCAATTTTATTTGGGTAACACACATATTCTGAATGTCTTCGGCAGAATTAAAATGAGCCATTTTAATCAAGATTAATCTAGATTAATTTCAAGATCACAGTGAGATTAATCTAGATTTAAAAAAAAATATTCTATGCCCACCACTTAACATTATCACTATATATATATATATATATTAGGGCTGGGACTTTAACGCGTTAATTGAGATTAATTACACAAAAAATAACGCGTTAACTAAGATTAATTAATTACAGAAAAAAAAAATTCCCGCATTTTTAATTACTTAATTTTTGCACCGAGGAACGTTTCTCACTGGATTTGTTTCGGCGGACCGATTATACTGAAGCACCAACTAGCGTTCGCTCCGCATATCACTGCAGTCTGCAGCACATCGAGCCTCAAGTATCACCTCAAGCAAAACATATAGCAGCTAGCGTGGACTTTACACTTTATGTTGAACTATATATTATTTTGTTGGTGCAACGGCCCTAATATATATATATATATATATATATATATATATATATATATATATATATATCAGGGGTGTAACGGTTCACAAAATTCACGGTTCGGTTCGATACGATACACTGATGTCACGGTTCGGTTCGGTTCGGTTCGATACGTTTTAGATACAGCAAAATGTAAAACCTCTCAACTTTTCAGAATGCCGCAAGCGCACCGCGGGTCATGTGACAAGAACCAACCAATCAGCTTCATCCTTTCCCGTAACAACGTTGAGAGCTCAGCCAAGATGAAGGAACAGCTGATCATAGTTGTATATGGATTGCAATTTTGAAATAAATTCAGTAGCAGAGCTACTGCAAGCGATCTTTAGAGCTGCAAATCCATTTATCCTTCGCTGAAATTTCCGCGTCTCATGGAGAGAGCACGTCATTGTTGCTTAGCAAAGACAGACGCCTCATGAGCGCTTCTGCCCGAGCGCTTTGGAAAGGAGGAGAAAGACGCGCTTAGCGTTTTCCATGCGTTTTTAGGCACGATATGTGAACGGCCCCTAAGGCGCTCGCTCACTCAGCACGCGCTGAAGGCTCGTTGCAAAATGTCTAATGCATTTAACAGACCAGAAATATAAGATCCTAAAATAACCAACAGGTCTGGTGTTTGGGTTGGATTCCCTGTAAGATAGTGTCTAAATGCTGCAGGGATAGTTTGCTGCGTGCATGTTTCTCCTTTTTTTCGTCTTTTCCCAGATAGTACTGACGCATATATCCCAGATATTCCCGCTGTTTTTTTTTTTTTGTTTTTTTTTGTAATCCCGCTGGTGTACCCTGTCATGTTGCAGATGCGACATACCGTTGTTTTTTTATCCACCACTCTCTTGCCATCACCATTATAGCTTAAAGGGAATCCAAAGTGCACCCAAACACCAGACCTGTTGGTTATTGGAGGATCTTCTCATTTCTAGTCTGTTAAACGCATTGGCTATTTTGCAACGAGCCTTCAGCGTGTACTGAGTGAGCGAGCGCCTGCTGAGTAGCCTAACATAAACATATAAGATGGTGTTTTTTTCTTCTTCGGGAGTGTCAGGGGCGTTGCCTGTTACGTTGTTTGGGTTATTGGGCTACCTTGTTGAACGCATATCATTATATTTCTTTCTCTCTCTTTTTTTTTTTTTTTTCAAATATAATTAATTACTCCAACGAACCGTTCGGTATACATAATGCGTACCGCGTACCGAACCGAAAGCGTCGTACCGAACGGTTCAATACGAATACGCGTATCGTTACACCCCTAATATATATACACACACACACACATACACACAAGAAGGTATATGTATATATTCGTCACTTACTACAAAATATTCAGAAATCTGAAGAACACGGACTTCAGGAAAGCAGGTTTGATGAATCAGTGGCCTGGTGTCTGCAAGTTAAGATTTTAAAAACACCTTTGCTCATGTGCGAACAAGTATACACACAACCGTGGATGATTCATTTCTCACTTCTGACAAGTCAAGTCAGGGGTGTGCGACAGCGTCGTCTGCAATAATATGGTAAGATTTGTTGTAATGATGTGTGATCTGACATTATCAGGTATATCACCAAATCACATAGAGTGCACTCGCTTGATTTATTAGTCTATTAAAATTTAAAAATCCAGGCATTTTAAATTATAGACAGAAAAATGTATTCTGCATTTTTTTATGTTTATATAATTTAATATAGTTAACTTAATCTATATCACACAAAAAGTACCCTTTTTCTGCAAATATCAGCATGAAGACATTTAATAATCATTTTATACAAGCTTAGTAAAGCAATAAGTGACTTACGTTTTAGACATAGTATTGCTTGTTTTTGCTAAATTTTGCCAACGAAAATATTTCCAAACAAAGATCACAGCACTGCTTTGCATCTCCAAGTAATGGACAGTGTTTACTTATTGAATGAACCAGCTTTTTGAACGAATCGGTTGAATACTCATTAACACAGTCAAATGCTTTGTTTCTGAATGAATCAGCCGTTTGAATGAATCAGTTGAATCTCAATGGCTCATTCATTGACAGTCACTTGTTGGCACCTACTGGCTGTTTTAATTTCAAATTTTGACTATTTTGTTCATGTTTTAAATTATTTAAAATATTAGTATTCAATGTTTTATGTAAAAAAACAAACATTATTTATCCATCTGTAACTGCAGGTTAAATGCATCCATGTCCCTCTGAGATACATAAAATGTAAATAAACCTAAACTCTTTTTCAGATGCAGATTCCAAAAAAGTTTTCTTATGTTGAAACGAAAGACACCAGGTACAGATGAAGTGCTTCTTATTCTTTATCCAAAAATAGAAAATAGATAAAAAGAGTTAAAACTGAACAAAATCTACTGAAGCTGTGTATGAGTATTAAACATTTATATATATATATATATATATATATATATATATATATATATATATATATATATATATATATATATATATATATATATATATTTATATATATATATATATATATATATATATATATATATATTTATTTGCTTTTCCATTTTGCATTTACTTGTACTTTTACTTTCAATACTTAAGTATGTTTAAAAATCTAAATATACTTTTTGTATTTAAGTACAATAGATATCACATACTTTAAGTCTCTATTCTAATATTTAAAGTGAACACTTTACTTGAATTTCCCATTTCTTTATTTTCTTTATGCATTTTTTAATTATCTTATTGAATGTATCTGTATTGTTATTTTATGTGAAATAGATTGAACCAGTTACTTCAATCACAATAATATAGACTGCTACCAATAAACATTTTTTCAACATTACACTGCAAAGGTGAACATAAACTACCTCTGACATAGCATTTGTTTATACAGACTGTTTAATTGTTATAGATCACACCTCTGTGGCTCTCTCCGATCACTGAAGGACACTATTAACCCTCTGGAGGTCGATCCCAGCATTCAAAATTTGAGTTGAGTTACTGAAATAAATGAAGTTTTCCACAACATTAAAATTTATTGAGATGCACCTGTATTATTGGGGGTGGTGTTAGCGCATTGGATAAGACACATGCCTTTGGTGTGAGAGACCCGGGTTCGAATCCACTGTGAGACATCAATGTGTCCCTGAGCAAGACACTTAACCCCTAGTTGCTCCAGAGTCGTGCGACCTCTAACATATATAGCAATTGTAAGTCTCTTTGGATAAAAGCGTCAGCTAAGTGAATAAATGTAATGTAAATGTATTATTCAATATATAGATTTTAAAAGTATCAGTATAATCTGTGTCCCATTCACTAAGAGAGACACAATATGACAAAGTAAGGGGAACTCTACAGTTTAAATGCTGTAATTTTGCATAATTTACAATAAATATAATAATGAATAACATTAGTATCTAATTAAATATAATAAAAACCTTAGGGCTGGACAATATGGCCAAAATTTATATCACAATATATTTCAGTTGATACAAGATAATTCCAATATCGATATGAACACTATAAAAAGCCTTGTAAAAACTGCTAAGAACATCCACAACAGATGCCTGTGCATACAAACTTATGAAAAATTAATTTGCCAAGTCTATGCCTCATTTAAAAGCATATATATATATATATATATATATATATATATATATATATATATATATATATATACAGTATTGTTCAAAATAATAGCAGTACAATGCGACTAACCAGAATAATCAAGGTTTTTAGTATATTTTTTATTGCTACGTGGCAAACAAGTTACCAGTAGGTTCAGTAGATTGTCAGAAAACAAACAAGTCCCAGCATTCATGATATGCACGCTCTTAAGGCTGTGCAATTGGGCAATTAGTTGAAAGGGGTGTGTTCAAAAAAATAGCAGTGTCTACCTTTGACTGTACAAACTCAAAACTATTTTGTACAAACATTTTTTTTTTTTTTTTTCTGGGATTTAGCAATCCTGTGAATCACTAAACTAATATTTAGTTGTATGACCACAGTTTTTTAAAACTGCTTGACATCTGTGTGGCATGGAGTCAACCAACTTGTGGCACCTCTCAGCTGTTATTCCACTCCATGATTCTTTAACAACATTCCACAATTCATTCACATTTCTTGGTTTTGCTTCAGAAACAGCATTTTTGATATCACCCCACAAGTTCTCAATTGGATTAAGGTCTGGAGATTGGGCTGGCCACTCCATAACATTAATTTTGTTGGTTTGGAACCAAGACTTTGCCCGTTTACTAGTGTGTTTTGGGTCATTGTCTTGTTGAAACAACCATTTCAAGGGCATGTCCTCTTCAGCATAGGGCAACATGACCTCTTCAAGCATTTTAACATATGCAAACTGATCCATGATCCCTGGTATGCGATAAATAGGCCCAACACCATAGTAGGAGAAACATGCCCATATCATGATGCTTGCACCTCCATGCTTCACTGTCTTCACTGTGTACTGTGGCTTGAATTCAGAGTTTGGGAGTCGTCTCACAAACTGCCTGTGGCCCTTGGACCCAAAAAGAACAATTTTACTCTCATCGGTCCACAAAATGTTCCTCCATTTCTCTTTAGGCCAGTTGATGTGTTCTTTGGCAAATTGTAACCTCTTCTGCACATGCCTTTTTTTTAACAGAGGGACTTTGCGGGGGATTCTTGAAAATAGATTAGCTTCACACAGACGTCTTCTAACTGTCACAGTACTTACAGGTAACTCCAGACTGTCTTTGATCATCCTGGAGGTGATCATTGGCTGAGCCTTTGCCATTCTGGTTATTCTTCTATCCATTTTGATGGTTGTCTTCCGTTTTCTTCCACGTCTCTCTGGTTTTGCTCTCCATTTTAAGGCATTGGAGATCATTTTAGCTGAACAGCCTATCATTTTTTGCACCTCTTTATAGGTTTTCCCCTCTCTAATCAACTTTTTAATCAAAGTACGCTGTTCTTCTGAACAATGTCTTGAACGACCCATTTTCCTCAGCTTTCAAATGCATGTTCAACAAGTGTTGGCTTCATCCTTAAATAGGGGCCACCTGATTCACACCTGTTTCTTCACAAAATTGATGACCTCAGTGATTGAATGCCACACTGCTATTTTTTTGAACACACCCCTTTCAACTAATTCAACTAATTGCCCAATTGCACAGCCTTAAGAGCGTACATATCATGAATGCTGGGTCTCATTTGTTTTCTGAGAATCTACTGAACCTACTGGTAACTTGTTTGCCACGTAGCAATAAAAAAATATACGAAAAACCTTGATTATTCTGGTTAGTCACATTGTACTGCTATTATTTTGAACAATACTGTATATATATATATATATATATATATATATATATATATATATATATATATATATATATATATATATATATATATATATATATATATAAAAAACAGCACAAATAAAGTTAATAATAATTAATGTTCCGCTTATATACACACACACACACACACACCTAAAGGATTATTAGGAACACCTGTTCAATTTCTCATTAATGCAATTATCTAATCAACCAATGACATGGCAGTTGCTTCAATGTATTTAGGGCTGTGGTCTAGGGCTGTCACTTTTGTGAAAAAAATCATTTTCGATTTTTAAGACATAAGTGTTTATTGAATTGATTGTAAAATCGATTTTTCATGTCTAAAAAAAAAAAAAAGACGTTTCCTTTTTCAAAGTCAAATAACGGACGAACGTAAAGAGAGCGATGGAAACGCACAAGTCAGCAATATTTCCTATTGTCCGAATATGTACAGTCCCTGACTCTGCAGGACCGTTTTTTTTATTAACTCTTGCGGATGGAAGCAGGCTACCTTGTCCATATGCCATACAGCCATATGAATTACTTTTGGGTGGTATGGGGAATTTTCTAATGTAACCTATCGCTGGGCTAACTATGATTAGCAATGTGTATTATTTTAAGAGACCATTCAAAGGATGGCACACACATCTATCGCTGTATGTTTGTTTAACATTTAAACTAGCTAGTGCGCTAAAGGTTGGCGACTTTTCACCTATAAAACAGAATCTTGCTGATTTACTAGATAAAACCAACACACCAGTTCATATGCATAGATTATTTTACCTGATATGAAGTGTGCACTGCAAACACAAGCATTATTTATGATCAACTCCGTCCAGTCTGTACGCCGTATTGCATTCAACCACAATTGTCTTGATTTCCGTGAAGGAATATCTGCCGGGATCCGGTAAAACTTTAGTTTTGAAAAAAAAGTGCAGTTCCTTCTATTCTGTCAGCCAAAAACCCAACAAGAAGACATTTTAAAGTCAAAACCTCACACTTTTAGAGCACCTGCAATGAGTTCTGCCTTATGTTTTGCCTCCAGCTACAGTGGTGACGCGATTAAGGCGCGTAAAATTGCTGGTATTTTCTGTGTAGCTTTCGCAACATATATTGCACTTTCGGAATTCTTTATTTTCTTTTTCTGCTTGTTTGTGAGTTTTGTTACATCTATATTTTTAATTGTTTTATTCTTTTAAAATTAATAGTATACATATTTGGTTAAAATCGATTCCCTATTTTCATTTTCGAAACTTTTTTGGTTGGTCCGATCGATTGTGCAATCGATTTTCGAACTAAAAGTGACAGCCCTAGTGTGGTCCTGGTAAAGACAATCTCCTGAACTCCAAACTGAATGTCAGAATGGGAAAAAAAGGTGATTTAAGCAATTTTGAGTGTGGCATGGTTGGTTGGTGTCAGACGGGCTGGTCTGAGTATTTCACAATCTGCTCAGTTACTGGGATTTTCACGTACAACCATTTCTAGGATTACAAAGAATGGTGTGAAAAGGGAAAAACATCCATTATGCGGCAGTCCTGTGGGCGAAAATGCCTTGTTGATGCTAGAGGTCAGAGGAGAATTGGCCGACTCATTTGGCGTTGACAGAATTAGAACATGGATCCATCATGCCTTGTTACCACTGTGCAGGCTGGTGGTGGTGGTGTAATGGTGTGGGGGATGCTTTCCTGGCACACTTTAGGCCCCTTAGTGCCAATTTGGCATCGTTTAAATGCCAGAGCCTACCTGAGCATTGTTTCTGACCACGTCCATCCCTTTATGACCACCATGTACCCATCCTCTGATGGCTACTTCCCGCAGGATAATGCACCATGTTACAAAGCTTGAATCATTTGTCAAAATTGGATTCTTGAACATGACAATGAGTTCACTGCACTAAAATGGCCCCCACAGTCACCAGATCTCAACCCAATAGAGCATCTTTGGGATGTGGTGGAACGGGAGCTTCGTGCCCTGGATGTGCATCCCACAAATCTCCATCAACTGCAAGATGCTATCCTATCAATATGGGCCAACATTCCTAAAGAATGCTTTCAGCACCTTGTTGAATCAATGCCACGTAGAATTAAGGCAGTTCTGAAGGCGAAAGGGGGTCAAACACAGTATTAGTATGGTATTCCTAATAATCCTTTAGTTGAATATATATATATATATATATATATATATAAATATATATATATATATATTTTTTTTTTCGTATTATTGTATTTAGCCTTCATACAAACAATAAATGTGAAGTCACTTTCAAATAATCGTCTCACCTAATTAATATTAATATCTTAAACTTTAAACTATAGGCTAATATACACTACTTGTCAAAAGTTTTTGAAACAGTAAGATTTGTAATGTTTTTTTAAAAAAATTATCCTCTGCTCACCAATTCTGCATTTATTGGATCCAAAATACAGCAAGAAAAATAAAATTTTGAAATATTTTTACAATATTTTTGGTAATTTGTACATGATTGTATTTCTGAAAAAAAAAAAAAAAATGTTATGCGTGGTTAGTGAAAAACTAAAAATTTTAAAACACTTGAATAAGGCCACAAAACACAAAGAACAATGGTTCCCGGGATTTTTTATAACAGGAGCTTGTAGCCTAGAATCTTTCTTTCTAAATGATGTGAAAATCATCTTGTTTAATCACTCACAGAAAACAATGTATTGATTAAAATTTTCTAAGACACCTTTTGTTGGTAATAGTCATATGCGAGTAGGCGTCAACTATCATGAATATTGTTGTGATTTACACCTGAGAAGACAAAGGCCTGCATAATGATTATCTATAAGGCAGTGTGCTCCAAAACGGTGACAATATTTGCTTTTAGAAGATATAAGAATTCAAAGCTTGCAGTTCATCTCAACAAATTTTTTGATGTTACATCATACTTCATCTTCTCATCAAATCTTCTGACCAATTAAATACTCTCTAGAATCTTAAGCACCCATCTCCTGCACTATAACTATAGACACTGACACGCCAGCTAAGATGAGTCACTTGTTCACAGTGTAGTATTTCCTGCACAGTGAACGTTTCGTAGTGCACAGTGTAGGTGACAGGGAATGATTCAGACAGTGTATATATGCTTTTATTTATGCAAATGAGGTCTGGTTTCACGTTGTTTCACACAAACCGTGGCAGTGCATATCCAGTAGGAAATCTACAAAATATCTTTATGTAACATAATCTTTACTTAATATCCTAATGAATTTTGCCATAAAAGAAAATCTATAATTTTGACACATGCAATGTTTTTTTTTTTTTTTGGCTATTGCTAAAAATACACCCCAGCGACTTAAGACATAAAGTTTTGTGGTCCAGGGTCACATATACTGTATTGTCATACCATCCAACCCTAAATTACTTCATGATTTTCTGCTCCGAATAAATTTTGGAAGGGTAAACAAAAAAAAGGCTTTTAAAGACCATTTTAAGGCATAAAGAAACCTTTCCCCTTTTTGTTCCATAAAGCTACTAAGAAGCCAAACTACTCGACATTGATGCATGAATCTCTGTCTCTTTTATGTCACCCTGAAAACCCACTGCTAGAATTCACGACACAGAGAATCATCAATCAGTCAGTTTACCTTTCTCCATTACTGCATCAATCTGTGTCACTGATAAATGTGCTTTCTGTGTATCTGCCTAATTGTTTGTCTGGTTTGCTTTGTTCTCCATGGTACCTAAAAGCCATTCAGGGAAGGTTTAGTGGCTGACAAGGCACATTAATGGTCACACCAAAGTGTATTTGGTGTACCACCACATTTATTAGGGCCCGAGCACCGATGGTGTGAGGACCCTCTTGGAATTGCTCCGTTTATTATTATTATTAGGGCCCGAGCACCGATGGTGTGAGGACCCTATTGTATCTGCTCTGTTTTTAGGGCCCGAGCACCGAGGTGCGAGGACCCTCTTGTATCTGCTTTGTTTATTAGGGCCCAAGCACCGAGGTGCGAGGACCCTCTTGTATCTGCTTTGTTTATTATTATTAGGGCCCGAGCACCGATGGTGCGAGGACCCTCTTGGAATTGCTCTGTTTATTAGGGCCCGAGCACCGATGGTGTGAGGACCCTATTGTCTCTGCTCTGTTTCTTATTATTATTCTTCCGCTTCTCCAAAATGAATCGCATTTTTGAGGGCTTAAACATACTCAAAAAGTCATGAAACTTTGCACACGTGTCAAACCTGGTGAAAATTTTCGTCTGATATAGGATTCAGAAGAGGGTGTGGCAAAATGGCTCGACAGCGCCACCTATACTAAGAAAATCAACAGCCTTCCGGCTATGTTTCACGTACATGCACGAAAATTGGCACACATATGTAACACACCAATACCTACAAAAAAGACTCTTGGAGCAAAATTCTAAACCCAACAGGAAGTCGGTTATTTTTAATATTATGAGCGTTGTATTTCAACGAACTCCTCCTATAGATTTCTTCAAATCAACACCAAATTTGGTATGCCTAATCTAAAGGCCTTTGCAAAGTTAAATTGCGAAGATCTTGAGTTTTCGTTGAAGGGCGTGTCCGTGGCGGCCTGGCGAATTTCGATATTTCTGTATGAAAAATGAAGTTGCTATAACTCAGACATACAATGTCCAATCTGCCCCAAACTTCACATGTTTCATGAGACTCCGAACCTGAACAGATTGACATGCCCATATTCAGTTATAGTCATAGCGCCACCTATTGGCAACAGGAAGTGACATATTTTAAGCTGTGACAGACCACTCCTTGAAATTTTTTGACATCAATGTCTTTTTTATGGTCAGTCTAATCTAAAGGCCTGTGCAATGTTAAATTATGAAGATCTTGGGTTTTCTTGAAAAGGCGTGTCCATGGCACAGTGACAAAGTTCAAATTCTCGCCATGGGAATAAAAGATTTTATAACTCAGGCATAAAATGTCCGATCTTGCCCAAATTTCACATGTGTGATAAGGGTCCTGGCCTGAACAGATCTGAAGGCCAATATTCCATCGGGTGTGGCAAAATGGCTCGATAGTGCCACCTATAAACTTTCAACGGAGTGCGTATACACATTTAACGGAGTGCCTCTCGAGCTATGTTTCACGTACATATACAAATATCGGTACACACATGTAACACACCAATATCTGCGAAAAAGTCTCTTGGTTTGAAATCCAAATCCCAACAGGAAGTCGGTTATTTAGAATTTTCTCTGCAAAATTGGTGTTGTTTTTGCCATTTTCAGGGGTTGTACTTTAACTAACTCCTTCTAGCGATTTATTCAGATCAACACCAAACTTGGTCAGTGTAATCTAAAGGCCTTTGGGAAGTTAAATTGCGAAGATCTTGAGGTTTCGTTAAAGGGCGTGTCCATGGCGGCCTGACAAATTTCGATGTTTCGCCATGAAAAAGGAAGTTGCTGTATGTAGGGAGGCCGACCAGTTGGAGTGGAAAAGGGAAATGACGTGCTGTACAAAAAGTTGATGCAAATCCAAAAATGTTGTTTTATTGGAAGGTGCAAAAATATTGTCAGTGCAAAAGAGAAAACAAAAATAAACAAAAACTGTACAAAAAGAAAAGAAAACAGCAACAATGTGCTAATTCTGGCTAAACCAAACGGCCCAAGTTTGCAACACTGCTCAGCATTAGAGTCCACAATCAGAACTGAACTTCTTTCAGTCATACAGCCTATTTATAGGCTGAAGCCCCGCCTATAGAGCATACCAACTACGTACAAATGTTTTAGTCTTTGAGTGATCAAATTAAATAATATAAACACCCAACACAACAATCAAACCTTGCAAACAGGTAAAACAACAACCATTAACAGAGACAGAGCTGAACAACTAATCAAATGGCAAAAGAAGATTTTCCTAAATCCCATCCCCCTCTGACATCACACCAAAATGGTATCTTCCACAGGAAGTGATGTGGCTATTGCTTTAAAAAGACAGATTGACCTGGATTATGGGTTTGGTCGTACAGAGGGTGAACCTGGAAGTTTAACTGCAAAAAGGTTTGTGGAAAATATGTGAAAAATAAAGGTAATTATCCTATGAATTATTAAGTGTCCTGGCATTCTGTTATTTTTAGAAAAATGATAGCAAACTTTAAGGAAAACTATCAAGATTTGAAAACTATGACTAACACAGATGCAACAAACTTTAGATTAAATAAAACAACAACTCCATAAAACTTTCCTGAGGTGTACACAGATGTTAATGATGCCGGCAATGCACAGTTTCAGTGAAATGGGTATATGTTTTAAAGTCCAAGTTTATATAGTCACCAGGCTAACCTGTGACATTTCCCCCCCTTTCCTCAGACACCTGAGGTGTCCTAGAGAGGTAATCTGCAGCACAATTTTGTGACCCAGCTTTGTACAAAATTTCAAAATCAAATGGTTGGATGGCTAAAAACCATCTGGTGATACGAGCATTTGTGTCTCTCATACGGCCTAACCAGGTCAATGCCCTGTGATCAGTCTCAAGTATGAATTTGCGTCCCAGCAGGTAGTATCTTAAAGCATCCAATGCCCATTTAATTGCCAGGCACTCCTTTTCTACTGTAGAATACCTAGATTCACGGGGAAGGAGCTTTCTGCTGATGTAGGCAATTGGTTGGAGCTGCCCTTGACCTTCCTGAAGCAGTACAGCCCCAAGGCCACGCTCAGAGGCGTCCGTCTGTACAGTGAAAGTCTTTTCAAAGTTGGGACTCTGTAAAACAGGCTCTGTGCATAAAGAGCTCTTTAAGTCCTGAAAAGCCCTTTCACAGTCCTGAGTCCAGTTAACTTTACTTGGCTTGTCTTTTTTAGTTAAATCAGTTAGGGTAACGGCTCGTTCAGAGAAGTTGGGGATAAAACGCCTGTACCACCCCACCAGTCCGAGGAAAGAACGGACCTGTTTCTTGGTCACTGGCCGTTCAGCATTCTTGATGGCCTCCACTTTGCCCACCTGGGGACGTATTACTCCATGACCTAGCACATACCCTAAGTATTGTGTTTCAGCCCTGGCTAGGGTGCATTTGTCTGGCCGGATGGTTAAACCAGCATTCTTAATTCTCAGTAGTACGTCCTTCAGATGACACATATGTTCCTGCCAAGTTTGACTATAGATGATTATGTCATCTAAGTATGCAGCAGCAAACCTCTCAGTCCCCCTAAGGATCTGGTCCATCATCCTTTGGAAAGTAGCTGGAGCTCCATGAAGGCCAAAGGGTAGGACACAGAACTGAAAATGTCCAAAGGGTGTTTTAAATGCGGTCACCTCCTTGCTCTCTGGACTTAGTGGAACCTGCCAATATCCTTTGCATAGGTCGAGTGTGGTGAGATACTTTGCTCTGCCAAGACTCTCTACTACCTCATCCACTCTTGGCATGGGATACGGGTCAAATTTGCTCACACTATTGAGTTTGCGAAAATCCAGACAGAATCTAAGAGTGCCATCCTTCTTGGGCACTAGGACAATGGGATTGCTCCATTCACTGGATGAAGGTTCAATCACACCAAGGCTTTGCATGGTCTCCAACTCCTCCTTCATAACTGGCAGAAGTCTTTCTGGGACCCGATATACTGGCTGACAAATGGGTTTGGGATCCTTGAGAGTTATGTGGTGGTGGATAACACTTGTTCTGCCAGGTGTTTCCATAAAAAGTTGGGCTGGAATACATTGTAGAAGTTCCTGTCTTTTACCATCTTCCAGGTGCTCAAAATTCAGCTGACTGTTCCCCTGACGCCCAGGCAGGTATTGTTCCTCGATTTCCTCCTCTCCCTCAATGGATCTCACGAACAAAGCAGTTGCGGTTCCCACTTCTTCCTCAGACATAGGTTCTAATTGTGTTGAACGAGAATACCACTTCTTCAACATGTTAACATGGAAGATTTGCAAGGGCTGGGTCCTGGAGGGGATCTCTATCTCATATGTCACAGGACCCACTTTCCGCTTTATTTGGTAGGGGCCCTGCCACCTAGCCAGCAGTTTATGCTCACTCGTTGGTAACAACAACAATACCTTTTCACCTGGTTCAAATGCACGGGATCTGGCTGATCTGTCGTACCACTCTTTTTGCCGTTTTTGGGACTGCAGGAGATTTTCTCGTGCAAGGGTTGTTGTCTTTTGCAGATGCTCTCTCATCTTTAGCACATAGGAGATAATATTTTTCTTGTCTGGTTTATCATTAGCCTCCCAACTCTCCCTCAGTACATCCAGAGGCCCTCTGACATCGTGAGCATACAACAGTTCAAATGGCGAGAACCCTGTGGAGGCATGAGGCACCTCTCGATATGCAAACAGGAGGAATGGAAGCCACTTGTCCCAGTCTTTGCCCGTGTCAGACACATATTTTCTCAGCATTGTTTTCAAGGTCTGGTTAAAACGTTCAACAAGACCATCAGTCTGTGGATGGTAGGGGGTGGTCCGTACTCTTTTTATGCCTAGCAATTGATATACCTTTTGTAGGGTGTGGCTCATGAAGTTTGGGCCCTGATCTGTGAGCACTTCCTGAGGTATGCCTACCTGCGAGAAAAAACGTAGGAGTACAGTGGCTATTTGCTTAGCTGTGACCTCTCTTAGTGGGTATGCCTCAGGGTATCTGGTAGCATAATCGCAAATAACCAAAATAAATCGGTTCCCTCTCTGACTCTTTTCCACAGGCCCAACTATGTCCACCCCTATTCGCTTAAAAGGAGTGTCAACTACAGGAAGTGGTATAAGGGGTGCGTAGGCAGGAGTACGGCCCGTAGTGAGCTGGCATTCTGGACAAGATTTACAGAACTCCTTAACCTCACTGTACATCTTTGGCCAGTAAAATCTTTTTGCAATTCGCATTAATGTCTTCATAAAAGCCAAATGACCTGCCCAGGGAATAGAATGCCCAAGTTCTAATACCTCCTTCCTGTATGCTTTAGGTACTATTAGCTGCAGTCCCTCTTCCTTACTCTGTCGGTACAAAAGACTATTTTGTACAACAAAAGTCTCACCAAGCAAAGACAGAACACCATCATTTTCCTCAGCCTGTTTAAAACATTCAGTCAAGGTTAAGTCCTTACGCTGAAGTTGGGCTAGATTACCAGGGAAAACTAAGTCTGCTTCAGTGAGTTCGGGTTCTTCTACCCCTTCCTCAGCTTGCTCTGAAGTTTCCAACAACCCTTCAACCCATTCCCTGCGTTTCTGCAGCCTTTCCTGCTCTGTAGGCCGTGACTCACCTAAGCTAGTCTCAGAGCTGAAGGGCATTTCGTGCAGAATGTCTGGTGTTATTTCTTGGGGCTGTGGAATCTGACTAAGCTGCTTGGCTTGGGCCCTTGTGACAACGCCACACCATACAGTCTCTTGCAGCAATTCAGCTAATACAGGGAAGTCAGTACCTAACAGTACAGGATAGGGCAGCTTGCTTGCAACACCCACATTCATCAGATAGGACTGATTACAGACCTCAATATAAACCTCAGCAGTAGGCAACTCAGTGCTATCCCCATGCACACCGCAAACTATCACTGCGTCTCCTTCACTCCAGGAATCTCTGGGTATATATTGGGCCTGGACCAGTGTATGGGAACAACCTGTGTCCACCAACGCAGAAAGGGGTTTACCATTTAACAGTACAGTGATGACTGGCTCTCGATCGGGCTGTGTTCTTAACTGTTCTGGCCGGGGCATATAACAAAGACTAGCTGTCTTGGGCTTCTTGAGTGGGCAAAGGGGCCTAGTGTGACCTGGCTCACCACAGTTATAACATATGACAATCTCTCCCTTAACTGTTGTCTGGGGCATTGTGGCCAATGTTGGGGGTTTAAAATGACTGGGCTTAAATATTTTAGGGCCTCTTTGAGAGTGTGAACCTCCCCCCAACCCATCAGACTTACCCTGCAAAGGGTGCAAGATGCCAGCATATCGAGTAGTTCCAGGTCCCTTCCGGGCAGCAATGTAGGCCTCAACCAATGTTGCAGCCTCTGCAGCGGTGTCGGGATCTCTTTCCTTTACCCAAGTCCTCACCTCAGGGTACAACACTCGCAGGTACTGCTCCAGCACCAGGGACTCCATAATATCCATCTTATTACTTTGCTCATAGTGTACCCATTTGGAGAACAAGTCCTTCAGTCGGATGTAGAGTTCCGTAGGGGTTTCATCGGCAGGGGTACTAAGGGACCGAAATCTCAACCGGTATGTCTCTGCACCAATTTCATATTTTTTTAGAATTGCAGCTTTCACTTGGTCATAGTCTCTGGTTTGTAAGGAGTTCATAGCCACAAAAGCACTTCGGGCCTTGCCAGTTAATAAGGGAATAAGACGAACGGCCCAGTCATCCCTTGGCCACTGATACACCTCTGCAAGTCTTTCAAAAGTTGTAAGGTAGTGTTCAATATCATCACTGTCCTCCAGCTTGGCTATTCGAGGTTCATGGTCTATCACCCGATTAGCAGCTCCTGCCGAAGCTCCAGTTCTTGTCCGCTCCATGTCTAGCTGCATTTGGGTGACCTGGTGGCTGAGGACCTTGTAATTTTGTTCACGGCGAGAAGTCTCCCTCTCCTGCCTTTCATCCCGGTCCTTTTGATACTGCATGAATGACTGAAACATTTGTGCCAGCGCTGTGATGGCAGCATCTCCCCCAGTGATTGGGATTTCTGCAGGCAACAATCTCTCCTCATCAGCACCTCCAGCAGCAGTTTGATCCATTACTGCATCTGTGCCCTCTACAGGCTGACCCCTCGTTTTAGGTGGCATGTCAGCAGGGCATTACCTTATGTAAGCACGTCACTCACTGGTGGGAGGATCCCACTTCTGACACCATATGTAGGGAGGCCGACCAGTTGGAGTGGAAAAGGGAAATGACGTGCTGTACAAAAAGTTGATGCAAATCCAAAAATGTTGTTTTATTGGAAGGTGCAAAAATATTTTCAGTGCAAAAGAGAAAACAAAAATAAACAAAAACTGTACAAAAAGAAAAGAAAACAGCAACAATGTGCTAATTCTGGCTAAACCAAACGGCCCAAGTTTGCAACACTGCTCAGCATTAGAGTCCACAATCAGAACTGAACTTCTTTCAGTCATACAGCCTATTTATAGGCTGAAGCCCCGCCTATAGAGCATACCAACTACGTACAAATGTTTTAGTCTTTGAGTGATCAAATTAAATAATATAAACACCCAACACAACAATCAAACCTTGCAAACAGGTAAAACAACAACCATTAACAGAGACAGAGCTGAACAACTAATCAAATGGCAAAAGAAGATTTTCCTAAATCCCATCCCCCTCTGACATCACACCAAAATGGTATCTTCCACAGGAAGTGATGTGGCTATTGCTTTAAAAAGACAGATTGACCTGGATTATGGGTTTGGTCGTACAGAGGGTGAACCTGGAAGTTTAACTGCAAAAAGGTTTGTGGAAAATATGTGAAAAATAAAGGTAATTATCCTATGAATTATTAAGTGTCCTGGCATTCTGTTATTTTTAGAAAAATGATAGCAAACTTTAAGGAAAACTATCAAGATTTGAAAACTATGACTAACACAGATGCAACAAACTTTAGATTAAATAAAACAACAACTCCATAAAACTTTCCTGAGGTGTACACAGATGTTAATGATGCCGGCAATGCACAGTTTCAGTGAAATGGGTATATGTTTTAAAGTCCAAGTTTATATAGTCACCAGGCTAACCTGTGACACTGTAACTCAGACATACAATGTCCAATCTGCCCCAAACTTCACATGTTAGATAAGAGTTCTGCCCTTAACAGCTCTACATGCCCATTTTCAGTTATAGCTATAGCACCACCTGCTGGCAACAGGAAGTGACATATTTTACGCTGAGACAAACTACTCCTAGATATTTTTTGACATTAATGTATTTTTTTGTGGTCAGTCTAATCCAAAGGCCTGTCCAATGTTTAATTGTGGTAATCTTGAGTTTTTGTTAAAGAGTGTGTCCATGGCGCCATGACAAAATTTGATGTCTCGCCACAGCAAGAGAAGTTGTTGTAACTCAGGCATAAAATATTTGATCTTCCGCAATCTTCACATGTTCCATAAAAGTCCTGGCCTGAACACATCTGAAGGCCAATATTCCATAATAATGAGAGCGCCACCTGCTGGCAACAGGAAGATTGGAACAGTGTATATGGAATATACTTTGATATATTCCACTTATATTTATGACTTTAAATGCATATTTCTCACCGTTCACCTTTTTACTAATGCAACTCGTTGGCGGGGAGCCTGGGTGCGAGGGCCCGTTCATCGCTGCTTGCAGCTTTAATTATTAGGGCCCGAGCACCGATGGTGCGAGGACCCTCTTGGAATTGCTCCGTTTATTATTATTAGGGCCCGAGCCAATGGGCGCAGGGCCCTATTGTTCCCCTAAGGATTATTCTTATTATTATTATTATTATTATTATTATTTTTTATTTTTTATGAATCTTCCGGGGGTTTTTGGGGGCCTTAACATACTCAAAAACTCTTGAAAATTGGCACACACATTGGAACCTGCGGCCATCAGGACGCCGCAGAGGATGGGACCCGGGCGTGGCTCTACAGCGCCCCCTGGAATACAGACAGAAATCTTGAACCATAGCTCACACACACTTGCATGTATTTATATGAAACTCAGTACCCTTATAGATATCATTAGGCCGAACAAATTTTGCGCTCTATGCCATAGGCTCCGCCCAACAGGAAGTCAGCTATTCAGGGCTGTTTAAAAAAAGCATGCTGTGGAATTTGATATACTTGTCATAGGTGTTTTACTTGATTGCCACCAAACTCGGTCAACATGATCTCAAGACATTGGGGATGAAAAATTGCCAGGGGATTTTTAATATCTCGAACGGTTTGCCCGTGGCGAGGCGTTGAAATTAGGGCAAAAAATTAGAAACAGGAAATGCCTAATAACATCCACATACATTAACTGAGTTTGATCAAACTTCATCAGTTTGTTCGATGTATGATACCGATCGCATATATGTGACTATTAAGAGTCAGCGTTATAGCGCCACCAACTGGCAGCAGGAATTGAGTCATTTTCAAAATGCTTTGAATTCAGCATCTTATTTTTACTCGATTTGCTTCAAACTTCATCGATGTAAATCTGTTGTGGGGATATTGATATCTTATATATTGTTGCCATGGCAACGTGTCAAACTTGAATATTCTGTTATGGTGATTTTGAGGCAGATAAACTCAGATTTACATGATTTACATACAGATTTACATACAGTGCTTCATGTTTAAACATGCAACAATTTCTTAATCAGTTTACAGACAAATGTATTTTCCCCAATAAGTTAAAGGACAGGTAATGAATAACAAAAATGCATGTTGTTTTATTAAAGGAAAAATATATTTATATTGAAAATATAAATTATAGGTATAATGTATGAAAATAGACATTTTGCATATTAATCCATGAAGCCAACCCCCCTAAAATAGGCTACCACTTTTAATGCTCTGATACAAAGTAAACCACAATTTCTTTTGAATAATATAAAAAGCGCCACTAAAATAAAAAGGTTAAAGCGCCACTCAGTGGTAAAAGGCTGCAAATGCACTTTATACCGCCGCCACAGCGGTACGTGCGGCGGTAAAAAGGGCCTTTTGAATGTCTACTTAGTGTATAAAGCCCTGAATGGTTTAGCACCTCAGTATTTGAATGAGCTCCTGTTACATTATACATTACAAAACTTTGATAATACCTAGAATATCAAAATCAACGAGTCCGTCTGTTGTTTCGTTATCTAGCTTGGCTCAGTGTTCATCTTTAGTCCTCTCTCTCACAACTCTCTCTCACAACAGACACGGAAGAGAAGACAATGCTGAATAAAGTCGTATTTTTTTGCAATTTTTGGACCAAAATGTATTTTCGATGCTTCAAAAAATTCTAACTGACCCTCTGATGTCATATGGACTACTTTGATTATTTTTTTCTTACCTTTCTGGACATGGACAGTATACTGTTCACACACCTTCAATTAAGGGACTGAGAGCTCTTGGATTAAATCTAAAATATCTTAAACTGTGTTCCAAAGATAAACGGAGGTCTTACAGGTTTGGAAAAACATGAGGGTAAGTTATTAATGTCATAATTTTGCTATTTGGGTGAACTAACCCTGTAAGCAATAATCACACAAATAATGTTGTTGTTTTTTTTCTGAAAGTAAGCGCAATTGGCTTACACTTTAGACACACCATTGTCTATTTTTATATTTCATTTATGAGAATATTTCCAAACAAAGCTATAGCAGAAGCACTGTGAGTCTATGAGCAATACATTTAGGTGATAACTTTCTAATTAAATAAACATTTTCAACAATTCTCAAAGATTCAAAGACCAATTTTAGAATCAGTTCCCTTGATTCAGTTTCATATTTCAAAATAGCATTACTTTTTCCATAATTTCATTTCTATATTCACAATATTACACTTTATAAAACATTAATCTCAAAACATTATTTATGCAATTGTAATTGCAGAGACAATAGCTCATGACTTCTGAGCCGCATTAAACAATCTGTGCAAAAACATCTGTCACTTTAGAAGCAGCTTCTTATGCAAAAAATGGGAAATCAGAAACAAATATTGTTTTTTCTGAAGACAAGATTGACTGAAATGATAATCATTAATACTTAAAACTTGTGACTTAAATGTCTACGGTTTTCAGTGTCTAAAAATGCAACTGACAGAATTAGCACAAATTGTAAATGTTCAGTAATTCTTTTTACAATATTGTTTGTTAAATTATGCACATTATTTGCTGTTTGTCACATGTAACAAGAAATTTTAATTGCAGAGTCAACGTGCTCATGACTTCTGAGTTGCATTAAACAATCTGTGCAAAAACATCTCTATCTTTAGAAGCAGCTTCTTATGTGAAAAATGGGAAATAAGACAAACAAATATTGTTTTTTTTCTGAAGACAAGATTGACTGAAATGATAATCATTAATACTTAAAACTTGTGACTTAAATGTCTACTGTTTTCAGTGTCTAAAAATGCAACTGACAAAATTAGCACAAATTGATGTTTGTCACATTGCTTGTGATATAATGGCATCCTTTTCCACTGGCTAAAATCACAAATATATTTCTTACCTGTAGGAAACTCCGTTGTTTAAATCATAATTGTAATCTTTAAATGGTTAATCATGCAACTCTAACTAGAATGTGTGTGTGTTTGTCTAAAAAAAGGTGTCATCAAGCTCATCATACCTTGCGGGTGGGATGTATTTCCGAGACACACCATCCTGTTTGCTCTCCAAAAAGGTCTCCTAAAATAACACACAAAGATTTTTAACGTATTAAAAATTTAGTTTATTCAAGATAACAATATTTTTTTATATATTAAATTACACAATTAGAAGAGTAAAGTTTGTAAACCGATTTTGGTGTTAGTGTGTCTAAGCCTAGTTTGAAAGTTTAAACATTTAAAAAAAATTGCTAGGTTGTTCTGGGTGGTGCTAGGCAGTTGCTAAGGTAATATAAATAGTTGCCAGTGTGTTACTATGCATTTGCTAGTTGTGACGACCGTGTACCCAGAAAGACACAGGGAGAGCGAGAGATCCAATTGCAGGTATTTAATAAGGTAATCCAAATGGTAGTCGAATACAGCCAAGGTCAAAACCAAAAAGACAGTCCCAACAAAAACAAATAAAAGGGACAGAAAAAGGGAACTCAGAATGCGAGATGACTCGGAGGACGAGCAGACAGGAGGAATCTCGGGGGACGAGAAAGCTGGACACACGAAAGGGTAAGGACCCCATACAAACAACAGGAAAGACTGGAATATATAGGGAGGCTAATGACAATAGAGTACCTGCACCTGGTGCAATTAACAGGAGTGCAATTACCGTGAAGACAGGACCAGACTAGAGGAATTCTAGTGCCTAGGGTGAAGTGCCTAACGGGAAGTGAGCCCACTAGTGGACACCCAGAGAAACTGAGACTAGACAGCGTGACACTAGTGTGTTCTGGCTGGTGGCTAGGCAGTTGTTTGAGTGTTACTGTGTTCTCAGCATTCAAAATAGAAGTAAAAATTCATCTTTACTTTCACTTTTTATTAATTTAATACAGTGGTCTCAAACTCAATTCCTGGAGGGCCACAGCTCTGCACAGTTTTTCTCCTACCCTAATCAAACACACCTGATCCAGCTAATCAAGGTCTTCAGGATTACTAGAAACTTCTGAGCATGTGTGATTTGGAGCTGGTTGGAGCTAAACTCTGCAGAGCTGTGGCCCTCCAGGAATTGAGTTTGAGACCACTGATTTAATATGTCCTTGCTGAATAAAAGTAATCATTAGGGCTCAAGCCCGAAGGGGCGAAGAGCCCTATTGTTCCCCTAAGGATTATTAGGGCCCGAGCACTGCAGTGCGAGGACCCTATTGGAATTGCTCCGTTTATTATTATTAGGGCCCGAGCACCGATGGTGTGAGGACCCTATTGTATCTGCTCTGTTTTTAGGGCCCAAGCACCGAAGGTGTGAGGACCCTATTGTATCTGCTTCGTTTATTATTAGGGCCCGAGCACCGAAGGTGTGAGGACCCTATTGTATCTGCTTCGTTTATTATTATTATTATTATTATTATTATTATTATTATTATTATTATTATTACGGTGCCAAATGAATCGCCTTTTTGAAGGCCTAAACATGCTCAAAAAGTCAGGAAAATTTGCACACACCTCCAAACTAGCGAAAATTTACGTTTGATATGGGTTTCAGAAGTGGCAGTGGCAAAATGGCTCGATAGCACCACCTATACACGTTCAGCGGTGTGCGCCTCGAGCTACGTTTCACGCACATGTATGAAAATCGGTAAACACATGTAACACACCAAGACCTACAAAAAAGACTCTTGGAGCAAAATTCTAAACCCAACAGGAAGTCAGATATTTTTTATTTTATGAGCAATTTTTTTGTCATTTTTGCCATTTCCATGTGTTGTATTTTAACGAACTCCTAGAGATTAATTCAGATCAAAACCAAATTTGGTAAGCCTAATCTAAAGGCCTTTGCGATGTTAAGTTGCGAAGATCTTGAGTTTTCGTTCAAGTTCGTGTCCGTGGCGGCCTGGCGAATTTCGATGATTCGCCATGAAAAATGAAGTTGCTATAACTCAGACATACAATGTCCAATCTGCCCCAAACTTCACATGTTTGATGAGACTCCCAAACTGAACAGATTGACATGCCCATATTCAGTTATAGTCATAGCGCCACCTATTGGCAACAGGAAGTGACATATTTTACACTGCAACAAACTACTCCTAGAAATTTTATGACATCAATGTCTTTTTTGTGGTCAGTCTAATCTAAAGGCCTGTGCTATGTTAAGTTTTGAAGATCTAGAGTTTTCGTTAAAAGGCATGTCAATGGCGCCGTGGCGAAGTTCAATGTCTCGCCATGGGAATAAAAGATGTTATAGCTCAGGCATAAAATGTCCGATCTTCCCCAAACTTCACATGTGTGATAAGAGTCCTGGCCTGAACACATCTTAAGGCCAATATTCCATCAGGTGTGGCAAAATGGCTCGATAGCACCACCTATACACTTTAAACAGAGTGCGCCTCGAGCTATGTTTCACGTACATGTACAAAAATCGGTACACACATGTAACACACCAATACCTACAAAAAAGTCTATTGGTACGAAATCCGAATCCCAACAGGAAGTCGGTTATTTAGAATTTTCTCTGCAAAATTGGTGTTGTTTTTGCCATTTTCAGGGGTTGTACTTAAACGAACTCCTCCTAGACATTTATTCAGATCAACACCAAATTTGGTCAGTATAATCTTAAGCCCTTTGCGATCTTAAATTGCGAAGATCTTAAGGTTTCGTTAAAGGGCGTGTCCATGGCGGCCTGACAAATTTTGAGGTTTCACCATGAAAAAGGAAGTTGCTGTAACTCAGACATACAATGTCCAATCTGCCCCAAACATTGCATGTTAGATAAGACTTCTGCTCTTAACAGATTTACATGCCCATATTCAGTTATAGTCATAGCGCCACCTGCTGGCAACAGGAAGTGACATTTTTTACACTGCGACAACCTACTCCTAGAAATCTTTTGACATTAATGTATTTTTTGTGGTCAGTCTAATCTAAAGGCCTGTGCAATGTTAAATTGTGGAGATCTTGAGTTTTTGTTAAAGGGCGTGTCCTTAACACCATGACAACATTTGATGTCTCGCCACAGCAAAAGAAGTTGTTGTAACTCAGGCATAAAATGTTCAATCTTCCCCAAACTTCACATGTGTGATAAGAGTCCTGGCCTGAACACATCTGAAGGCCAATATTCCATTATAATGATAGCGTCACCTGCTGGCAACAGGAAGATTGGCACATATATGGAATAAACATTGATATATTCTACTTATATTTATGAGTTTAAATAAATTTTTCTCAACGTTCACCTAAAGCCACTCGCTGTCAGTGAGCCCGGGTGCGAGTGCCTGTTCATCGCTGCTTGCAGCTTTAATTAGGGCCTGAGCACCGATGGTGCGAAAACCCTCTTGGAATTGCTCCGTTTATTAGGGCCCGAGCACCGAGGTGCGAGGACCCTCTTGTATCTGCTTTGTTTATTATTATTAGGGCCCGAGCACCGATGGTGTGAGGACCCTATTGTATCTGCTCCGTTTATTATTATTATAATTATAATTATTGTTATTATTCCGTTCCCCAATGAATCGCATTTTTGGAGGCCTAAACATACTCAAAAAGTCAGGAAAATTTGCACACACCTCCGAACTGGCGAAAATTTATGTCTGATATGGGTTTCAGAAGTGGGCGTGGCAAAATGGCTCGACAGCGCCACCTATACACGTTCAGCGGTGTGCGCCTAGATCTACGTTTCACGTACATCTATGAAAATCGGTACACACATGTAACACACCAAGACCTACAAAAAAGACTCTTGGAGCAAAATTCTAAACCCGACATGAAAGTCAGATATTTTTTATTTTATGAGCAAATTTCGTGTCATTTTTGCCATTTCCGTGCGTTGTATTTTAACGAACTCCTCCTAGAGATTTATTCAGATCAACACCTAATTTGGTATGCCTGAACAATATCCTGTTAATCTTGAGTACCTATAGAGTAGTACTGCATCCTTCATAACTCCAAAAAGTCTTTATTTTTATTATATTTATAAGAGAAAGATAGTCTTTACCGATTTTTCCAGGAAAAACACGAGCGCCTAGAGGCGTGACGTGTGGGCGGAGCTAAAGAATCACAAGCGCGAGTAGGCTTTTGCGTTGAGAGCGTTTGGAAGCTGTGACACAGATCCAGAGGCTGAAATTTTTACAAGAGCAGCATCAGCAAAGGCGTCTCTGTGTGGTATGTACTGAAACTGTATATATTTGCTTAGCGGTTTTGGAAAATGACTAAGTTCCACTTTATGTCGTCTTTTTTTTTTTTTTTTTTTTTTTTTTTTTTTTTTTTTACGCTGTACATGTGGAAAGTGCAGTTTGATGAAAACATTGCATGTTGTTTACTTGATGTGCTTACGCGCTGATAGCTAAGTTAACAACACAGAGATATTTGAAGCAGTTTTACTCACCGCATGCAGTTCCAACACACAATCGTGACCCTTTTTCGTTGGGACTGCATTATCCTTAAGAAATAAACGATGTGCAAATCCGGTGTCAAACTGGGCCTTGTTTGTAAAACAAGCATCTTCCAAATGCAGGGAACAAACAAAAACACTTGCACAACTCCGTTGATGCTCTGTAAAAATAAACTCCATCCACTGGTCCCTTAATGCTGTTTCTCTTTTGGTAATCTGTGCAGGGTTGTCTTGCCCTGGCAAACAAAAACACACTTCTTTTGTGACTTTTCGCGATGCTCTCGCTCTGATCAGTGAAGTCTGTTGTGCTCTGAGTGCTGTGCTATACGGGAGTGCGCGCTCTTCCGGGAGAAGTGCCCTTAAGACCCATATAAGGAAATTCCGCTCCATCTAACGTCACACAGAGCCATACTCGAAAAAAACTTTCCTAAACTTGTGACAAACCGGAAGAGGTTTTTTTGGAACAAAAATACTCCTTCAAACGTACAACTTAATTTTTGAAACTTTGTCCATGTTTAGCATGGGAATCCAACTCTTTAACAGTGTAAAAAACCCAGTATGCATGAAATAGCATTTCACTCCCCCCCTTTAAATTGCGAAGATCTTGAGTTTTCGTCAAAGGGCGTGTCCATGGCGGCCTGGCGAATTTCGATGATTCGCCATGAAAAATGAAGTTGCTATAACCCAGACATACAATGTCCAATCTTCCCCAAACTTCACATGTTTGATGAGATTCCGAACTTAAACAGATTGTCATGCCCATATTCAGTTATAGTCATAGTGCCACCTATAGGCAACAGGAAGTGACATATTTTACACTGCGACAGACTACTCAGAGAATTTTTTTGACATCAATGTCTTTTTTATGGTCAGTCTAATATAAAGGCCTGTGCAATGTTAAATTGTGAAGATCTTGAGTTTTCGTTAAGGGGCGTGTCCATGGCGCCGTGACAAAGTTCTAAGTCTAGCCAAGGGAATAAAAGATATTATAACTCAGGATTAAAATATCAGATCTTGCCCAAACTTCACATGCTTGATAAGAGTACTGACCTGCACACATCTGGAGACCAATATTCCATTGGGTGTGGCAAAATGGCTCTATAGCGCCACCTATACACTTTCAATGGAGTGCGCCTCGAGCTGCGTGTCACAAACATGTATGAAAATCGGTACAAATATGTAACACACTAATAGCTACAAAAAAGTATCTTGGTACAAAATCCGAATCCCAACAGGAAGTCGGTTATTTTGAATTTTCCCTGCAAAATTGGTGTTGTTTTTGCCATTTTCAGGGGTTGTACTTTGACGAAATCCTCCTAGAGATTTATTCAGATCAACACCAAACTTGGTCAGTGTAATCTTAAGCCCTTTGCGATGTTAAATTGCGAAGATCTTGAGGTTCCGTTAAAGGGCGTGTCCATGGCGGCCTGACAAATTTTGATGTTTCGCCATGAAAAAGGAAGTTGCTGTAACTCAGACATACAATGTCCAATCTGCCCCAAACTTCACATGTTTGATAAGACTCTTGACTTAAACAGATCTACATGCCCATATTCAGTTATAGTCATAGCGCCACCTGCTGGCAACAGGAAGTGATATCTTTTATGCTTCAACAAACTACTCCTAGTATTGTTTTGACATTAATGTATTTTTTGTGGTCAGTCTAATATAAAGGCCTGTGCAATGTTATATTGTGGAGATTTTGAGTTTTTGTAAAAAGGCGTGTCTATGGCGCTGTGACAATATTTGATGTCTCGCCACAGCAAGAGAAGTTGTTGTAACTCAGGCATAAAAAGGTTCAATCTTCCCCTAACTTCACGTTCGATAAGAGTCCTGCCCTGAACACATCTGAAAGCCAATATTTCATTATAATGATAGCGCCACCTGCTGGAAACAGGAAAATTGTCACATATATGGAATAAACTTGGATTTATTCCACTTATATTTATGAGTTTAAATGCATATTTCTCACCGTTCACCTATTTACTAAAGCCAATCGCTGCCGGTGAGCCCGGGTGCGAGGGCCCGTTCATCGCTGCTTGCAGCTTTAATTAGGGCACGAGTCAATGGGCGCAGGGCCCTATTGTTCCCCTAAGGATTATTATTATTATTATTATTTGTATTTTTTATGAACCTTCCGGGGGGGTTTTGGGGGCCTTAACATACTCAAAAACTCTTGAAAATTGGCATACACATTGGAACCTGTAGCCATCAGGACGCCACAGAGGCTGGGACCCGGGCGTGGCACAGGGGCTCTACGTCGCCCCCTGGAACACAGTCAGTAACCTTGAACCATAGCTCACAAATACTTGCATGGATTTAAATGAAACTCAGTGCACTTACAGATCTCATTGAGCTGAACTACTTTTGCACTCTATGTCAAAGGCTCCGCCCAACAGGAAGTCAGCTATTCAGGGCTGTTTAAAAAAAGCATGCTCTGGAATTTTAAATACTCCTCTGAGGTTTTCCACCCGTTCACCACAAAACTTGGTGAACATGATCTTATGACATTGAGGATGAAAAATTGTGAGGGGATTTTTGATATCTCAAACGGTTCGCCCGTGGTGAGGCGTTGAAATTAGGACAAAAAATTAGAAACAGGAAGTGCCTAATAACATCCACATACATTTCATGAGTTTCATCAAACTTCATCGGTTTGTTCATTGCAATATGTTGCTTCCATATATGTAACTATAAGGTGTCAAAGTTACAGCGCCACCAACTGGCAGCAGGAAGTGTGTCATTTTCAAAATGCTTTTAATTCAGCGTCTTATTTTTACTTGATTTGTTTCAAACTTCATTAGAATGATGACAAAACACAGCCGATGTAAATCTGTTATGGGTATACTGATATCTAATATAGTGTTGCCATGGCAACGTGTCAAACTTGAATATTCTGTTATGGTGATTTTGAGGCAGACAACAAGCTCAGATTTACAAGCTTTTAAAAGGGCGTAAAGGAGGCACTATAGCGCCACCTTTTGTCAAAAGTGGGGGGGTTAGTTTTAGCTACAGACACCAAACTTGGTACATAAATTGTTCTTATTAAGATGGACAATTTTCTAATTCACAGTCATAAGCTACGACAAACAGGAAGTCAGCTATTTTTATTTTAATATGTATTTTTGGGCAAATTCGGCTGTGAATTAATGCATACTCCTCACAGGGGACGTGAACTATACACACCAAACTTTGTATACATGTTGAAAAAACATTGTGGAACTTAAATTGCGAATGGATTTTGGATAGCTTGAACGGTTTTGCCGTGGTGATTTTTTGAAATAACATTAAAAAGGGAAACATTAATTGTCTTGTATTTTTACATTTCAGCTTCCAAACATTTCAAAACCATTTTTCATTTAGAGAACATGCGATTCTGAAGAAATATGCATAGTTGCACAACTTTACAACACTGTATGATTAAAATAAAATTATAAAACTGCCAGACATCTGATCTCACTCTGAGGCATTCTCTCTGTGTGAGGGAAGGGTGGGGTGCTTGATGGCCTGCCTGACAGAGAGAGAGCGCGAGAGAGAGAGAGTTAACATCTCTTTAATCACCAGAATCATTGTGTGTTGTTGATTTTTTCATCATTACAGCTTAAGAACTCTTTCTATCATTTTCTGTCAGTTTTAGGGACGAAAAAAAACCTAGTACAATTTGTAGGGCTCAGACAAAATGATTTTATATAATTAGGTTAAGAATTTTGTTAATTGCAAAATTTTTTTTTTTTTTTAAATACATACACGTTGACTTGTTTATATTTTTTTATTCTGATTATTTTAAACTTATTTGATACCGACCTATGACAGACATTGTGTGACATGACATGACATGACCTGAATTTACACAATCTTGCTGATTTAACAGTAAAACAGTTCAGCTCACTGATAAAGACTAAGCTGTAATGCAGGCAAAAATATTTTACAAATACTTATAGATCAATAAAATTGTTAAAAGTGCTTTTTCACAAAGTGCATAATAATAAGGCACGTTGATATTCTGATGAATTTTTTTTTCCAAGCACATTTTACCAATTTCAAATCACATCAATCTTTAATAAATACTATAGATTTGGTATTTCATGATTTATGAGTGATATATATATAGTCCTCGAAGGCTGGAAGTGAAAAGCTCATATTCAGGAGTGCTGAATTTTTAGGCATGTCTTCTTGTCATGCATTGGTCATAGAGCTCATTGAAGCGATGCTTCAGGTGTTGAAATAGATTTGTTATACATTATACAGGTTCAATGTTTGCACAGTGTATACAGTATGTGTATGTCGTGCAGACGCAGCAGCGAGAGCATGTTATTGTAACGCAAAAACACATTAAAATAATGCGCGAGCATGAATCTCTCCGCTTGCATGCACATTTCCTTTACTTTGTCACAAAACGCGTCCTCTGATACATGCTGCTTTTGCTCGGAGAGCGTGCGCGCACTTAAAACCTGCTTCCTTTGCTCAAACTGTGTCCTGTGCACTCACAGATACATATTAAAACATGCTTAGCTAAGTGCTAAAGCATGCTACTAATGTAGTGAATAAGGAAGTTGCTGTAACTCAGGCTAGCAACGTCCGATCTTCCCCAAACTTCACACGTTTGACAAGGGTCCTGTCCTGAATACATCAACACCCCGATTCGGTTATAGTCATAGCGCCACCTGCTGGCAACAGGAAGTGTCATGTTTAAAAATTTTATGCACTATTTGCAACACAATAAAATTTGCCATTGAGTGCTTATCATGCTAGAAATATTTTCAAACATTCTAACAACTCTTGCTATGTGCTAAAGGATGCTATTAATACTATGAAACAGGAAGTTGTAACTCATGCATACAAGTTAGGTTTATATATATATATAAGCTAAACGTTTTAATTTAATTTTCATTTCGATTCATTCTTGGAACGGTCCAGCATTTAGCAATAATTAGTATTAACTCCGTTATTATTCTTGATTTTTCAAACTACCGGCATTTTTGAATTATGCCTTATGTGTGACCAAAAATTAAGTATTATTTGTTTCAGCTGTTTGATCGTGCTGGTGCCTCGCGCACATATTTACTGGAAACAGCAGTCCTTCACCAGACATTTGGCGTGAGCACTTTGACATATTGTTAATTATGATTTTTTTTTTTTCATCAATACTGAAAGGCACACAGCCTATTTACCTCATGAATAATAGTTAAGATTCAAATGGGCAACATCACAAATATGGAAACATTTGATTTCTCCCGATTGAGAAAGCCCAAGCTTACCTTATGCTTAGCTTTAAATTATTATTATTATTATTATTATTATTATTATTATTATTATTATTTATTTCTAAGCCTATATTATTATATACTGCAATTATATTTATCCACTAGAATTATATATTTTTAATTATTGTTTTGTTCTGATAAATTTTTTAAATTTAAAGGATTTGTTGTAAAATATTTTCTAATAGCCTATTTATTTCCTCTCAGAAACTCTGATTTATTTTATAGCGTGTTTAAAAAAAAAAAAAAAACATGCAGCAAACGAAAATAGGTGATTGATCCGTTAAAATGAAACCTATACACGACTCATATTTTTTTCCTCTGACAAACGTAATTTATTTTTTAGCATGTTTAAAAAATAAAAAATAAAGAAAACATTCAGCAAATGAAAATAGGCGATTAATCTGTTAAAATGTGTTACTTGTGGTTAACAGTAATTATAATTATTTTACTTCAGAACAGAGCCTGGGACTAATCTAGGTTATCCATGTTTTTTTTGTTTTTTTTTCATTGCATCTGAAAATTACTTTGTTCATTACATTCACTTCACGTGATCTGGCGCAGATCAGCCTCCCACAAAGCTCAGCTGTGGATGATTTAAAAATGTTTGATATAAAGCAGTAGTTCTCAACCCGTGGTCCGTCACGAATTCTAATGCGGCCTGCACCACATGCTGAAAAAAAAAAAAAAAAAAAAACTCAATTTGTAAAATTTTATTGTTTACATCAATTTAAAAAACAAATATATGCTACTAATGAAATATAAGCTATATCCTAACATGAGCACTGGCATAAGCATTTAACGAACACATAACCTTTGGCAGAATTCAATTCAAATAGTCATCAACAGCCATTAGGTAAATTGCCTTTAAGGTAAAATAGTGCATCAGAATGGACAAATTAGTTTTTTAAGGGAGAAAAAAAAGAAATTCAAAAAATGCCAGCAGTGAACATGTACAAACTGTAAATAGTTGCAGTATCAGTATTGAAGGAGAAGTGCTGGATTTTCGTTTCTTTTTTTTCTTTTTTTTTTGCCCCGCAACTCATTTAAAGTTCAGATAAATGGAAACACCATACACTATGTAACAATCCTTAATTGAAGAAATGTGGCAAAATATCTCAAGAGAGAACCTCATATTATTAAATTCAAAAGTACTTTCCATATTTGGATCAAAATAGGCTACATTTGTGAATGCACATTTTCTGAAATGTTGTGCGTCAGGTCATGCAATCTTAAACCCTCTGTCAAACTTTCTGCGTCCGCGAGTCCGCTATGGACCGCTAGGTAGGCGTGACGTAAAAATCGTCATTGGAGAGTGTGTGCCGAGGCTCTGAGCCGACGACCAGGCGGACAGGTGTGCGTGGTCAGTAGGCTCCAAAAGCAAAATTGCACATGTGCAGGCAGAGTGAAGAAGCTCGTTGCTACTCGAGCCTGTGCAATCCGTCAATAAAAGAATATAAAGACAGCGATGTGCAATAATTCTAGGCAACTGCAGAGCTGGCCATCAGCCTGCGCATTCAGAAGTATAAATTGAAGAAGTCTGCGTCCGCGCTGGCCGTGTACGCGTCCGGATTGCTCATACGGAAAGTATAACACAGGCGTTACAAATCGCAACTTCTTTGTGTTACTCCTTTCAAGCTGAATCTCACAAAATTGGTCAGCTCCCGACAGCATCAGGTGTTTTATTTATGGGGAGTAGAATTGTTTATTTCAATGAATGTAATAGATTATATATCATAATAGTTAGGCTATAATATTATAAATCAGGTTGGTTTGTATTGCTGACGTAATATGTAAATTATAAGCGTAGACTTGCACTTAGACCATAGTGCGGCCCGCTGGAAAAAAGGTTGAGAACCACTGATATAAAGGTTGCTGTCCCATTTTATACAGGAATTGTTCATTTAAAAAAATCAAATTATATTGTTAGTTCTAATTATATTGTTAACACAAGTTCATTTAGTTCACTTTTTTTTTAACTTATAAACTCCTTAAGAATTTAAAGTTAGTTTAATAGTATTTAAATTCAAGTTAAAAAAAAAAGGTTTTAATTGCTTAAATTATTTTTATTAATTAATAATATGTTATGTTTATTCTTGTAAAAAATGTGTTTATTCTTTAGGAGAACAAGGGAAAAAATAAGGGACAATCCAAATATTTGTTTTGCTTTACCTATTTATGTAAGCTACAATTATTCAAATAATAATAATAATAATAATAATAATAATAAAATAATGTCATTAAAAATACCATTGGCCTGAGTAATTTTGACCATTATAGAATTGTGACTTTAAAGATTAGTCATTTAAGTGGTAAAAATGCTGTGAAATTAATAATGGCATGGATTTTAGAGCATAACAACTGAAGGTTTATGAAACATTAGCCAATAAAGCATTTTTTAAACAACGGAACTTAAAGTTGTGAACTAAAATATTATTTCAACCATAGAGCATGTGAATAAATAAAATGCATAATTTTCATAACATTTCATTATTCATAAAATGCATAACGTTTCTGGTGTTTGGATATGTACTTCAATATAATGAGCTCCAAGTTTAAGAATAGTCCTAGACTTCTCTCTCTCTTTAACAGCATTAGCTCAATGATATAAGTCTTCGTTCCGTTAGAATTTTCCTGCCTTGCTAAATGTTGGGCTCATGATCAGTAAGTTCGCCTCAATCTGATTCAGTAAAGTCAAACAGTAAAGACAGTGAAGCCTCGAGACCCGCGCGCTGTGAGGCGGGAACAGAGGACTCCGCTTGGTCTTAAAGTCTACCGCAAACATCTGCGATCACAAATAACAATGATTTTCGTAAAATAATGATTAATTATTAATTGATGATTTGTTATTATCATTATGGTCTTGTGAAAATAATAATATGGGCTGCGAGAAAATTCTGAATACAAATAGTAGCCTAGTGCTGCTGAGTGCAGGCATGTTTCAGCCCAGTAACACACCGTTCCACAGAGCCAAAACACAGACCGAATTCTGTTCAGCAGGAGGGGGTTGGGTTTTGGATAGTTATTCATGGCTTGTGCGGTCGAGATAAAGGTGTGAATTGCTCTTACATATGGACAGTGTCTAATGAGGCTTTCACTTGCTGAAACGGTTTATATAGGACTGTTGTTTTGGTTATATTCACAGTGCTGGCTCTCTCCGATGAGAGAAATGCAACATTCACAGATTACACAATTTGTTTTCGCTTAGAAACATTTTAAAGCTTTCTGTAGATATATTTTTAATGTACCTATGTGAGACACCACGATATTATGTTAATTAAAAAATTATACATTCATTATCATGAAAAATTAAAGTGATTAGATGGCGCCTCCCTGTCATTAATGCACATTAATAATTTTTGCACAAACACTTGAATATGAGCTTATCACAAGTAAAATTCATGCCAACTGCCAACACATTTAGCTTGAACAGAAGGTTGACTGCAAGAGTCGAGCGGGATGTTAAGAGTTTGTCTGTTTCTTTTACTGATTATTTTCGGGTTAAAGCATATTTTAAACAGATTCACACTCAATCGCTTTCGCAATAATGCGTTCAAACAAATGTAATCTTACAGTGTTACATTATCAGCATATGCTATCGGATTTTGAAATCTTGAAGTTAATCGATCTGTTTAGATAAAATAACTGACAAAGATGTTATTTTCATCACAAACAAAATTTTCACAGCAGAAAGCAGCAATTAAAGATTAGTCTGGCATGTGATATAGGGAAAAAAGTTTACACATAGCTTAAGCCACTTTGAAACTCTCCTGTTATTTTTTTTAATTATTATCATTATTTTATATGCTATGTTATGAACATAACATTTCAAAACATACTGAAATACTTTATTCATGGAGTGAAGGCGGAGCGTGTTTCTGGTATCAATAGCCGCATTTCCACTGTTGGGCCAGTGCGAGCCAGGGCTTAAAGCGGGCCGGGCGGGGCTCATAGCCTCGGGCCAGTAGCACCGAGGCCAGAATAGCGCAGGGTTTCCACAGTGGAGCCTGAAGCTCCGCTGCGCATAACTAAAACACGCCCTTTACATGCCTCTCAACATCATGCAACCTTATTATTTCACCAACATAGAGAAGTTATCAGAAAAAGTCACTGGAACATGCGGTATCACAAAACGAAGATGATAAAAGCGGCCGTTTGTTTGCATGCTTTGTTATATATTCACATTCAAAAGCATCGATGTAGAATAAGTGATACATTGATCATAGGCTATTGATTTAATTTATCAGGACTCAAAATTAATCACACATAAATACACTTATTTCTATTTTATTTATTTTTAACGCTTATGAAAATAGCCTGCTTATTCATTTGAGTCTGTTTCTGTTTATTAGCCACAGTAGCAGTCACATTTAGAATGAATGATAATATCTCTATTTTTATAAAAGCTCCCGAACAAAAACATTAGGCTATTATATTTTTTTATGACGTGAGCTAAACTCTGGAGATGAGGCTTGTGACAGAATAAGAAGCTGACATCTGATTTCCTCAAACGGTCATATTTACCATGTTTACTATGGTAATGTTAATGCCTAGCGTGCACAGACTTTTGCATCGCTTAAATATTTCTGCCTTGTATGGTGATTATAATACACATTGGATCAAGTTATTTCAAAGACTCGCTGCTGACTGAAAGTGAGTTTTGAGCTTGATTTATTTAAAAAAAGTGTTTAATGCTGGTGTTATAGCTGTTATCTTTCCGAAATGATCAGCAGCGCAGACTCTCTATTTTTATAAAAGCTCCCGAACAAATATCATTATTATATTTTTTGATGATATGTAACGTGGAGCTAAACTCACGAAACAAGACGACAGATTAAATGTTACTTAATAAATACACAATTGTGATAGGGAATAAGAAGCTGACGTCTGATTTATCCAAGCGGTCATATTTACCATGTTTACTATGGTAACGTTAATGTTTAGCGTGCATAGTCTTTTACATCGCTTCTAAATATTTCTGCCTTGTTTAGTGATTATAATCCACATCGGATCAAGTTATTTAAAACACTTGCTGCTAACTAAGAGTGAGTTTTGAGCTCAACTTATTTTAAAAAGTCTTTAATACTGGTGTTAAAGCGGTTAACTTTCTGAAATGATCTGCAGCGCAGACTCTAACATTACTTACGTTACATTAAAATTACTTTAGTTGTCAATTACTAAAGCTCTTTTTTACATCGTGTGAATGTTGTTGATTATAATGAGATAACTTGAGTTTAATCGTGAGGACGTTTTATTAATTCTTTAGAGTTTCAAAGATTTAATCGTGCCGTTTAATTTAATTAGTTTCTTGTTTTAGGCAAATTAGGCCTAAATAATGGGAACGAAATTATACAGTGCTTCACATTTAAACATGCAACAATTTCTTAATCTTAATATCTCAATTTCTGAATAATATAACGCATAATTAATATAATATAAATAATACTGCACACCTTTTAAATGTGTCCAATCTAAAATATGGTTTAATACCATGTAGCTTAGAAAATATAAGCACAGACTCTTTCTCTTTCTCATTCTAAGAAATGCACATAACTTCATAAATATCAAACTTTCATCAGTGAATATTAAATATATTAAATATTTAAACTATAGTGTTTTTCTTTCATTTTCCATGACTGAAGCCATCAAATGTAACACATCAGCGAGGCAAAACTGATGTCTATTTGCGAAAATGTGCTTTGATGCGCTTGTTTGATAACTTGGTTAAAGCGCCACTCAGTGGTCAAAAGCTGCAAATGCACTTTATACCGCCGCGGTACCCTTGGCATTAAAAGAGGCGTTTTCGATGTCTACTTAGTAGGGGTGTCACGATTTCGATTTTAAATCGAAATCGATCAAAATTAAGTCACAGTCTCAAACTTCGAAATAAAAAATGGAATCGTCGATGGGATCGTCGAAAATGATTAATAATTCACTTGACTTGACCCATGACTTCATCAGTGGACCAGATACATGCGAGTAATCATTTCTTTTGATTGTTTAATTTATTTTTGTCTTTAATGTAATTTAATGCACTGTTTATAGAGTAGATCTTTTGTAGATACTTGATTAACTGGAATTATTCTGATTGCTAGTGATTGCAGTCTTGTAATAAGAAATACACATATTTTACAGACTTTAATGATGCACACACACACACACATACTGTACATACATACATATATATATATATATATATATATATATATATATAAATCTAAATCTAAATGAATGACAGTGACGTGTTTAACAAGTGTTTTATCTTTAATCTTTTAAATAGATACATCGTAATATTTGAAGGTTAGTTTAGTCATTTTTTATTGTTTTTGTTTGTTTTGTTGTGAACTTGAATGTCATCTTTTGTGACTGCACTTACAAAAGAGAAACTGGATGGCAGTTTATTTTAAGTTTTCAATTGACTAAAGATATAAGTTATTGTTACATTATGTTGTTAATAAAAGTTTTAAATTTGACAGTGTAATGTGGTACATTGCAAACAAAGGTCAGATATTATATTACATAAAAGTATAGTTTGAAAAATGACAATCTGTGCTTTAAAAAGAATAAATGTAAAAATCGAGAATCGAATCGAACCGTGACCTTAGAATCGAAAATGCAATCGAATCGAGGATTTGGAGAATCGTGACACCCCTACTACTTAGTGTATTCAGACACCTTCAACATTTCTCACATTATCACAGTTTATTTGCTGTAGTTTAGAAATTGGTAATATGACAATAACTCAGAACAAATTCATCTTGATAATGTCGGATAACTTTGATAAAAAGATATGTAATGGAATCAACCAAAAATTCAGACAACTGTCAGTATGACATTATTTACACAACTATCAATACTTTGTTGAACAGTTACCAAGCAAGCAATGCTTAATTTGGTTCAGTCTGTGGTGTGAAAAGGTTGCATTAGCAATTAAAGAAAGAAACACTTAAGCAAAACATGGTCAGGTCCCTAATTATTTTTATTTTTTTTCACTGGTAGCCTACAGTATGAACAATTTTTGGGTATAATATTTCACAGATCACTATTTTGCCATACTCACTTACATAAATGAACTAGTGGCCTGCACCCACTAGTAAAACAATTCTATCAGATTTTTAGATTGACTTTGGATAAATTCTTGTTAAAACTACAAAGTAATTCAATCAAGAGCAGGGAGTGATTTACTTTCATTTTCATACATTAAAGACACTGACAGCAGAACTAGTAAATTAGGCGCGGTCACTTTAAGAGACAAACGCATCCATTATAATGATACACATCCGATTTTTTATGCAACTCTTTACTTTCACTTAAGACATAACCACATACTTTTTTGAACACACTTTCCAAGACGGGTATTTCGACATATTTTGTATGTATTTGTTTTCGGTACAAAAGCAAAAAGACTTTGAGACACGTCTCTGCTTGCTCCCTGAACACCAGAACACCGCGGTGCTGAATTAATCTCTCTCACATCCTTTTCTGCATGTTTAAACTGCGATTTGTATTTGTTCGTTCAGGTGCCGGAGGACGTGAACGTCCTGAAGGAGAGCTCGGATCAGTGTTGCTGTTCGCGAGATGCGGCTCTCTCTCTCGCACCGAACAAAGCGCGAGTCACCAGCTGCTCAGTTCAGCTTTCCCGCATCGCGGGGCTGAAGCCAAATTGATGTGTAGAAAGCTCGGAGCATGTTATAAAACGTATTCTTAGAATACATATTTCTGTTTTAATAAATACTCATGTTAAATAATAGCATAACACATAAGTAGGTACAAAAATAATCAGTGATGCATATGCGACCATTTTTGTCGCAGTGTAGTTCCCTGCTTTACCATGTTATGCAACACTGAGCAATCGCTATGATGTTCAGTCTGACAGAGAACATCTCACAAGCACATATAAACACTAATTTTCATGTGTATAATATATTCTTCTAATTGTTTTGTGCCGTTTCGCTGCAGTGTTTTAATGTGAAAGGCTGTAAATTCTCTATGTGGACTTCAAGTGTTCAGAGAAATACATCGCCAGCTCGCGGGCAGTTGGGTGCTGCGAATATATCATGTTATTACTTTAAACAGTTCAGAAACATCTGAATTTAGCTCTTGGTGTGTTCTAACGGGTAGATTGTGTGCAATCACCGATATAATTTAATTTTAAAAGGTCTTAAATAAGATTAAATTTGCTCTTTGTGAGCTCCGTGTAGACAATGCCTGAGCTGACCAGCCGTGATTCTTCTCTCGTCTTTCTGACTGCTTTCTGCCCAGAAATTAATTATTAATGAGCCCTAACCCCTGTACTAATCAGATATGTTGGTTTAGCTTGTCAGTGTGAAGGAAATTGTATTATTTAGTATTTTTAACTGGTTTAAAAGTGAAACGAAACCCGACTCCTCCCCCAAATCTCTCTCGGCTATTGCAACTGTAGGGGCGCAATTTTTCTCAGATAATGTAAGTCTATGGGTAATATATTTTGACATTTAAAAATTAATTTAAAAAAACTTTAAGTCTGATTAGTCTGAAAAGATATAGCACATACCACCGCTCTATCCCGCAGATGTCTGCCGAGTTTGGGGCTTGTGACTTTAAAGCCCTAGGAGGAGTAGCGTTTAGAATTTCTGTCAGAAAAATAATAATAAGAACTAGAATTAAAAGTTAGTGAACTAACTTTGATGTTGGCTTGGCCATCTTGGCCATGGGGCAAAAGAGCCACAGTACTTGTGTGCCCAACATTCTTGAGTTGCCCCGCAGCAAAAAATAAAAAATAATAATACCATAAAAAATACACCTTATTTCAGTCTTTTTCCATGGTCCCTTGCTGTTTTCTTTTTTAATAAAAAGCCTAGGCTATGATAACAGCTACGACAGGGTTGTCTAGCTGAATGCGAAATAAGTCATGCAAAAACCATAATCTCCTAAATACCATTCAATTTAATCTTATTTTAATAGTACTGACAACATATTTTAAGTTATCACACTACTGAAAAATTAAAGAAGTTACACTATATATAGTATACTTCGGTGAGTCAAGAGCTAAACAAAAAGTTCTGTTTCATTACAAAATACTGTAACTTTTATAAACGTTATACTATCACCACAAAATTTTAATTAATATTTAAAATAAATATTTCATAAAACTGAAACTTAAATATATTATTTCTATAGGCTATACAAAACAGAAAAGAAAAAAGACTAAATAATAAGGCTGAATAAGCTGATCTATAGCATGTTAAATGGTGGTTGCCTGTCTATGAATGGTACACCCCTCTAAGCACACAGAAGTGGTTTGACCCAAGTCCTCAGCAGCCAATTACACTGACCTGTTCAAACTGATTTTTAAGGCATACTTCACTTGTATTTCACGTGTATTTAACTTGTATTTAAAACGTGAAATACACGTTAAATACACGCTGATTTTTCATGAGTAAACAACGCGTATTTAACGCTTTAAATACGTGTTGTCTACGCGTGAAATACACGTATTTAACGTGTATTTGACCCTCTTGGCCTTCCATACACATTAGAAGGGAGACGTGAAAAAAGGACATCGCGTACTTTATCACAGAATATTTGTTCGACAGCACTTGTTTAGTTTAAAATTAGACATGTCAAGCTTTCTATAGATATATCTCTCATGTCTCTTCGTTGAGTATTCATGGAGTTACAGTTCATTTTAATGACGTGTTTGTAAATGAAGATCAGCGCAGACAAGGTTGAAGACAGCACACCTTGTTTGTTATCTTTATTTTATAAGTGCACAAAGTTTTGTTGTTATTATGTTTGTATCCAAAAATAAGTAGACCCTTTACAGATTCGATTGATGTATTGCTCTTATCTGTACGATTAAAACTGAAAATGTAATTTAAGTAATTGTCGGGGTTATCAGCAGAAAATGACTCAAAACGCGTATGCGTTAATCGACTCCAGAGTTAAAAGGCTGTCGTGACTTTTTTCCTTCCAGTATTCATAAGCTGTATCACGCTGTCAAATTATATGTCATTTTGCACACATAAACAGCTCAAAAACACCTGAATTCTGCTCTTGTTGTGTTCTGGGTGGATTAGTGCTGTGATATTATTTTTGGAAGCTCTTAAAAAATGCTGATGAAGTGCTCATTTCTCTCTCGTCTTTCTCTCTGTTCTTTGGTCAGAGACATAATTTATTAATGAGATATCTGACCCGGTAATAATAACATATGTTGATTTAGCTTGTCAGAGTGAATGAAATGTGTAGCCTATTTATTTGTCTGATCTCGCCCCAAACGCGGCTGTCATGTGACTTTTTTTTTCCCTTCGCGATGTCAAATATTGCATTTTGCACACATACACGGCTCAAAAACCCCTGGATTTTTCTCTTAGTGTGTTCTAATGGGTGGATTGTGTGCATTCGCAGGAATATTTATTTTAAGAAGCTCTTAAAAATATATATAAATGACTTTATCATGTTGTGACGATGGATAGCAATTGATGTGACGTTCAGAACTTAAGCCTGACAGATAAAATCTCACAAGCACATATAAACACTCATTTTCATGTGTATAATATATTATTCTAAGTGTTTTGTGCCGTTTCGCTGCAGGGTTTTAATGTGAAAGGCTGTGAATTCTCTATTTAGACTTGTTCAAAGAAATACATCGCGAGCTCTCGGACATTTGGCTGCCGCGAATATATCATGTTATGACTTTAAACAGTTCAGAAACATCTGAATTCAGCTATTGGTGTGTTCTAACGTGTGGATTGCGTGCAATCGCCGATATAATTTAATTATAAAAGGTCTTAAATAAGAATAAATTCGCTCGTTGTGAGCTCTGTGGAGACAGCCTGAGCTGAGCAGCCGTGATTCTTCTCTCGTCTTTCTGACTTCTCTCTGCCCAGACATCAAGTATTCATAAGCTGTATCACGCTGTCAAATTATATTTCATTTTGCCCACATAAACAGTTCAAAAACACCTGAATTCTGCTATTGTTGTGTTCTAATGGGTGGATTAGTGCAATTCGCTGTGATATTATTTTTGGAAGCGCTTAAAAAATGCTGATGACGCGCTCATTTCTCTCTCGTCTTTCTCGCTGTTCTTTGGCCAGAGACATAATTTATAAATGAGATCTGACCCGGTAATAATAACATATGTTGGTTTAGCTTGTCAGTGTGAATGAAATGTGTAGCCTATTTATTTGTCCGATCTCGCCCCGAAACGCGGCTGTCATGTGTACTTCAAGTGTTCAGAGAAATACATTGCGAGCTCGCGGACATTTGGCTGCCGCGAATATATCATGTTATTACTTTAAACAGTTCAGAAACATCTGAATTTAGCTCTTGGTGTGTTCTAACGTGTGGATTGCGTGCAATCGCCGTTTTAAAAGGTCTTAAATAAGAATGAATTCGCTCGTTGTGAGCTCCGTGGAGACAGCCTGAGCTGAGCAGCCGTGATTCTTCTCTCGACTGCTCTCTGCCCAGAAATCAATTATTAATGAGCCCTAACCCCTGTACTAATCAGATATGTTAGTTTAGCTTGTCAGTTTGAAGGAAATTGTATTATTTACTTGTATTTTTAACGGTTTAAAAGTTAAACGAAACCCGACTCCTCCCCTAAACCTCATTGCAACTGTAGGGGCGCAATTTTTCTCAGACAATGTAAGTCTATGGGTAATGAATTTTGACATTCAAAAATTAATTAAAAAAAAAACTTTAAGTCTGATCAGTCTGAAAAGATATAGCACACACCACCGCTCTATCCCGCAGGTGTCTGCCGAGTTTGGGGCTTGTGGCTTTAAAGCCCTAGGAGGAGTAGCGTTCAGAATTTCTGTCAGAAAAATAATAAGAAGAAAAAGAAGAAGTTTAAATAGCATAACAGTATGTTGGCTTGTTGCCAAGCCAACATAACTAGAATTAAAAGTTAGTGAACTAACTTTGATGTTGGCTTGGCCATCTTGGCCATGGGGCAAAAGAGCCACAGTACTTGTGTGCCCAACATTCTTGAGTTGTCCCGCTGCAAAAAAAATACCATAAAAAAATACACCTGCAACAGTGTTTTTCCATGGTCCTTTGCCATTTTCTTTTTTAATAAAAAGCCTAGGCTATGATAACAGCTACGACAGGGTTGTCTAGCTGAATGCGAAATAAGTCATGCAAAAACCATAATCTCCTAAATACCTCCTAATAAATAAATATTTCATAAAACTGAAACTTAAATATATTATTTCTATAGACTATACAAAACAGAAAAGAAAAAAGACTAAATAATAAGTCTGAATAAGCTGCATGCTAAATGGTGGTTGCTTGTCTATGAATGGTACACCCCTCTAAGCTCACAGAAGTGGTTTGACCCAAGTCCTCAGCAGCCAATCACATTGACCTCTTCAAACTGATTTTTAACGTGTACTTCACGTGTATTTCACGTGTATTTAACACGTGAAATACACCTTAAATACCCGCTGATTTTTCACGTGTAAACAACACGTATTTAAAGCGTTAAATAATATTGGATATAATATCGGAGTAATATAGTATTTTAAGAAGCTCTTAAAAATATATATAAATGACTTCACCATGTTGTGCAGCGCCGATAAATAAATAATATTAAATACGTGTTGTCTACGCATGAAATACACGTATTTAACGTGTTGTTGACGCATTAAAATTCACGTGTATTTGACCCTCTTGGCCTTCCATACACATTAGACGTGAAAAAAAGGACATTGCGTTGTTTTGATATGGATTACTTTATCACAGAATATTTGTTCGGCAGCACTTATTTGGTTTAAAAGTAGACATGTCAAGCTTTCTATAGATATATCTCTCATGTCTCTTCCTTGAGTATTCATGGAGTTACAGTTCATTTTAATGACGCGTTTGTAAATGAAGATCAGGGCAGACCAAGGCTGCAGACAGCACACCTTGTTTGTTATCTTTATTTTATAAGTGCCCAAAGTTTTGTTGTTATTATGTTTGTATCCAAAAAAAAATAGACCCTTTACAGAGACACGTTAAAATTAACGTGTATATTTGACCCTCTTGGCCTTCCATACACATTAGACGTGAAAAAAGGATATCGCGTTGTTTTGATATGGATTACTTCATCACAGAATATTTGTTCGGCAGCACGTGTTTGGTTTAAAAGTAGACATGTCAAGCTTGCTATAGATATATATCTCATGTCTCTTCATTGAGTATTCATGGAGTTAAAGTTCATTTTAATGACGTGTTTGTAAATGAAGATCAGCGCAGACAAAGGCTGGAGACAGCACACCTTGTTTGTTATCTTTATTTTATAAGTGCACAAAGTTTTGTTGTTATTATGTTTTTATACAAAAAAGTGGACCCTTTACAGATTCGATTGATGTATTGCTCTTATCTGTACGATTAAAACTGAAAATGTAATTTAAGTAATTGTCAGGGTTATCAGCAGAAAATGACTCAAAACGCGTATATGCGTTAATCGACTCCAGAGTTAAAAGGCTGTCGTGACTTTTTTCCTTCCAGTATTCATAAGCTGTATCACGCTGTCAAATTATATGTCATTTTGCACACATAAACATATCAAAAACACCTCAATTCTGCTCTTGTTGTGTTCTAATGGGTGGATTAGTGCTGTGATATTATTTTTGGAATCTCTTGAAGCCAACTTGATGTGTTGAATGCTCAGAGCACGTTATAAAACGTATTCTTAAAATACACATTTCTGTTTTAATAAATGCTCATATTAAATCATAGCATAACACATAAGCAGGTACAAAAATAATCAGTGATGCATATGCGATCATTTTTGTCGCAGTGTAGCTCCCTGCTTTACCATGTCATGCAACGCTGAGCAATCGCTGTGACGTTCAGTCAGACAGAGAACATCTCATAAGCACATATAAACATTCATTTTCATGTGTATAATATATTATTCTAATTGTTTTGTTCCGTTTCGCTGCAGTGTTTTAATGTGACAGGCTGTAAATTCTCTTCAAGTGTTCAGAGAAATACATCGCGAGCTCGCGGGCAGCTGCCGCGAATATATCATGTTATTACTTTAAACAGTTCAGAAACATCTGAATTTAGCTGTTGGTGTGTTCTAACGTGTGGATTGCGTGCAATCGCCGTTTTTAAAGGTCTTAAATAAGAATGAATTCGCTCGTTGTGAGCTCCGTGGAGACAATGACTGAGCTGATCAGCCATGATTCTTCTCTCGTCTTTCTGACTGCTCTTCTGCCCAGAAATAAATTATTAATGAGCCCTGACCCCTGTAATAATCAGATATGTTGGATTAGCTTGTCAGTTTGAAGGAAATTGTATTATTTACGGAATTTCTGACCGATTTAAAAGTGAAAGTAAACCGAATTAGCTCGCAGTGAGCTCCGTGGAGACAGCAGCAGTAATTCTTCTCTCATCTTTTTGACTGCTCTCTGCCCAGAAATCAATTATTAATGAGCCCTGACCCCTGTAATAATCAGATATGTTGGTTTAGCTTGTCAGTTTGAGGGAAATTGTATTATTTACTTGGTATTTTAAACCGGTTTAAAAGTGAAACGAAACCCGGCCGACTCCTCCCTTAATCTCGGGTATTGCAACTAGGGGCGCAATTTTTCTCAGATAATGTAAGTCTATGGGTAATGTATTTTGACATTTAAAAATTAATAAAAAAAAAACTTTAAGTCTGATCAGTCTGAAAAGATATAGCAACCAGCACCGCTCTATCCCGCAGGTGTCTGCCGAGTTTGGGGCTTGTGGCTTTAAAGCCCTAGGAGGAGTAGCGTTCAGAATTTCTGTCAGAAAAATAATAATAAGAAAAAGAAGAAGAAGAAGAAGAAGTTTAAATAGCATAACAGTATGTTGGCTTGTTGCCAAGCCAACATAAAAAGAAGAAGTTTAAATAGCATAACAGTATGTTGGCTTGGCAACAAGCCAACATACTGTTATGCTATTTAAACTTCTTCTTTAAATAGCAGAAGTTCTATTTAAATTCTTTAAATTCTACAGAACTAGAATTAAAATTTAGTGAACTAACTTTGATGTTGGCTTGGCCATCTTGGCCATGGGGCAAAAGAGCCACAGTACTTGTGTGCCCAACATTCTTGAGTTGCCCCGCTGCAAAAAAAATAAATAAAAAAAAGTGAGTGAAAGTGAAGTGACATTCAGCCAAGTATGGTGACCCATACTCAGAATCTGTGCTCTGCATTTAACCCATCCGAAATGCACACACACAGAGCAGTGAACACACACACACACACACACACACACACACACACACTGTGAGCACACACCCGGAGCAGTGGGCAGCCATTTATGCTGCGGCGCCCGGGGAGCAGTTGGGGGTTCGATGCCTTGCTCAAGGGCACCTAAGTCGTGGTATTGAAGGTGGAGAGAGAACTGTACATGCACTCCCCCCACCCACAATTCCGTCCGGCCCGAGACTAGAACCCACAACCCTTCGATTGGGAGTCCAACCCTCTAACCATTAGGCCACGACTTCCCATATGTTAAAATAATAATACCATAAAAAACACCTGCAACAGTCTTTTTCCATGGTCCCTTGCTGTTTTCTTTTTTAATAAAAAGCCTAGGCTATGATAACAGCTACGACAGGGTTGTCTAGCTGAATGCGAAATAAGTCATGCAAAAACCATAATCTCCTAAATACCATTCAATTTAATCTTATTTTAATAGTACTGACAACATATTTTAAGTTATCACACATTACTGAAAAATTAAAGAAGGGACACTATATATAGTATACTTCGGCGAGTCAAGAGCTAAACAAAAAGTCCTGTTTCATTACAAAATACTGTAACTTTTATAAACTTTATACTATCACCACAAAATTTGAGTTAATATTTATTATAAAATAAATATTTCATAAAATATTATTATATAATAAAAATAATAAAATATATTATTTCTATAGGCTATACAAAACAGAAAAGAAAAAAGACTAAATAATAAGGCTGAATAAGCTGATCATGTTAAATGGTGGTTGCCTGTCTATGAATGGTACACCCCTCTAAGCTCACAGAAGTGGTTTGACCCAAGTCTTCAGCAGCCAATGACATTGACCTCTTCAAACTGATTTTTAATGTGTACTTCACGTGTATTTCACGTGTATTTAAAACGTGAAATACACGTAGTAAACAACGTATTTAACGCGTTAAACAATACTGGATATAATATCGGAGTAATATGGTATTTTAAGAAGCTCTTAAAAATATATATAAATGACTTTACCATGTTGTGCAGCGCCGATAAATAAATAATATTAAATACGCGTTGTCTACGCATGAAATACACGTATTTAACGTGTTGTTGACGCATTAAAATTCATGTGTATTTGACCCTCTTGGCCTTCCATACACATTAGATATAATGAAGGGAGACGTGAAAAAATGACATTGCGTTGTTTTGATATGGATTACTTTATCACAGAATATTTGTTCGGGAGCACTTGTTTAGTTTAAAAGTAGACATGTCAAGCTTTCTATAGATATATCTCCCATGTCTCTTCGTTGAGTATTCATGGAGTTACAGTTCATTTTAATGACGTATTTGTAAATGAAGATCAGCGCAGACCAAGGCTGCAGACAGCACACCTTGTTTTTTATCTTTATTTTGTGCATGTGGCGAGTGGGGCGGGGCCGAGAGGCGTGGGAACGAGGAGTGAGGCCAGGTGTAGTGATTGGAGATGAGCTACACCTGCGCCCCACCGCCGGTTTTGAGTCCCACGTAGGAGATGGAAGGATATAAAACTGGAGCGACGACCGTGAAGGACGAGAGAGGACCAGGCCTGGGACATTATTTTATGTTTTGGTTTTTATTTGCGCGCACCAGTCGTCCGCGAGGGGCTGGTGCGCTGTTTTGTATTTATTTTGTGATTATTAAAATGTATTTTGATTGTGCGCCGGTTCCCGCCTCCTTCTTCCGGATGATTAGGAAGTTTGCATATCGTTACAGTGGTGCCGAAACATAAAATAATATCCCAGGCCTGGTCCTCTCTCGTCCTTCACGGTCGTCGCTCCAGTTTTATATCCTTCCATCTCCTACGTGGGACTCAAGACCGGCGGTGGGGCGCAGGTGTAGCTCATCTCCAATCACTACACCTGGCCTCACTCCTCGTTCCCACGCCTCTCGGCCCCGCCCCACTCGCCACAGTGCACAAAGTTTTGTTGTTATTATGTTTGTATCAAAAAAAAAAAAAAAAAGTAAACCCTTTACAGATTCGATTGATGTATTGCTCTTATCTGTACGATTAAAACTGAAAGTGTAATTTAAGTAATTTCCGGGGTTATCAGGAGAAAATGACTCAAAACGCGTAGGCTATATGCGTTAATCGACTCCAGAGTTAAAAGGCTGTCGTGACTTTTTTTCCTTCCAGTATTCATAAGCTGTATCACGCTGTCAAATTATTTTTTATTTTGCACACATAAACAGCTACAAAACACCTGAATTCTGCTCTTGTTGTGTTCTAATGGGTGGATTAGTGCATTTGCTGTGATATTTTTGAAAGCTCTTAAAAAATGCTGATGAAGCGCTCATTTCTCTCTCGTCTTTCTCTCTGTTCTTTGGCCAGAGACATAGAGATCTGACCCGGTAATAATAACATATGTTGGTTTAGCTTGTCAGTGTGAATGAAATGTGTAGCCTATATTTATTTGTCCGATCTCGCCCCGAAACGCGGCTGTCATGTGGACTTCAAGTGTTCAGAGAAATACATCGCGAGCAGTTGGCTGCCGCGAATATATCATGTCCCAGACAGCAAGCAGACGTTGATTCAACGTCGATTTTTGGTTGTAAAGGTCAGTATCGGTCGTCGATCAAATTTCGATGTTGGCTCAACGTTCACTATTTGGTCGGAACATCAGAACGTTATTTAGTGGAAAATAAAGCATCGATTCAACGTCGAAATCACATTGACTCATCAACCGACACAGCCGACGCATCTGATCGAAATCATAACGTCAGATCTATGTTGAAATTTGATCAGAGGCATCGGAGATCTGCGTGTGCACTCTCACAGAAAGAAAAAGAGTAACTAAATGTATTTTTATTCATTATTTTATATAGCTTCGTGGGTTGTCCGTCTGCCACTGAATATTATAGGCTAAGTTACTTAAAGTCTGAAGTGGATTTTTTTTTTCTTTTTTTTTTTTTAAGGAAACAAGCGTTGACAACAAACAAATAGAGTGCCAGCGTTAGAGGTTCAAGTCAACTATTAGGTCTCATAGTATACACACACCCAAGCCGATTTTGTAATGAGCTCATCGGGGATTGAGTGTTTCTGTAAATTCTGCGTGTTTTAATGAGCGCGCGCTGAACATTGGAGCGCGTTCATTCAGATTCAAACACTGGAGCGGAGGGAGTTGGCATGGAAACGGGCGATCGACAACACTGGCAAGCTGCATGCTCCGTGTCTCGCTGCTGTTTTCACTGATTTCGGTAAGTTTAGTAAATTAAAATTGCACAAATATCATATGCCACTGTTCCTGACATCTCTTTTGCTTGTATTTGACCAGCAACTGTTGAATTTACTTCATATTAATGGTTTAGGTGTTTTCGAACAAGCCCGTGAGCATCTGAACCGTTATCAGAGGAAGTAACGTATGCTAACTGAGCTTTTATGAAGAGTTTGGGATTTTAATAACACATTTATGTGTAGATGAGAGGCATTGACAGTTCTGTAAAATATTTTCTGGTCATTTTCCAATGGATGATTGAAAATAGGCTTTTTTTTTTACCTAAATATACACTAACGTTACCGTTAATCAGTGACGTCATTACATCCGTCACAGTTCAAACGCATTTTGATCTTGTCTAATGATAAACAAATATTGATAAAAACTGTTCAGAATATTTATTAAATACATATTCTTTCTATTTTCTACATTTCTAGTTGCTTGGTTTATTGTGATAAAACTGTCGATGTATACTGAATATTGTTGTCTCTGTGACAGATTGCTTGTTATATTTCTAGATTCTTCTAGTGTTTGATGGCGTTCTGCATCCCTTCTGCGCAAGTTGCTGCAGCTGAGGAGGACAGTGATGCACGCGTACAGGAGTGATTGACATACCTGCAATATATATATATATATATATATATATATATATATATATAGATTAGTGCTGTCAATCGATTAAAAAAAATTAACTAATTAATCGCAAAATTTTTTAAAATTAATCGCGATTAATCGCAATTAAAAGACTGAAACTTTTTGGATATGTAAACTCAAGACAAAGAAACTATTTAAATTCAAAATATGATTGTTTATTGGAATTTTTGTTTAACTTGTAACACAGATTTTCTCATGTAAACAACATACCTGCAATAAACTATCAATATCCTCCAAATTAACTGTTGGCTTGAAAGCCATATTTATTACAGAAATAAAAACACAGGCATGTAAGTACCATTTGAATTTCAAAACAATCAATGCCAATAAAAAACAAAAATGATTTCCATGTTGAATTCTAAGTGGACTGCAAAAAAATTCCAAAGTATAGTCATTGCCAGTGCTTTAAGTGGGCCGGTACGCACTGGTACTCAGTACCGCCACATCCAAATATAGCTCTTGAGCGTACCGCCACCTCTACGTGCGCCCAGAACATGCTTGTAGCGTACCGGTACGCTCATTTGGACATCTGTTTTAATAGAGGTTTTAATCTTTTACCTGCACTGCCGATTTTCAGAGCGCCCTTCACAATGCAAGCTTCCTAATTCATCCCACCCAGAGCAGAAACTACATTACCCATTCACCCTTAAGTTATACAAGTGAATAGCGCACGTGTCGCTTTTCCCACTGTTAAGTGTCAACAACTCAACGTGGCCGGAGAAGGTGTGTGAAACTCGTTGTGAGTTATACTAAAGCAAAATCTTGAGTATTTATTGTCTGAAAAACATTAAAAACTGCCTGCGGAGGTTGAGTCGTCCTGCAGCCCCCGCTGGCTGTTCATTGGCTGCAGCATCTTTTTTCTAAGTTCTAAAAAAATACCGTAGACGGCAAGGCACAAATTTAGATATTCATTTATCTAATTAATCTATAGCCTATGCACAAAGACAATATGATCTTTTTGACCCCTTTTTGTTTTAAAGCTTGATGAAGAGAGAGAGCGCAAGTTGCTGCAGCTGAGGAGGACAGTGATGCATGCGTACAGGAGTGATTGACAGTTCGCGGCACTGTGTACAAAAAATACTCCGCTACACAATTATTTCGTTATTTTCGTTTAAGCTTATTAACGTTAGCGTTACAGAAAGGTCTGATTTACGCACTGTTACAGGCATTGTTTTTTTGTTTTTTTTTAAACAATGACATTTGAGTTCATGATTTTAATGTTGCTGTTTCTTGTGGCAGACTGAAGAGTAATCCGGAAGAGTTTTATACTGAAACTTTCCGTCTAAAAGTCCTTCCTTGGTCTTAACCATATTTCTTTGCATGTTGAACACACATAGGCCACAACTGGAAATAAAAAAAACGGCAACCGCGTTAATTGTGTTATTTTTTTTTTACGCGTTAAATATTTCAAATTAACCGAATGCGTTAACGCGCTAATTTTGACAGCACTAATATATATATATATATATATATATATATATATATATATATATATATATATATATATATATATATATATAGATAGATATAGAGAGAGAGAATTCTTTGCTAAGTAGAAAATTCTTCTTGACACTAACTTTTGATTAATGTGTCCTTGCTGAATAAAAATATGAATTTATTTTTAAAAATGTAGTCTACATTACCATTTAGAAGTCTGGGGTCTATATAACAATCAAGCATTAAAATTAATAAATAAACTCTATGCTGTTATAAACGGTTTACACAAAAATATAAAACAGCGCTGTTTTTTTAACATTCATATTTATCAGAAGTGTTTCTTTGGCAAATAGCAGCATATTATAATGATTTCTGGAGGATCATATGACGCTAAAGACTGAAGTAATGATGCTGAAAAATCAGCTTTGATCATAGCAATCAACTGACCCTTCGCAAAACAACTGTCCCTCCTTAAAAACTGTAGCTATGTCTGACACGCCATGCTGCTCTCACAGTACACACCTTGTTCTCACACAGTGAAAAATACATCGTGGACCAAATAGGAAACTGACAGAAGAAGACAGAGAAGGTCACTTCTGGTATGAAACAAGTGTTCAGCTTTTAAATTTGGCCCCCTTTTTTCTTTTTTTTTCTTTTTAAGAAATTCAAACAATAAATAGTGTTTTGTGCTGATTTAATGTGTTACAGATCGCTGTAGTGCCTCAGTTCAAGCAGCACACATGAACCGATTGATTCATATTTAATTGAAGCACAAAATAAAAGATGTCACACGTCTTTATACAACATTTTTCAAGTTTTAAGTCCACCGAAGTTAATCTACTCTCCTGTCTACCGTATTTTCTGCACCATATGGCGCACCGGATTATAATACACAGTCTCAAAACAGTGAGTTCAGTTGAACTTTATTCTACTATTTAACAATACACTCACATTATTTTTTTAATCAATCTTCTCCCACAGATCCATCAAAGTCCTCATCTTCTGTGTCTGAATTGAACAGCTGGGCAACAGCTTTTGAACAGCTTTCTTCATCAAACATGCCGGGTTCCCTCTCATCATGGTTGATCGCTGCCAGTGTACGTAGTGTATGTATTACGTCCCTGTGTCAACGGGAAATGTTCCGGCAGTCAGGTAAACGGAGCGCTTACCAAAGTCGCACACCAACATTTTTACAGATTTTGGAACTCAGTGTACACATAAGGCGCAACGAATTATCAGGTGCACGCCCAATTTTTGAGAAAATGAAAGGCTCTTAGATGCACATTATAGTGTGGAAAATATGGAAATTTTTTTGTCAGGCAAGATGGCAGTATTGGCGTTATGATGGGTCAGATCACCTGTCAATCAAGCTCACTGTGAACGTTAAATTACATTTTAACAGGTATTCACAAAGAAAACATTTCATGTTTCACTTCTGTTAAATGTGATGAAATAAATCATCTTTTGTGTGAAATATGAACAGCTATGCTAATCTTTCTCCTTTTGTTTTCTTGTTTCTCCATCCTCGCGTGTGGAGACTTCAGAAGATCCCAGACCTCACAAAGATTTCAGATGATGGAAACTATAGATGAACATGCAAAGCTGATAAATAATCCTTAAATTGTAATCATTGCCCTAAAAGGTAAGTTTTCAGGGTGATTTAAGGTGTGCTCCTACATTTTCTGCTTGTACTCCTATGTATTTATGATACAAATGTAAATGAACATAAAAAGCTGTTGCATGCCTTTCTCATAAGCGCTCGCCTGTTAGCAATGCTAATTTTATTTAAAGAGGTTATTACTGAGATCATTAAAAAAGTAATTGTGACGAGTGGGGTGGGGCCAAGAGCCTTGGGAACGGAGCGAGGCTGGTGGAGTGATTGGGAAATGAGTAGGGATGGGGATCGAAAACCGGTTCCATTTTAGAACGGGTTCCAAATTTCCAAGAACCGGGTATTCAATAAGACGCGTGCATTTCGATTCTGCTTAACGATTCCAGCGTTTGAATTCCAATTTGATTAAAAACGATTAAGTGCAGGAACAGAAATAATTTGCGCCCTGTTTGTGTGCTGCATGCATGAAGCGCAAGCGCGTGCACAGAGAGCAGCGGTCGCGCTGCGGGTTCCCGGTTTGTGTCCGCTCTTGGACTGTTCTGTGTATTTCCACTGTAGAAAAGGTTGTTCAGAGTCGAAACTGACTTCTTTCATATTTGTTGACCAATATACAGAAAACCACATCAGTATATCATCATAAACACAGCCGTTTTTGTCTTACGTGAACGTAAACAGATGAGAAAGAAAACACACGTGTACAGTATTTTTGCTTAAAGAGACAACAGCCTAATAAATGCGATGCCTGTCATTAATGTTAATCAAAGAACAAAAGAAAACCATTCACTGATCTTGACTGAATATATTTAATAACTTTAATTGATTAATCTTTATTTTATTTATAAAAAGAAAACGATGAGGTTTTTTTAAACTTTTAATTACAGTGTCTGTACCTGAAATTTTGTTTAGTTGTATTTATTTATGATATTGCTTATTGATTTGTTTGTTCCTATCTTATTACTGACTGTTTACTTGTCTTTAAGACTTTAACCCCTTACTAGTAACCCCCCTTTTTTGGCATGGAGACCGAAATTACATACCCAAAATAAAAAGGTTTCTGCTCATGATTCTTTCTGACTAGATATATAATCAAACTTTGTTCACAAAGCTGACACTTTAAAGTTTACTGTTCAGGAATCAGAATCACTCAGACTGTCATGATAATAGAGATATATAAGCTCAAACATAAAAACAAAAATAAAAATATAAAAAACATATGTTTTAAATGTATTTAAAAAATTGTTGATGTAGGATATGAGTTTGAAAACACAGTGTAGCTAAGGCCACAAGTCTTCCAAACCTTCATAAAAAAATTCATAATCGAATCTGTAAAACGGTGAATTTTATGAAATATTTTCTAAGGCCATTTCATGTGTGTTTTTAGAGAAGGCTAATCAGATTGATTTATGGCCCTTGTCATCTCTGTGAGATCTCACATGTAAACTCTCCAGTGTATTTTGTGTGTTTGGCTGTGAAAACTGCCCGATTAATCCCTATCTGTTATTCCATTGTTCTCACCAAACGAGTCTTTCACACCTCCGCCAGGTATGACACATTATCCGCATTATTCTTTTATCATTATTCTTTTGTTTTTATTCCACCTTTATTAGCCTTGATTGTGGTTTTTCAGGCTTTACAAAGACACAAAGCAGCAATCTCACTTCAGTCTCTGTTTGCATTTAGCCCTTATTTATCAAAAGTCTTACTATAAAAATACAACAAAACATTTTCTTACGACCTTACGTGAATTCTTGAGACAAAAATGCATTATGAAGAAGAAAAGCACCTGCTATTAGTAGCATTGGTGCTAACGTTAGCATCAAGCTACATCTGACAATTTATGAAATTATTAGTACACTTTTACTAAAAACTCACTTTAAACCCCGATCGAGTGTTTATAATAACTTCCTTTAGCGATCAGGGGTGGAATTTGGTCGTTTACTGTTGTAAAAATATGTTATTTGTAGCCTTTTTCATCGCTGCACAAGTTAGCATTTCCGATGTACATTTTCGATTTTTTTTATAAAAACGCCCCAGATCTCAAGAAATTCTCATACCAAGCTTTACTATCGTAATCGCGGGTTTATTGTTCGGATATTTTGTGTGTACAGAGGTGTTTCAGTGTTGTTTTGGCCAGATAACTACCAGGAAGTGTGCAGGAAGCATGTGACACGATGGGGCGGTGTCCAGATATTACACTCTCAGATTGACTTTTGGGAAGGCCCAATCAGAGTCTGAGTCACACACCGCACGAGCTGCCGGCACAGCAAACACATACACAGATCGCTGGGAGAGGCTGTTTATCATCTGATCGCGTAAATCCGTGGAAAATTAATAGAAATGACGATTCTGTCTGAAGAAATATGAAGTAAACATCAGTAAATATATCCATATATCTCCGCAGATATGCATCTTTGGTCTGTAAATCCTTATTGACGCTGTTCAGTGAGTCTATGTGAACACAAATAAACCGCTCTTGACGTGACTGAATATGACTGAGAGGTGAATTTCTATTCAAAATGTGGCATAATACGGATTTATTATTTTGCACTCCTGACATAAATCACTAAATATCTGTCACTGCAACAATGTTTTATCAAAATATTGGTCAAATATCGAAGCTAGAGTCTTTAAACTTTCAATTGATGCATAGTTTGTCCAGATGAAGTAAGACAGTGATGTTTAATGTGCTGTGAAAGTGAAACAATAATAAACTGGGGCCGTCAGCGATGTTTGCACGCAAAGGGGTTTTAATATTTGAAATGTATAATAATCTAGTTGTTTTTGCTATGGTTTTTTTTTAACGCACAGGCAAAATTCATCTTGCAGTATTTTGTAGGCTGCTGATTTTTGCTCATGTTATTCAGCTGCAACAGTATACATTGTAAAAAACAGAATACATATTTGACATCTAAATGTTTGACTTAATTTTTTTTTTTAAAATATTGGATTTTTTATCTTATTGGAATCTAAACTAGGAATCGATAAGAATCGGAATCGAAGCAGAATCAGAATCGAAATCGATAAAAATGATACCCAACCCTACAAATGAGGGATACCTGCTCCACTCACCGGTCTCGCATCCCACGGATGAGATGGGAGGGATACAAAAGAAGAGCGACGACAGTGAAGGATGAGAGAGGACCAGGCCTGGACTTTATTTTGTGTTTGTGCGTGACAGTCGTCTGCGAGGGGCTGGCACAATGTTTTGTCTTTATTTTATTTTTAAAGCTATGTTTGATTGTCCGCCGATTCCCGCTTCCCCATTTCTGATGCCGTTACAGTAATATTGTCACTTTATTAAACGATCCTCTATGAAAATATAGTTTCACAGTGTTATCAATGTACTTTCAGGGAGGAACTTGTCAGCAAATCTACTTAACAGAACATCAGTGGAAGCAGTTAACCGTTACAGACGTGTTTGTTGGATCAGGGTCAGATCTGAATTCTGCAGGTAGGTAGATCTCCAGGAACAGGATTATATATCCCTGTTATATTGCTAATGTATGATGAATTTTGTTTTTATTGAAGGTTTCCTGGGATGACCGTTGAAGAGATCAGCACATCAGATGTTGGCCTGGACAGCTGTACCTACAGTACACCACACTGACTTCTTTGCATGGATAGCTAACTACTACTATTATGTTCTGTGAAGGTATTATTATAGGAAACCTGAGCACCTGTGACAGTGGAAATGTTGTAATGAATAGTCACACATTCATATTTGTAAATTGAAAGTCACAGATACATTTTTTTTAGTACTAACAATGTTTCTTTTTAACATTCTCTCCAGCAAACACAACACAACAGTTACACCATTTCATATTCTGAGGTGCACAAACCCTATTCTACAAATAAGAGAACAACAGTATAGACCCTTTGCATGTGACGTCACCCTCTACTCGCGAATTGTGAACACCATGATGGACGGCAGAAGAGCTTTGCTGTAGGATGGACCGCAAGTCAAACGAGTTCGTGTTCGTTCGTGTAATGTTTTTTGTTTTTACTTTTTTTCACTACAGTTTGATAATGGTCAAACTGTGTAATTACAATGTTAAAGTAGCTGACAACAATAAATATTCTTATTAGGAATAAAATTGCATCGTTTTTTAACTGTGCAGAGCAGTAACGTTAGCTGAATAGTTAGGCCTACTATGCTACTGTAATTTTAATATTGGTCATTGTGGTGGTACTTGGACAGCCAAATATTTTCTGAGGTGGTACTTGGTATAAAACGTTATACAGTAGATCAACTGCATTAGAAAGTTGCATTGGCACACCCAGTGAACAGCTTGTTCAATAGAAGAAGTCATAAAGTTTAGTGTTTTTTATTTTAAACTGATTGAAACTTCCACTACTATTTAGCTTGTGCTTCCGGTGATTCTGCCGTCTGTCATGGCGTAGGCATGTGGTCATAGTCACATGTTTGCAAAGGGTCTATACAAGTGCTCAGTTTAACCCCTTTCAGAGGTGGGTAGAGTACCCAAAAACTTTACTCAAGTAAAAGTAAAAGTAATTCTAGAAATATTTACTCAAGTAAAAGTAAAAGTACTAGTCTTGAATAGTTACTTGAGTAAGAGTAAAAGAGTATCGGATAAAAAATCTACTCAAGTAGTTAGTTACTAGTTACTTTGGGTCATATATACGGAGCCTTTTTTTATATAGATATATAGACAAATAATGTATGTAATGTATGTGTGTGTGTATAAATGTATATATTTCATCAGCCTTTAATCCAATTTATGTAATTTATTATAAAACCCTGTCTATTTAAGTAACAAATATAGGTGTCATGCCATAACATATTTTTAATACGACTGACTTTATTTTAAATGTGAATTAAACATTGAAAGTTAATGTGATATAAATATTGCTACTAATCTTTCATTGTTCAGAAAGAGAGCAAATAACATTTACATTATTAAACATAATTTTCACTGACAGTCTAGATTTCATTCACTCTCAGAAACTACCATTAAAATCACTGAAACTGTTAACACTGTGAAATCAATATCTTAATTATAGATTCGTACACACATCTGCACTTTGTTGTTTCTGACGAGAGAATTCGGCAGAAAGAGGTATTCAGTAAGTGAGCGAGTGAAGGAAGCACCGGCATTTCAGCGATGACTCATCGGAACACCTCTGATTGGCCATTGCATTCAAAAGCTCAACAGAACCGTGTGTGATTGGTTAATGCGCAGCGCTGTAAAAACGCGTCTGTCTCTGGCTCAGCGCCAGCAAGCGATCACAGATCTGAATTTAGCAGCTGATGATATGACTTGCTGAACGTACTCGCACTGGTGTGATTGTATTAAAATTAATAAAATCTTAATCGGCTATTCTTTGTCTTTTGGAAGCTGCATTCAACCTGTTATAAGCCACACACGTACAACAAACTAATGTCACAGTGGTATCGTGTACTGTAATCGAATGTAGCCCAAGTTATTACCTGTTAAACAGTAGACAGCACACGCGTTCATCTAATAAGGATCTCCATCGCAAGCAAAGAATAGCCTTTGCAGATTAGCTTTCAATTCAGTGCAGTTCCATAGCCACGTTTTCAACGCTGCTAATATTCTTAAACGTTACAACTCTGAGTGAACCGCTTCAGAGCTCAGCGCGTGCAGCATGGAACTGAACGACTCAATCAAACTGATTCATGAACCAATTCACTCGTTTGCCAATTGGTTTGATCAAGCCTTTGAACAGAGTTGACTCAAAAGAATGAATCATTCGCGAATGGGCATCGCTCATTGTCCAGAGAAAAGTAGACGGCGCGTTTGGAATAAACTGAAGCATTTATTGCATTAAGATAAAGTAACGAGAGGGGCGTCGCCCACAGTAACGAAGTAAAAGTACAGATTTTTCCCAAAAAATGTACTCAAGTAAGAGTATAAAGTACCCATCTTTAAATATACTCCGAAAAGTATTCGTTACCCCGAAAAATTACTCAAGTAAATGTAACGAAGTAAATGTAACTCGTTACTACCCACCTCTGACCCCTTTCACACTGAGATTCTAGATAATACACGGGTAATGTGTCCTGGCAGTTGTTCCCGGATCGTTAGATTTTGGTTCATTCACACTGCCAGTTATTTTCCTGAATCTGTGTGTGCATTCACACACAAACCATAAAGATTCCGTAAAGACACGACATTACGATGTGACGTGTTTTGTTTCACTTAAGCTGGCAAACGATGTCAGCCTCAGAACGGATATCGAGGAACTAATTGATCTCTGCTTCATTACAGTTCGCACATATTTTTTCGTCACAAACATTGATTTGCCTTTTTTTTGGGGACCACCATGCATTTGAAAGGGGCTTTAGTCTAGCACACTACACAAGTTGTTTACTGTTTTTTTTTGTTTTTGTTTTTTTTACAAATTAGAGCAAAGTGAATATAAATTAACTGAATAGAAAAGGTAAGTGCTTTTGGAAAATGTCTTAAGACTCAGCTGTTCAAATTAATAAAGGCTGGTCATTCTACCATGATCTTGTCTACAAATATTACTATTCTCATAAAGTCTGTAAATATGTCCAGTTCTAATAAACACATTTCAGGAAAAAAATATTCAATAATATGAGCAAAGTGAAATGCAGCCCTGCAAAAATCTGGTATAACTGAGCCTGTGAATTTGTTATTTTGTAGAATAGGATTTATGCACCTGTAATGAAGATTTTGAGAAGGTTTTGTTGTGTTTGTGAGAGAGAAAGATACAAAATACAATCTTGAAACTCCAAAAACATTTTCTTTATGATTTATTGAAATTCCAATGTCACAAGTGCTCAAATTTGTTATAATAATGTACAAAGTGTCTCAATTGTGGCCTACACGATCAAACCTGACCTGATAAGGTCACATCTCTGATATTACAAACAACTCAAGTTTTGATTGCAAATGAAAACTGATTGATCTATGTACCTCTGTCTTCTTTATAAACCATCATCTCACTCATATGTCTTTTATTTTGTGGAACACAAAAGCAAAGAGTGACAGCCTCAGTCACCATTATTTTTTTATATGTGTATATATATAATATATATTTAGAAAAGCAATGATAGTGAACTGTGACTGAGGCTGTCAGTTTGTAAGGTTCTGCCTTGCATCTTCTTTTGTGACCCACTGAAAATAAGTCAAAGACATTTGGTCTTTTTTTATTTTTTATTCAGTGAATATAGCTTTTAATTTGTTACTTGACACAATTTATATTAGCATATAATATACTTTATACCTATTTGTGTATTTGTAACTGTGTATAAACTGTATTGTATAAATAATAAAGAAATTGTGACTGAATGTGATGTGTTTAATAACGTTTTACTTATACATGCTAATTTATTTAGTAGTAAGGTGTGAGATTTTTAAAACAAGCAGAAAATGTTAATAGTAAAGTAGTTTTACCAAAATGAAATCAACGTCGTTTCAACGTTAGGTAAGCAAACCAATTAGATCGATTTTATGTTGAAAACGTATTGATTCTCTGACGTCGTTTCAACTGACTGAAAATCGACGTCGGTTCAACGTTAGGTAAGACAACCAATTGCGTCGATTTTCCGTTATTTTTGAATGGCGCGCCTGACATCGGATCAACGTTAACCCGATGAGCAAAACGATGTTGGATCGACGTCGGAGATCAACGTCGTTTCGACGCCGCGAGACATCTGAATTTAGCTCTTGGTGTGTTCTAACGTGTGGATTGCGTGAAATCGCCGTTTTAAAAGTTCTTAAATAAGAATGAATTCGCTCGTTGTGAGCTCCGTGGAGACAGCCTGAGCTGAGCAGCCGTGATTCTTCTCCCGTCTTTCTGACTGCTCTCTGCCCAGAAATATATTACTAATGAGCCCTAACCCCTGTACTAATCAGATATGTTGGTCTAGCTTGTCAGTTTGAAGGAAATTGTATTATTTACTTGTATTTTTAACCGGTTTAAAAGTGAAACGAAACCCGACTCCTCCCCTAAATTTCATTGCAACTGTAGGGGCGCAATTTTTCTCAGACAATGTAAGTCTATGGGTAATGTATTTTTACATTTAAAAATTAATTAAAAAAAAAGTCTGAACTTTAAGTCTGATCACTCTGAAAAGATATAGCAACCTGCACCGCTATATCCCGCAGGTGTCTGCCGAGTTTGGGGCTTGTGGCTTAAAAGCCCTAGGAGGAGATACGTTTGTAATTCTGTCTCAAAAGAATAATAATAATAAAAATAAAAATAAGTTTAAATAGCATAACAGTATGTTGGCTTGTTGCCAAGCCAACATAAAAATAAAAATAAGTTTAAATAGCATTACAGTATGTTGGCTTGTTGCCAAGCGAACATAAATAGTAGATCAGTAAGTTAGCTTTTTCAAGCCAACTTCATGATAAAAATCCTAACAATTACAATAGGGTTTCAGCACTGCGTGCTTGAACCCCTAATAATAATAAAAAGCCTTACAATTACAATAGGGTTTCAGCACTGCGTGCTTGAACCCCTAATAATAATTAAAGCTGCAAGCAGCATTTACCGGGATTCAAGTATTTTAGGCCTCTGGGGTGGTCTCGGCCAACCTGGATGTATGGATGACAGTTAAACACATCCAAAATGGAGAATAGGCTCACAGACAGACACACACACTGAAAGTAAATGATTAGACTAATATATTATGTGACGAGTCAGCTGCCTCCTCCCTGATTGTCACCGGCACCCCGTCCTAAATCGCCGCCCTTCACCAGGCTCCCGACTGGAGTGGGTGTGTGAGAGGAGGGGCGCTGGACGAGTCAGGGCTGGCGGCGTGTGATGGGGCACACCTGAAGGAAGTGGAGCCTCATTACCGCCGCTGTTTAAAAGCCCAACGCGCCTCTCCTCAGGAGACCGGTCTCTTCCCCGTGCATGCACACTGGTGTCCTCGTGGGTCCAGGAAGGGTGCGTTGAGGGACTCCCGCGCCACCAAGACGTGAGCTGCCGGACCCGCGATCCGGATGGGAACCGCACCCGTATACACGGCCGACGGGCCAGGATGCCGGGCCGTCCATCCCCTACCAGCGCCGCGGCCAACGAGAGAGACGCGGCCGCTAGGAGAAGCCGCCGCCCCTCGCGCCCCGGACCAAGGAGGGGAGCGCGTGCGGCCGCCGGACTCCGCCCCTTGCCTGGACCCTTCCTTGATGAACACTGCCCGACCTACACAAATCCCGCAGCACGACGAGGACACCAGATTCCCTGTTACTTTGGACACTTTCCCCCTTTGGCCACTTTTATTCCCTTTGTTTTATGATTTCTGTTAATAAAAGCCTCTCCGAGGCCTGACGCCACGCCCACTGTGTCTGTCTTGTGCTCCTCCCGTGACACTGGTGGAGAATGCGGGCAGGCGGAGCCTAGACAGCGCAGTTGGGAAACGTCTGGTGACGTCACCCCCCTCTCGCTTGCAAACGTTCGTGAGAACCCAGACTGGGACGGAGGAAAACTGGGGACAGCCTCCCAGCCACACAAGGGGTAAGTGACTTTTCCATTGTCATTTTACCCTGTGGTTGGTTGAGGCTGTCACTAAAACCCGGTTTCTCTGTCCCTGTTCTGGTGCGCTGCGAGAGGGAGGACCGCCCGGAGAGGAAGCCCCGCCCACTCCGACCGTTTGGAGCCTGGTTGAGGATGGTAGCACTCCCGTGTGGGTGGCGCCCTGGGGACGGGGATGTCGCTTGGGAGGGGGAATGTGACGAGTCAGCTGCCTCCTCCCTGATTGTCACCGGCACCCCGTCCTAAATCGCCGCCCTTCACCAGGCTCCCGACTGGAGTGGGTGTGTGAGAGGAGGGGCGCTGGACGAGTCAGGGCTGGCGGCGTGTGATGGGGCACACCTGAAGGAAGTGGAGCCTCATTACCGCCGCTGTTTAAAAGCCCAACGCGCCTCTCCTCAGGAGACCGGTCTCTTCCCCGTGCATGCACACTGGTGTCCTCGTGGGTCCAGGAAGGGTGCGTTGAGGGACTCCCGCGCCACCAAGACGTGAGCTGCCGGACCCGCGATCCGGATGGGAACCGCACCCGTATACACGGCCGACGGGCCAGGATGCCGGGCCGTCCATCCCCTACCAGCGCCGCGGCCAACGAGAGAGACGCGGCCGCTAGGAGAAGCCGCCGCCCCTCGCGCCCCGGACCAAGGAGGGGAGCGCGTGCGGCCGCCGGACTCCGCCCCTTGCCTGGACCCTTCCTTGATGAACACTGCCCGACCTACACAAATCCCGCAGCACGACGAGGACACCAGATTCCCTGTTACTTTGGACACTTTCCCCCTTTGGCCACTTTTATTCCCTTTGTTTTATGATTTCTGTTAATAAAAGCCTCTCCGAGGCCTGACGCCACGCCCACTGTGTCTGTCTTGTGCTCCTCGCGTGACAATTAATATTGGTTTTCAACCTATGGTATTACAAGTGGGCCGCCAGTTACTATCAAAATAAATAATAATGTTGTTCATATATGTAAAAATGTCTAAGTTGTAACATAATAACATCATTTCATATATATATTATTAAATAACAAAAAAATAAATATTAAACTGTAATTATGATTACACTATTCAAGCTCGCTGATTGGTTTAAGAATAAATCTCCAATTTATCTTAGATATTTTTGCTGCATATGTTACAGAACAACAACAGTTGTACTAAGCGTTCATTCAATGAAGACAAGTTAACAATCTAGCTTCTGAGTACTAAGTTATTAACCCAACAATAGCGGGGTCAATTATTTTATTTATTTATTTATTTTTTTTGCAGTGGGCCGCACAAACATATTTGTTTGGTTGTGTGGGCCGCGAGTTGAAAAAGGTTGGGAACCACTGCTCAATAAGCATTAAATAAGTGATAGGTGACAATAAACTTATTGCAAGTCTTCTCTTTTTAAGAGTTTAGATGTCATTTTCAGGTTAAACTGTAATCATGTGGCAAAATTGTAAAAACTGATATATCTGTATGAACAAAATGGAAAACATTGACTCAATGAGATTTAAAATGTTATAACAGTTAATTTATTAATGTTTTGGCATGAATTCATGAAACCTTTGAACAGTACTGTTTAACTTAGCTGAATGAGCCCATTAGTGGTCTTTCCGTTGCCATCTACTCTTTGTATTCACTCTCACAGTCCATATTATAATTTTCACAGGACCATAATGATAATAACAAATCATCAATTAATAATTAATCATTATTTTACGAAAATCATTGTTATTTGTGATCGTGGGTGTTTGCGGAAGGCTTTAAGACCAAGCAGAATCCTCTGTTCCCGCCTCACAGGCCAGCGGGACTCGCGCTCAGTGATGCAGCTTCACTGTCTGCGGTTTGACTTTACTAAATCAAATTGAGGCGAATAAAACTTATTCATCACAAGCCCAACATTTAGCAAATCAGGAAAACATTCATTCTAACGGAAGGAAGACGTATATCATTTAGCTAATGCTGTTAAAGGGGGGGGTAAAATGCTCGTTTTCACTCAATATCCTGTTAATCTTGAGTACCTATAGAGTAGTACTGCATCCTTCATAACTCCAAAAAGTCTTTATTTTTATTATATTTATAAGAGTAAAATAGTCTGTACCGATTTTTCCCGGAAAAACACGAGCGCCTAGAGGCATTACGTGTGGGCGGAGCTAAAGAATCACAAGCGCGAGTAGGCTTTTGCTTTGATAGCGTTTGGAAGCTGTGACACAGATCCAGAGGCTGAAATTTAACAAGAGCAGCATCAGCAAAGGCGTCTCTATGTGGTATGTACTGAAACCTTATATATTTGCTTAGCGGTTTTGGAAAATGACTAAGTTCCACTTTATGTTTTTTTTTTTTAAGCTGTACATGTGGAAAGTGCAGTTTGATGACAACATCGCATGTTGTTTACTTGATGTGCTTACGCACTGATAGCTAAGTTAACGACACTGAGATATTTGAAGCAGTTTTACTCACCGCATGCGGTTCCAACACACGATCGTGACCCTTTTTCGTTGGGACTGCATTATCCTTAAGAAATAAACGATGTGCAATCCGAAATGCAGGGAATAAAACAAAAACACTTGCACAACTCCGTTGATGCTCTGTAAAAATAAACTCCATCCACTGGTCCCTTAATGCTGTTTCTCTTTTGGTAATCTGTGCAGGGTTGTCTTGCCCTGGCAACCAAAAACACACTCCTTTTGTGACTTTTCGCGACGCTCTCGCTCTGATCAGTGATTGTCTGTGCTCAGCCTCTCAGTGCGCCGCTATACGGGAGCACGCGCTCTTCCGGCAGAAGTTCCTTAGGACCCATATAAGGAAATTCCGCTCCATCTAACGTCACACAGAGCCATACTCGAAAAAAACTTTCCGAAACTTGTGACAAACCGGAAGAGGTTTTTTTGGAACAAAAATACTCCTTCAAACGTACAACTTAATTTTTGAAACTTTGTCCATGTTTAGCATGGGAATCCAACTCTTTAACAGTGTAAAAAACTCAGTATGCATGAAATAGCATTTCACCCCCCCTTTAAATAGAGAGAGAGAGAGAGAAAGAGAGAGAAACTAGTCTAGGGCTATTCTTAAACTTGGAGCTCATTATATTGAAGTACAAATCCAAACACCAGAAACGTTATGCATTTTATGAATAATGAAATGTTATGAAAAGTATGCATTTTATTTATTCACATGCTGTATGGTCGAAATAATATTTTAGTTCACAACTTTAAGTTGTGTTATTTAAAAAAAAATAAATGCTTAATTGGCTGTTTCATAAACCTTCAGTTGTTATATGCTCTAAAATCCATGCCATTAGTAATTTCCATAAATTAACCTTTAAAGTCACAATTCTACAATGGTCAAAATTACTCAGGCCAATGGTATTTTTTTATGACATTTTATTATTTTTTATTTTATTTTTTTGAATAATTGTAGCCTCCATACATAGGTAAAGCATTCGGATAATCCCTTATTTTTTCCCTTATTTTCTTAAAGAATAACAATGATAACATATTATTAATTAATAAAAATAATTTAAGCAATTAAAACCTTTTTTTTTTTTTTACTTGAATTTAAATACTATTAAACTAACTTTAAATTCTCAAGGAGTTTATAAGTAAAAAATGGTAAAATGTCACAATGCATGTTAAATAGCCTAAATTAACTTGTGTTAACAATACAATTAGAACTAACAATAAAATTTGATTATTTTAAATTAACAATTCCTGTATAAAATAAGACAGCAACCTTTATATCAAACATTTTTAAATTGTCCACAGCTGAGCATCGCGGGAGGCTGATCTGCGCCAGAGCGCATGAAGTAAATGTGATGAACAAAGTCATTTTCAGATGAAAAATATATAATTCTAATGGATAAATATAATCGCAGTATATAATAATATATGTTTAGTAATAAATAAATAATAATAATAATAATAATAATAATAATAATAATAATTTAAAGCTAAGCATAAGGTTGGGCTTTCTCATTCAGGAGAAATCCAAACGTTTCCATATTCGTGATGTTGCCCATTTGAAGCTTAACTATTATTCATGAAGTAAATAGGTTGTGTAGTTCACGCATGTTTCAGTATAGATTGAAAAAAAATCATAATTAACAATATGTCAAAGTGCTAAAGCTGAATGTCTGGTGAACGACTGCAGTTTCCAGTGAATGTGCACGAGGCACCGGAGCGATCAAACAGCTGAAACAAACAATACTTAATTTTTGGTCACACATAAGGCATAATTCAAAAATGCTAAATGTTGGTAGTTTGAAATATCAAGAATAATAAAAGAGTTAATACTAATTATTGCTAAATGCTGGACCATTCCCATTTCGCTCTTCATACGGAACCTGAAGATTTTTTTTTAAACCAAGAATGAACCGAAATGAAAATGAAAACATTTAGCCTATATATATGTGACACACACACACAGGCCTTATATTTATTTACTGTTTAATAAAAATAGCATGCATATGATCCTTTGTGTAAAGGTCTTTTTAATTTATGTTTAGTAGAATGTAGCCTAAGACTTTTTTTTTTAATGTTACAATGTTATATCATAATGTTATTGTTGTTTTACTTCCTTTTATCTAATTTTACAATTACATTCATTTCGCAATCCATCCCTTTGCGCCACCTGGCGGTAGTTTCGCGAATGATTTTAACAAGCGACTGAATTACAGTTACCGCTGCGGCACCAAAATGAACCAAAATGCGATACCAACTTCAAATAAGCTGCAGCCCGCTGGAGGGGTCAAGATGAATAATAATTTCTAAAACTTCAGTACAAGTCAAGCCCTTTGTCGTGTTGCTTGCTGCTCTTCTCACCATTAAATGACCAGCAGGATGGCATGCAAGTGTTTAAATCTACATACTTTGCTTTTGTTTAGTCTATACTTATCACCACCATTTAAAGGCAGCAGATGCATAAATACACTTTTGTTTACTCCATGTAGTTCTAAGAGCCGAGGTACATCAAATACATCAAGGTAATTGCGCAAAGGTCTCTCTCACACACACACACACACACAATATAACATGCTGTTATACTCCATATAGCTTCATATACTAGTCAGAAACTAAGCTTTTTTTGCACAGGCCTATCTAAAGGTTTAATGGTCCAACCTAGTGATCAACTGTAAAAATTACAAATGTTACCTCTTCCCAACAGGGAAAACCACCAACAATCAAGAATCCCACACACACACAAACACTATAATTTGCTGTTATACTCCATATAACTCCACATACAAGCCAGAATCTAGGCCTTTTTTTTTTGCACAGGTCTATCTAAAGGGTTAATGGTCCCACCTAGTGATCAACTGTAAAAATAAAAAAATTTACCTCTTCCCAAAAGGGAAAACCACAAACAATCAAGAATGCATGATTATATGGTGTCATGGCTTTGCAATCAAAAAATGTATTTATAATGGAAGTCAATGGGGCAAAAACAGCCAAGTACAGTAAATGAGGGAGAAAAAATAAAAATCTAATGCTGCACAAAAACTAAAAATGCATCAAAGCCAATGTTACTATTAATCTTTGACATTCCCAAGACTGTTATAAAAAGTAAAAAACAAATCCAGCCACAATTACTTTTATATTGAAAATAAGTCATTTTGTGTTTTTTTTCCGCCAAATCAGTGACATCATTTATGAACTTGGCAATCAAAGAGTTAAAATCTTGGATTTTTAAAAAAACATTTGGTAGTTTTGATCAGGACTGAAGTTGATTAAAAGATTTATGCAACAAAAAAAAATATGAAAAAAAAAAAAATGAACCTGATACATTTTCACAGCAGTTTAATTGAGTGGATGTTTTCATCCCGAACATAACTTAAGGGTAGTGAATTTGAACAATGCACAAGGGTTAAGAAAAAATTAAAAAATTTTAAGTTGTTATATGCATTCAAATAATTAGACATTCTAAAGAAGAATGTGGTAACAATAAAAAATATGGTGAGAAAAAATAAAACATTTCATAGGGCCCTAAACATGTATTTTTTGTTAAACTTTTATTAAATTGATGTAAAAAAAAAAAAAAAAAAAAAAAACATTTATTATTACTACTACTACTACTAGTAGTACGGTTCAGTAGTTTTTTTTTTTTTTTTTTTTTTTTTTTGTTAATAAAGCACTATTTTAGTTTTTGTTCAATATCCGTTTTAAAAACTATCAGTTAATTAGACAGTATCGGACAGTGTGGTCCAACCTAGCTATTGGTATCGGCAAAAATCGGTCGACCTCTAATTATTACATTTGGATACATTTGAGGCCATGTGACAGAAAAAAATACAGTTTCTGTTCTGGATTTTATACCATTTAATTATTTTAGCCTATTTAAAGGCATTCACTTAAAACAAATGTAGCTACAATAATCAAAACTTTCTCATCTGATCAGAAAAGAAAGACAACTAGCAATTTCAAAGTTTAAGATCTATATTAGCAATCTAACAACAATTATTCAAATTATAATTACATGATTAATTTGAAATGTTCTTGGCCTACAGAATAATAATGCTAAATCAGAAAAGTCTTGTCACATCTAGTTTGAACAGTCAGAATCATATAGGTTATAGATTGATAAATAGAGTATGAAAAATAACTATATTTGCAGCATTGCTGTTTTCTGGGGCCTGTACCATGATGGTAGCTGAACAAATTCAGAGTTACAGGATTAGTTTTGAGTTGACAAAACCAAACCTCTCCAATCTGGCTTTGTTGGTACCATGATGCTGTTCGTCAACTTTCTTTGTCAATTCAGGCTTTGATCCTGAGTTTGTGGAGCGCGTTCACTTGAATGCGTGACATCACTGGCGAAAAGCCAATCTTGCAATACAAAGCAAGTTTGATTTACTTCTCGTGAGAGACCTAGCGAGATTGAAAACTAAAAGTTAAAGGTTTTGCTAAAGGTTGAGAGATCATGACAAATTTAAATGTCATATGAAAAATGACGGAGGACTAATAAAATAAATGATCTTGCTCCATCAGTGTAGTCACAAGTGGAACTTGTTAACTTAGTTTATACATTTGAAAATATATAGTGATAGAGACTTGAACATGTAAATTCAGATTTGTAATTTTTTAAATAGTTCAATCTTTTGATACTACAGCTTATTTATATTACATGATCTGTATACATTAATATTTATTTAAAATAATTTTAAAAAACTGTTAAACTAAAATTGCTTGCGTGTAAGAGATAAATAATCATATGAATCACAATAATTATATAAATCAAAAAATGACTATTATCATTAAAGCCAGACTTCAATTTTTATTTATTTTTTTTAACCATAAGTGACCTTTAATTTGGAGCAAGATAAACTGGAGTGACTTTGTGTCAGACATATGTCACTTCTCTCACATCTGATTGGTTCACCTTCAGTTTGAGATCTTGAATCCAGAACATAACCTGCCCCGGAGCAGGTTAGCCGTGCAGCGTAAGATACCATGGCAACGAACACCGATTAAAGCCGAGCTACTTTCATAGTACCTAAAACCCAGGGTTGGCGGCAACTAAGCTGAAACATAGCTGGCTAGCCACCTAATCCAGCTTCATGGTACAGGCCCCAGGTGTGTTCGATTGTTTGTTGTTGTGGTTAAAATAACGGTGTCATCTGCAGCTCTAGAACTTGGCACCAGCATACATCCGGAGAAAGAGAGACAGCACACGGAGCTGAAAGGACTCGAATAAAGCCCATTTGGATTTTGATAAAAATATTAGAGGACAACCCTAAACGCTTGTTATGTGATCCACTGCACTGTTTTTACGCACTGCTTATTTAAAATGGTGCTGTGTTATCCCTTTCAGTCCAGATGGTGTCTTTCAAGTCAAGTCTGGAGTCAAGTCAAGTAACCTTTATTTATATAGCGCTTTAAACAAAAAAGATAGCGTCAAAGCAACTGAACAACATTAATTAGAAAAACAGGGTGTCAATAATGCAAAATGACAGTAAAAAGCAGTTCATCGTTGAATTCAGTGATTTCATCATCTCAGTTCAGTTTAAATAGTATCTGTGCAATCATTTGCAATCAAGTCAACAATATCGCTGTAAATGAGTTTACCCCAACTAAGCAAGCCAGAGGCGACAAGCAGCAAGGAACCAAAACTCCATCGATGACAGAATGGAGAAAAAACCTTGGGAGAAACCAGGCTCAGTGGAGTCATTTCAGGTTGAGTCTGAGCCAAGCCTGAAGTCAATAAAAATTTGACTCAAGTCACCGTATACCACTTAATTGCCCATATCTGGGTTATGAAGAACAAGGTAAAATACTTTATAATTATATTTATAATTAAGGTAAAATACTTTATAATTATTTTTTTTTTTTTTGCCAAAATAAGCCATTTAAAACTACTGATATGCTTATCATTGTTTTTCAGTATACCATAGAAACGTGGAAAATTATCGACAAATACTGAAGCAGCAAACTTTGCAAAACAACATTTTTGTCACTGCTTAAACTTTTGGCCATGACTGCATATGTATATCAGGGCTCGACATTAAAGGGGGGGTGAAATGCTATTTCATGCATACAGATTTTTTTACACTGTTAAAGAGTTGGATTCCCATGCTAAACATGGACAAAGTTTCAAAAATTAAGTTGTACGTTTGAAGGAGTATTTCTGTTCCAAAAATACTCCTTTCGGTTTGTCACAAGTTTCGGAAAGTTTTTTTCGAGTATGGCTCTGTGTGACGTTAGATGGAGCGGAATTTCCTTATATGGGTCCTAAGGGCACTTCTGCCGGAAAAGCGCACGCTCCTGTATAGCAGAGCACTGAGAGCACAACAGACATTCACTGATCAGAGCGAGAGCGTCGCGAAATGTCATAAAAGAAGTGTGTTTTTGGTTGCCAGGGCAAGACAACCCTGCATAGATTACCAAAAAAAAAAAACAGCATTAAGGGACCAGTGGATGGAGTTTATTTTTACAGAGCATCAACGGAGTTGTGCAAGTGTTTGTGTTTGTTCCCTGCATTTCGAAGATGCTTGTTTTACAAACAAGGCCCAGTTTGACGCCGGATTTGCACATCGTTTACTTCTTAAGGATAATGCAGTCCCAACGAAAAAGGGTCACGATCGTGTGTTGGAACCGCATGCAGTGAGTAAAACTGCTTCAAATATCTCTGTGTTGTTAACTTAGCTATCGGCGCGTAAGCACATCAAGTAAACAACATGCGATGTTGTTATCAAACTGCACGAGTAAAACTGCTTCAAATATCTCTGTGTTGTTAACTTAGCTATCGGCGCGTAAGCACATCAAGTAAACAACATGCGATGTTGTCATCAAACTGCACTTTCCACATGTACAGCTTAAAAAAAAAAAAAACAAAAAAAAGACGACAAAGAAAGTGGAACTTAGTCATTTTCCAAAACCGCTAAGCAAATATATACAGTTTCAGTACATACCACATAGAGACTGATTGCTGATGCTGCTCTTGTTCAATTTCAGCCTCTGGATCTGATTCTGGATCATAAATATACGCTGAATCTGACTGTTAGCCGTGGTTTGTTTTGGTTGGTTTTGTCCTCACGGTGTCACAGCTTCCAGACGCGCTCAACGCAAAAGCCTACTGGCGCTCGTGATTCTTTAGCTCCGCCCACACGTCACGCCTCCAGCCACTCCTGTTTTTCCGGGAAAAATCGGTACAGACTATCTTTCTCTTATGAATATAATAAAACTAAAGACTTTTTGGAGTAATGAAGGATGCAGTACTACTCTATAGATACTCAATATTAACAGGATATTGAGTGAAAACGAGCATTTCACCCCCCCCCTTTAAATATGAAATTAAACCACCAGTAGGTGGTGGCAAGTCTTAATGAGTGAATCATTGTTTCAACAGATTCCTTCAAACTGCTGATTCATTCAATAAATGAAACAAGTAACCGTTTTTATAAATGGCTCACTGAATCATTGACTCATTCAAAAATTAATCAATTAGTAACAAAAGACTGTTGTGAGTTGCTCTGAGATGCGGGAGTGTGCTGCTGTGGCTTTGCTTAGAACTATTTTTATTAGTGAAATGGAGCAAAAACAATCCTATCTGTCTAAAATTTAAGTCAGTTAAAATTACTTATTTATTTAACTAAAGTTGTATAAAATCAATATCACATTTGCAATCGAGCTTAAAGTCAGGAAAACATCACTCCTGGTCAGGTCTGGACTGGGACAAAAAAAGGGCCCTGGCATTTTTGCTCAGACCGGCCCACCACAATCCGTCGGACATAACCAACCAGTACACCATCTTTGCGGTCCTTGTAGATATGCATATCTACAGTTCCATTCCCAAAAAACCCTAAAAAGCTGAGAACTAAGTGCGATGGACCAGTGTACTCACTCTCTCTTGACTGACTCCCTGGTGATCAAAGGTGCTCTCCTCCACTGCTAACTCAACCTGGCTTGACTATACATAAGGACAGAGAGAGAGATGATTACAATTATTTGGAAGAGTTATTAAAAGTACACTTAGTAAGGATCGATTTTGGTTATATAGTCCTGTATTCTTGAAGAGCAGGATTTCAAGATGGACAATGTGCTCCATGTTAAAAAACTAGTTAATCATTTAGAACCCAATAGAATGTGGATTTAGAATACTGCTAATTCTAAAAATAAATGTTTTTTTGTTTTTTTTCAATGAACCAGACAGCAGAAAAACTAGTTTACAATTGCAAGTATAGGCTACCGGTACTTTGGTTTAAAGAGCACAAAACCCTCTTTAATATGACACCAAACAACATTTACCTCTCATTGTTGAGATACTTCCCATCAAAAAAAAGAAAAACAAACTATACTACCAAATTACATATAATAATATATATTATATTCATATTATTCAATCACCGTTAATATTGCATATTAATGATATTGGAAATTCATTAAAAACATCTACTTCATTGAATATACAGCTAAACAAAAATAAACAGCTTTCAAAATGCAAGACCGGTTTTAATCCCCAAATATCAAGCGTTAGCTACCTCTTCCAATGCGTAACTCGTCGTGGGCGCTTTGACACAGGCAATCTGAGTAATAATTAAAATAATCAAATAGCATCATTTTAAGCTTTTCTAGAGATGGGCCGTATGGACATTATGGGTTTTATATGGTTAACATTAGAATAGTCAGCCGAAGTTGCAATTGAATAAGTTAACGCTGCTAACCTAGCTACAAAAACAATGCAAAATAGCTTAAGCGGTGTTATTTGACTTTAGCTGACTGAGTGGCTAGTGCAGTGGGTGACAATCTGACAGACTTTATAATAGCGACAACGATTTTGTTGTCTTATTATAATATTCATTAATTAAGGTAACGTTAAATCATCACACTATTCTCCTGCACCCGCCCTGATTAACACTCCCTCTCTGTTAATCATGTAGCTACCATGCTTACCTTTTCTATTACACTCTTCTGCTCACTCTGTCCCTCCTTGACTTCACTATCAGACACCTGCTCCTCTGCCTGGGTGCCGCCGGTGCTGCAATGGCTAGTCACCTCCATGTGCTATGTTCACATGTTTTTGCAAAATGTCGTCAGGTACTGTAGGCTTGGAAACTGAAGCTACAGCCCTAAACATGTTGGTTATTTTTGCACAGGTTGAGGCATCAACCTCTAGAATTTTTATTTTTTTGGCCCGCAACTTCTCTGCAACCCCTTTGCGCTTTTGTTTCTCCATCCTAAGTCCAGATTTCGGTCTCTGAGCCACTGCACTGACTGCATCTGGCCCAAGAAACAGAGGGTGAGGGGTGGAGCCTGTGATTGGGCCAGCCAGTAAAATTCTCTTTCACTTGCCCCTTAACAAAATCCACTTGTCCACAAACGCTAATGTTGAGCCCAGTATATAATATATATATATATATATATGTGTGTGTGTGTGTGTGTGTGTGTGTGTGGTTATAATGTCAGATTCAGGATGTTATTATGTGCAGGCATCATTGTTTGTTACCAAAGCAACCACTGCATCCGCACCACTTCTTGTTTGTATGGAAGAGCATCTGTACACATAAGAGCCAACAAGATCACAAAGCAGTCTTGCTGGTGTGATACACTCACCTCAGGAAAACGGCTGCCCTCACTGCTTTCTGACTGTTTATTGGCTGTCACAGTCAATAATGGAGCTGCAAAAAAAAAAAAAAAAAAGATGAGTCAAATGTTTTATTTGATTAGCTCCAGCTGTCTCTGTTTGTGGAAAGAGACCAGTTTAAAGTTGTGATGAGCTGTATGGCCATACCTGTGAGCTCATGGAAAGTCATTCTGTCTAAGACGTTGAAGGATGTGTCGAGCTTCAGTGGCTGACTGCAGCGCTGACACACAAAACTCACCTGCATGGTGTTGCTAGAAAACTTCAAACCCTCCATGTTTCTGTAGGGAGCATAATACACATACCATTAAAATAGCTTTAAGGATATGTACCTAGTTAGTTATGTGTTCATAATATATATATATATATATATATATATATATATATATATATATATATATATATATATATATATATATATATATATATTATATACACACACACACACACAGGGCTCAACATTAGCACTTGTGTACAAGTGGATTTTGTTAAGGGGCAAGTGAAAGAGAATTTTACTTTTTAATTTTAAATACATGTAACAATTCAGGGGAAGAAGGAGGCGGGAACCGGCAGATAAACATAATAACTTAATAAAATAAAGACAAAACAATGCTGCAGCCCCTTACGGACGACTGCCGTGCACAAACAAAATCAAAACATAAAATAAATCCAGGCCTGGGTCCCGTTTTCACTAAGGAGGTTCAACCAACTCTGAGTTGACTTACCCTGAGATGGGAAACTCTTTTGGTTACAGAACAGCTGAAATGAGTTGGTTTAATCAACTCTAAATTGACTGACTCTGAGTTAAGCACGTGCACCACAACTTAAAAAAGCCATTATCAATGGAGCGTCAATATTACGATTCACCATGGCAACAGCTCCCACCAAAAAGCCGTCTGCATACTTCCGACTCAATACAAATGTAATTCTTCTCAGTGTTATAATACCACAGGTGAAAACTGGCAGAAGGTTAGATTAATAAACTAATAGCTAATCATTTTATGGAATCTCATGGGTAAAAAATATATATAAAAACATAATATTAATAGTAATATTTTAAGTGCATTTGTCTTATTTTACAAATGATCTGCCAATAGAGTAAGAAAAATACGGCAGTGGCTATTTACACTAAGTGGAATTAACATACTTTCTTAGTGATAGATCCTATTTACAGTAGGCTAAGTGCAAGTAGCTCTAGATGCTATTTACAGAAAAAAATGTGCAGTGAAAATCGTGATATATTCTATTTACCATGTAAAAGTAGCAGTTCTTTGCAACAGGCTAAGTGTAAATAATTATAAGATGCTAGTTATACTTTATACTGGCAGATACATTTGCACCTCAGTATTGTTTTACATTAAAAGGATGCAATAATAACAGATTGTAAATGATTATATTTATTACAATTACAAATAGTTCGGCAAAAGCTGGACTCTAACCCAATCAATCACGTTACAAGCTAGTTTTCCGTGCCCAAAACATTATTGCCTACACCATTGAAGCTGTTATTCATGTGTCGTATTTAACCTTCGATGTCGATGAAGGGCGGAGCTACAGTAGATTTGCACTTAGTAATAGAAACTCAGAATAATCTTGTTTTCCATTTGCATAAAGATTATTTTTATTACCACACTGGTATATCATTTTACTTAAGTAAAAAACACTTAATTTAGATCCCCCTCAGGAAACAAGATTAAGTATCTTATAAAATTTTCTTATATAGAAAATCAATCTTTATTTAATTCTTTTATATTTGTACTTCTGGGGGGGCACTTAGTAAGAAGAGCATTTTTCCAGCGTGCATTAATGTGTTTAAAAAGGGTGAGGAGACCGAAAGAAAATCTGTGTTTCCTGAAGAAAACCTGCTCCTGACCAGGGGCCCGTTCTTCGTACGTCGCTTATTACATCCGAGATCAAATGACGCATCCAAGATGATATCATCGTGCTAATCATGTTCCGGCTAATTGGGTTCTTCGAACACACATGTTGTGTATGATTAGTATCGCTGGATTGAGTTATCTGAGATAATTGCGTGTTCATGTGTTGGCTTAAAAGGGGATATGTATCGATACTCGAAACAATGATGAGCAGTGCAGCGATTGGCTGGTGGCAAGACGGCAATGTAATGACGTCATATAATTTAAAATGACACCCGACGAAAAACTTGACAAATTTCTGGACTTTTATAGGGAAACAGCCAAGCAAACAAAACTACATAAATGTTATAATAGATACATGAAACAGATAATAGATACATGTTTTTATTTTATTATAATTTTTTTTATGATTCCCAATTATTTAGATTTGCAAGTTATAATAGTTGTGCAGTCTTTACATTTTTATTTCAATGTAGAAATTATCTATTCATTTCATTTTATATTTGGACAGATTTGTCACGTAACAGCATTTATGAAGGTTTCTTAAGGGTCAATATCATGTTATCTGCATCTCCTGAGCTCCATCAAGCCACTCTTATAATAGCAGTCATCACTCAAAATAATGCACGACTCTATTATCTGTATAGCATGTGTGTAAGACTCTAATACAATTATGAAGTAATAATTTTATGACATAAATATTTTAGTGAGTAAAACTGGCTGTCTATGGTAGGCTGTTATGGACTACACAGCATTTTTATATTATTTTTAAATAATTTTTTTAATGATTATTATTTTAAATTATTATCCCTGGATCAGTTCGATACTCTTGTAATAAAGTAGCGGTGGTAGCAGACATTTTTTAAGTATCAGTTCTGGTTGAAAAGAAGCGATCTAATCCTGTTTACATGAAATAAGCCTGCTCCCAAGCAGGTTTAAGCTTACGGACCTGTTGCTATGACATCAACTCCGGGATGAGCTTCGAAGAAGCGTCAACATTTAAATCCAGCTAACTGAGTTAGCGAGGTACGAAGAACAGGCCCCAGGTTAGATTCATAGAGTAAGTTACCATAGTAACTAACTCTGAGTATAAGTTGCCTCTCTTTCAGAAACAGGCTCGACTTACCCTGCTTTCTCGGGTTTAACAAACCTCCCATTCTGAAACAGAAAACCTAGAGTTTCATCTCATTTTAGGGTTAACATACTCAGAGTTTTCACTTAACCTCCTTTGTGAAATGGGCCCTTGGTCCTCTCCCATCCTTCACTGTCGTCGCTCCTCTTTTGTATCCTTCCATCTCCTTCGTGGGACTCGCTTCATTCCCACGGCCACGCCCCACTCATCCCACAGCCCAAAAATTAGGGCTGTCGATTTAAAATGTTTTTAATGCATTTAACGCACACACCTTGCCCCAGACCTGCGTAGGTCATCTTATATTTCAAGTAGGTGACTGGTGATGAACATTATTTAGGGAAACAACTCTGTGTGATGTAGCCTATAGAATCCAGTTAAAATATTTATACCATATGATTTAGTTGCAGTATCAATGCTGTTTTTATCCAAAACAGCTTGAGAGCAAATGTTATACTGATTTTATGCAGTTCAGGAAGTTAATATTGTATCATATTTTTGACACAATATTGTCTGTTTTTGCTCAGTTTTTCCAATGACAATATTACCCATAAAGCAATATTACCCATAAAGCAGAACTGTTGTGCATCTGTGAGCAAAACACAGCAGTGACTCATTTCTAAATGAATCCGCATTCTGAAGAAATTGCTCGTCGAGGTCATCGATGACATCGACGCAAAATATGCGCATCGATTCGTCGACCTGTTTTTATTTCTCTAAAATACGTTTGCAAAACGTTTACCTTATGTGCGCTGAATATACCGGATCAACATTCTGTCCAACGTTATATAACCAATCAAGGGGGTTTTCTGCATTGATCTTTTTTTTTGGTAGAATAGAATGACTGCTACGCCTGACAAGGGCGTATACGAGAGAGAGCCCCGGCTACGCGCGCGCACTCACAGTCTTCAAACAACACGAGCACTTCTTGCTCTCTCTCTCTCTCTCCCTTGTGCATATTAATCAAAATCATTAAACACGATAGAAAAAGGGCGAAACACCAAAGTTTAATGCGCGCTCGCGCACTTACAGTCTTCAAACTACACGAGCACTGTCTTGCTCTCTCTCTCTCCCTCGTGCATATTAACCAAAATCATTAGACACGATAGAAAAAGGGCAGAACGCCAAAGTTTCACGTGCGCTCGCACACTTACAGTCTTCAAACTACACTAGCGCTGTCTTGCTCTCTCTCTCTCCCTCGTGCATATTAACCAAAATCATTAGACACGATAGAAAAAGGGCAGAACGCCAAATTTTCACGTGGAGCATTCGGTGATTTTTTTTTTCTCCATGACAGGCTGCCGGCTCCCACTGTTAATTTTTATTTATTTATTTATTGGAAAAGCACTCTCTGTATTAGCTTAAAGCCCTCAAGTTTACATTGGTTACTGTATTCTTTCAATTGCTCTAAACAAGTATTTTGGGTGACCTTTGTTATTGAATGCTAGACTTCAAGTTGTTGTTATTTTCATCTGAAAGAAGAACTTTTTATCAGTAAGCTAGGCCCTATGTGTTCAGTAAGCTTGTTTCAGTAAGCTATGTGTTTTCAAGGCTTCAAGGTTTTATTGAGTGCTATATCTCTATACAAGTGCAAAGTAATGTATTCTTAGTCTTTTATTTTGTAATTTTTAGAGCAATAAACATATATTGCAATGTTAAGGAATTCATGTTTTTTTTCATTCAGATATGTAAAACAACATGTATAAATTGTTAGTAGTCAATTAATGGGGAGATAATCAAAATCGAATCGGTCTGAAAAAATGAATCGTTAGATTAATCGATGCATCGAAAACATAATCGCTAGATTAATCGTTTAAAAAAATAATCGTTTATCCCAGCCCTAGAACCAATGATTCAATTGCCCATCCATAAAGAGAGCCATTTACTTAATTCCTAAATAAATCAGTCGTAAGAATAATATGAATAAAGGAATGACTTTTAAGACATTTCTACAACCATCTACAGGCAGTTTTTGTTTTTCAATTATTGCATAATTTTGTAAAAAATAATACTATGAGCCAAAAAAAAGCTCATGTTACTCATCTCTTCATCAGGTTACACTGGCTATCAGTAGCTGCACACATCAAAATCAAAGGAATTGATGCTTGCCTACGAGACCACCACTGGCGCGGCACCAATATACCTAAACTCACTAGTTCAAAATGATGTGCACTCCAGAGCTTGCGCTCTGCAAGTGAATGGCGCCTTGTGTTGCCATCCCAAAGAGGTTCAAAATCACTCTCACTGACTTCTTCCTGGCCTGTGCCCAGCTGGTGGGATGACCTCCCAATCTCAATTCAAACAGCTGAGTCTTCAGTCACTTTCAAAAAACATCTAAAAGACACATATTTATCGCCAGCACTTGACCAACTAATACTAGCACTTATATTTCTATTCTATTCTCTAAAAATAAAAATAAAATAAAAATCATAGCTCCGTGAACTGCGCTATACTGAGACTTGTCGTGGAACTTGTATACTGTTGTTGTTCTCTTGTTGGTCTGATTGCTTCTATTGTTCTCATTTGTTTCTATTATATATATATATATATATAACACATCTCATATTTATCTTTATTTGATTTGTTCATGAGAAATACTGTATTGTTTAGAATTGAATAGAAGTCCTGACCATAACCTTGTAAAAAAAATTCTCTTCTGTTTCTACCTCTGAAATATTTTGATTGTCCATTGAATTTTTTTTTCTTCCTGTATCCCAACTCTTGCTTTAAGATAAGGATTTACCTTTATTTTTTATTTTTTTAATAATTGAGACATACGATTGAGACATACACACATCCAAGATGTTTCTAACGTTTTTCCCCATATAGTAATGCTAAATCTTTACATTGTCAAATAATTTTCTATTATGTCTAAATTTATTTCGAGCTATTTTAAAATCATTTCAATTATCTTACATATATTTAAAGTACTTATTAAAATTAACCATGGTTTTACCAAAAATAAAAAATAAAAACATGGTAACTATAGTTAAACCATGGTAAGCACTAATCAACCATTGTTTTGCTACATTAACCATAGTATTAGTTGTAAAACTGTGGTTATACAAAAGGTAATCAATATGGAAAAAAATTAAAAAAAAATAAAAATAAAAGACTTTTACTAGCATAAAACCATGGTTAATTTTCATATAATAATTTTCGAGAATGTTGCACAAAAATGTATTGCTTCGATACATAAATATACAAGTGCTTATTTCATAGCAATTCAAACGGCATTACAAATAACTTTAACAAATATTACATTTATTCGGGTATTTTCATGGTTGAAATCTAGATTACTAAAGTTCTATGTCGTATTCTGACTTAATTTATCAAAGTTTGCCTTGTCAGTAACGTTAGCTCCATTCACTATCTGTAACAAAAATGTATAGCTTTCAAGATCTCAATAAAGTTCAAAATATATAGCTAAGGATATAGATTCTTACCTGCCTCCAAGCAAAAACAACATCTCATATGGTTAAATTCATAGAAGAAACAATTATTCGATATTATTATATTTAAAAAGTACCTTTCAATCGACGTCTCCTTACGGTATCAGTGCGCTTCCTGTTTACTACTGGCACGGGAAATTACGTATGTGGTGTTCCATTTCTTCTTCTTCTTCTTCTTCTTCTTCTTCTGAATTTTTATGGCGGTTGGCAAACCAGCTTATGGTGCATTACCGCCACCTACCAAACTGGAGTGTGGAGCTCAGACAAGCAAGGAAATGAAACAAAAAAAAAAAAAAAAAAACTAAATTATCCCGTATAACCCTATGTCTTTAATAAATTTAATAATGGCTCTATACTTCTTCCATTGCTCAAAATTACATTCCAAAAAGCTTTGTATATTGTAAGTGTTAATGTCCAATTTTTCCATTTCTTGAATAAGCAATATTCCTTCCTTTTCGTACAGTTGACATGAAAATAAAATATGCTCTATTGTCTCTGATTCATCACAATTTCTACATTTACCTGTTGCATGCTTTCCTATTTTAAAAAGGGAATGATTTAGTCCAGAATGTCCAATTCTAAGACGTGAAATGATAATATCTTCCTTCCTGTTCTTATATACACTTCTTCCATTTCCTACAAGTTGTTGGATGCTATTAAGATGTCTGCCCTTGCTATCAACATCCCATGCTTCTTGCCATTTACTATGAGTGACTTCTTTCACTTTAGCCTGAACCTCTTTTTTACTAAGAGCCACTTGTATGTCAACATCTGCATGATTTAAAGCTTGCTTAGCTAGTTTGTCAGCCACTTCATTAGCCTCTACTCCCACATGAGCAGGGACCCACAGAAACATAATAAGACTAGTATTACTATTTCTCAATAAACTTGCTAGAATATCAAAAATAATATCTTGCCTAGTTGATTTTAGTCCACTTGCAAGGCTTGAAAGTGCTGCATAAGAATCAGAACAGATGACTGCTAACCTAGGTTTTACCTCCTCCACCCAATGAAGTGCTACCAGAATGGCAATAAGTTCTGCTGTATACACCGATACATTATCAGTTAATCTTTTGCTGATATCACATTGAAATTTAGGGATATGCACTGCAGAAGCAGTTCTTCCAGAGGCAGGATCTTTAGAACCATCTGTGTATATGTGCAACCACGATGTATAGCTTTGATCTATATATTGCTGTGCAATAATGTTCTTGGGGATATCCTTGTCATTGTTAATTTGCGTTTGAATTTGAAAATCAACTAATGGCTTTGGGAATATCCATGGTGGAATATTAGATACAGACACTATTGGGCTAACTTCTAATCCATCAATACCAGCTTCTAATGCTTCCCTGTTAGCAGTCCATCCAAAGCTTTTAATAGTCTTATTCCCATGTTCCCAGCATTCTTTCATAACTCCTTTTACTGAATGACTTTCCTTATGCCCTTTTATATTAACCCAGTAATTCATTCTAAGCTTATACCTTCGCAGGTAAAGAGGAGCTTCTCCAAGTTCTACCTGCAAGGCTGCAATGGGAGATGTTTTGAAGGCACCACAACAAATTCTTAGAGCTTGACTTTGTATAGTTTCAATCTTTTTAAGTAAGGTTTCAGATGCAAATCCATAGATAATACTTCCATAATCCAGGCTTGACCTGATTAATGTACAGTATATTCTTTTCAGCGATATTCTGCAAGCTCCCCATTCAACCCCTGATAAACATCGTAGTATATTAACTCCTATTTTACACTTCTCTATTAACTTTTTAGCATGAGTACCAAAAGTCAATCTTTGATCCATCCATACTCCAAGGTATTTAACTGCTGTAACTTGCTCCAGGTCCTGTTTGTATAATTTCAATTTAACAACTGGTATTCTTTTCTTTTTTGTAAAGCAAATAACTTGAGTTTTTGCTACTGACAACCTAAAGCCCCAGTTATTTGCCCAAGCTTCAACAGCTTCCACTGATTCTTGTAACTTTTTTGACACACAAATAATATTACGTCCTCTTTTCCAAATTGCCCCATCGTCTGCAAATAATGCCCTACCTATATCACCTTTAAGATTATTAAAAACATCTTTTATCATTATATTAAATAACACTGGACTACAAACACTTCCTTGAGGTGTCCCATTATCTATCTTATATGTCTTGGAATACTCTACTCCTACCCTTACTTGTATTGTTCTTTCAAGAAGAAAGTCCATAATCCAGTTATACATTTTCCCTCCGATCCCCATGCATTTAAGTTTTATTAGAAGGCCCTCCTTCCAAAGCATATCATATGCCTTCTCAATGTCAAAAAGAACCCCAACAAGAACTTCTTTATTTACTTGAGCTTTTCTGATATCAGCTTCCAAGCTTAACACAGCATCCATTGTATTTCTCCCTTCCCGAAATCCACTTTGGTATGGTGACATAAGTCCTTTACTTTCCAGAACATAGTTTAGCCTGTATATAATCAATTTCTCCATCAATTTACACAAATTGGAAGTCAAAGCAATTGGTCTATAACCAGTTGGGTTTGATTTATCTTTACCCGGTTTACCTATTGGAACAATTATTCCATGCTTCCAAGAGGGTGGAATCTTTCCCTCATTCCAAATCCTATTAAACAGACATAAAATCATATTTAAAGATCTGTCAGTCAAATGCTTGATCATTATATAACACACATAGTCTTTTCCAGGAGATGTATGTTTAACTCCACCTAGAGCTCGTTTTAATTCATATAAAGTGAAATCTGCATCTAAAGCGTCTCCAGAAGGATTCCTTTTAATCATCACATCTGGGTGCTGATTCTTATTCTGCTCTCTAAGTCTTTTTGCTTCCTCTGATACATTATCATCACTATGAACTCTGACAAACACTTTAGCCAACATTTCAGCTTTTTCATTGTCGGTTACTGCTATTATTCCTTCATCATTTTTTAAAACTGGAAGAGTTTGACTTCTATATATTCCACCCATTTTTCTTATTGTCCCCCACACTTCACTTATATCAACATCATCTCCAATTGTACTACACCAATCTCTCCAGTATTTCTTTTTAGCAGCACGAACAGTCCTTCTGACCTCAGCTTGTGTTTTCTTATATTTAATAAAATCCTCAAATAAATAAGTTCTTTTAATTTGTCTAAATGCTTTATTTCTGTCCTGTACAGCTTTACTACACTGTTCTGTCCACCAGGGAACTGATTTCCTCTTTCTACTTTGTACTTTTCTTCCTATTACAGTATCAGCTACATCATACAATACTTTGCAAATCCTATCATTAAATTCATCCACTTCCTCCATTGATTTTGGTTCTATTGCTGTAAGTCCTACCTCACTTAAAAAAGCATATGCTTCCCAATTAGCCTTTTTAAATCTCCATCCTGGAGCAGGCTTCAAATTTTGTTCTAACACACTCATCCCTACATTACAAATGATAATATAATGATCACTTCCCATACTATTGTCTTCACACACATCCCATTCACAGCTCCTTGCTAATTCTTCTGACACCAGAGTTAAATCTATAGCTGATCCAATTCCCCGAACTACATCAATTCTTGTGTTTCTACCATCATTTAAGCATACCTGTCACAAACACACCCTCTGTGGCTCCCTCCGATCACCACCAGAGGGAACCGTCGCCCGAGTATTAACCTCTTTCAAAACTCCATTTCCCAATACACCCCTTACCTGGGGCTGATTACCTGCACAGGTGTCGCTCATCTCCATCCCCTATTTAATGAACTCGCCCTGTTCTCTCAAACGCAAAGTCTTGTTTTGCCCATGCAGACATTACCGAGCATTTTCCCATTGTTTGATCTCCCGTGTATGACCTGGACTGCTTATTGGACTCTTATTCTTTGCCGCCTGCCTTACCGACCACTGCCTTGTTCTCTCGTCTCTGCCTGCCAGCCGCCAGCCCTGATTCTATGCTCTGTCAAGGTTTATGATTCTGATTTGTCTACGTTGTATCTTACGCCCCTGATTGATCTGTTTCTGTTTACTCTGTTGATTATTGAAATAAAGCTGCTTATGGATCATAACGCCCCTGACTCAGCGTTACAGAAGACTTTGCCAGATATTGATCCAACGGCTTTTTTCCAGATCACGGCAGAAGTATCCGCTCAAGCCGCGGCGCTGACAGCCCATCAGCAGCAGCTGAATCGACTCACCTCTCTCACCGAAGAAATGATCCGAACCCTCCAATCACTCCGCCTGCAAACCCCGGAGGGAAATATTCCAGCAGCACCTCAACCACAGCAAATGGCCGCCGCCGTGGCCACACCTCCCGCTTCAGTAAGCCCGCGCTTGGCGTTCCCAGAAAAGTTCGATGGATCACCTGCCAGATGCAAGGGGTTCCTATTACAATGTTCGATGTTTGTTAACCAGCAGCCCTCGTTATATCCCACAGTGGACAGCCGAATTTCGTTTGTGTGCTCTTTGCTCACGGGGAGAGCACTAGAGTGGGCCACAGCCATCTGGAACGGTGATCGATCAGTTTTCACCACCTTTTCAGCATTTCTGCTCCGATTCAGAGAGGTTTTCGAACATCCCGCGGGAGGAAAGGAGGTTGGCGAACAGCTTATTGCACTCCGTCAAGGAGGAAGATCGGCCGCAGATTATGCTCTCTCATTCCGCACCCTAGCTGTACAAACTGGCTGGCCAGACGACCCTTTACGCCTGCACTTCAGGAGGGGACTGAATGCTGAGCTGCAGACCGAACTAGCCTGCCGAGATGAGGGCAAAACCCTCGAACAACTCATCGATCTGTCCATCAAGGTAGACAATCTGATTCGGGCACGTCGGCCCCGATACTGAACTTCATCACTCACCCCAGTCAACAGCTCAAGCCCGGATCCAGAACCCATGCAAATCGGAGTTACCCGATTAAGCGAGGAGGAAAAGTCACGCAGGTGACAGCACAACTTGTGTTTATACTGTGGCTTGGCTGGACATCTACGGGCTTCATGCCCCACTCGACCGCCGCGACATTCAGCTGCGGTGAGTTATCCTTCTAGATCTTCTTCTATGTTAGAAATACCAGTCATGTTATATGTTAAGGGAATTAGCATCGAGGTGAGGGCATTGATTGATTCCGGAGCTGCGGGAAGTTTTATTGATACCACTTTCATGGAGACTCATAACATCCCTTGTATTCCATGTACCTCTCACTTGGCAGTGGCAGCTCTAGATGGGCGACCGCTGGGCTCCGGTCGCATCCAAACCATCACTGAGGAGTTAGAACTCACCGTCGGGGCCCTCCATTCTGAAAAGATCCACCTCTACAGCTTCCAATCTCCTCATAACCCCATCATCTTGGGACTGCCCTGGCTGGAAAAACACAATCCAATCATCTCCTGGTCCAAGAAACAGATATCACAATGGTCAGATTACTGCAAACAACATTGTCTCCATTCCTGCACCCGACCCACGATCACTCCTACTTCCTCATCGGCCTCTCAACTGCCTCAGGAGTATGACGATCTCCAGGAGGCTTTCAGTAAAACCAAGGCTGCGCAACTACCTCCTCATCGACCAGGCGATTGCGCCATTGAGCTGATGCCAGGCGCTCAACCACCCAAGGGCCGAGTTTTTCCATTATCTCAACCCGAAGCCGCAGCCATGAAGGAGTATATCGAGGAGGAATTAGCCAAGGGATTCATTCGACCTTCAACTTCACCAGCTTCTGCAGGATTCTTCTTCGTGAAGAAGAAGGACGGAGGACTCCGCCCTTGTATAGATTACCGCGGCCTCAACGACGTTACGGTGAAGTACCGATATCCCTTGCCACTCGTCCCAGCGGCTCTAGAGCAACTACGCCGAGCAAAGTACTTCACGAAGTTGGACCTCCGAAGCGCCTACAACCTGATCCGAATTCGAGAAGGGGATGAGTGGAAGACGGCCTTTTCAACCACCACTGGGCACTACGAATACCAGGTCATGCCGTTCGGCCTTTCCAACAGTCCTTCCGTGTTCCAAGCCTTTGTGAACGACGTATTCAGGGATATGTTGAATCGTTGGGTCATAGTCTACATAGACGATATCCTCATCTACTCCGAAACGTATACAGAACATGTGAAACAGGTCAAAGCCGTCCTCCAACGCCTAATCCAGCACCAACTGTATGCTAAACTGGAGAAATGTGAATTCCACAAGCAGACTATCTCCTTCCTGGGTTATGTAATCAGCGCTGGAGGAGTAGCCATGGAGGAGGGGAAGGTTCGCGCTGTAGTCAACTGGCCCCTACCCCAGACTCTCAAAGAACTACAACGCTTCCTGGGTTTCGCTAACTTCTATAGAAGGTTCATCCGCGACTTCAGCTCCATCGCAGCACCAATGACTTCTATGGTTAAGAAGGGCTCTCAGCGTCTCCACTGGTCCTCCGCCACCCTCAACGCCTTCCAGGCCCTCAAGGATAGATTCACCACAGCGCCCATCTTACATCATCCTGATCCAGAGCAGGAATTCATTGTGGAAGTAGACGCTTCAAGTTCAGGTCCCGGGGCTGTACTCTCACAACGTCAGGGAGATCCACCGAAATTATACCCATGTGCCTTTTATTCTCGGAAACTAAACGCAGCCGAGAGGAATTATGATGTTGGAGATCGCGAGCTCCTCGCTATGAAAGCAGCATTCGAGGAATGGAGGCACTGGCTAGAGGGGGCTAAACACACCTCCACAGTCCTTACGGATCACCGCAACCTTGAATACCTCCGGTCAGCCAAACGCTTGAATCACAGACAAGCCAGGTGGTCGCTCTTCTTCACAAGATTTAATTTTCAAGTCACTTATCGTCCGGGTTCCCAGAATACCAAAGCAGATGCACTCTCTCGTCTCTACGAAACCAACAACCAAACTCCAGACCACGAACCCATCATTCCTCCCACGATCGTTCTTGGACCCATCCAATGGGACATTATGACTGAGATCATTGAGGCCCAACGCATCGAACCTCCACCTCCTGAGACTCCCCAGAATCGCACATTCGTCCCTCAAACACTGAGACAACGAGTACTACATCAGGTCCACTCTACCCCAAGCTCAGGACACCCCGGTATAACCGCCACCATCCAGCTCCTATCTAACCGCTTCTGGTGGCCCTCAATGCAAGCAGACACCATCAATTACGTTAGAAACTGTATCACTTGCAACACCAACAAATCATCCCATCAATTACCCGCTGGTCTTCACACGTTACCCGTTCCTCAACGTCCTTGGTCCCACATAGCCATCGACTTTGTTACTGATCTGCCTCTCTCGCAGGGCAAAACCACAATTCTATCTGTGATCGACCGCTTCTCCAAAGCCTGCCGCTTCATCCCATTACCCAAACTCCCGACTGCCTTCGAAACAGCAGAGGCACTTTGTGAGAATGTGTTCCGGTTCTATGGCCTCCCGGAGGACATTGTCTCCGATAGGGGTCCCCAATTTACCTCCAGAGTATGGTCGGCATTCTGCCAACAGTTGGGCATCAATGTTAGTCTCACATCAGGTTACCACCCACAATCCAACGGACAGGTCGAACGTCTGAACCAAGAACTCTCCCGTTTCCTTCGATCCTACTGCAACCAGAATCAAAATGATTGGAGCCGCTTCCTTCTCTGGGCCGAGTACGCACAAAATTCCCTTCAAAAACCGTCCACTGGCATGACTCCCTTCCAGTGCATCCTAGGATTTCAACCTCCTCTCTTCCCATGGTCTGGCGAACCATCCGAATTACCTGCAGTTGATGCTTGGCTGAGACGCTGTGAGGAGACCTGGGACAGCGCTCATGTTCACCTTCTCCGAGCAGTTCGTCGGACCAGAAATCAGGCCAATCGACACCGCAGAGCTCATCCGGATTACCAGCCCGGACAATGGGTCTGGCTGTCCACATTGGATCTTCGCCTCAGACTACCATCCAAGAAACTTAGTCCCAGGTACGTGGGCCCTTTCAAAATCCTCCGTCAAATCACCCCAGTATCATTTAGACTATCTCTCCCATCTCATTACCGTATCTCACCCACTTTTCATGTTTCCTTGCTCAAGCCCGCTGGTGGACCGAGAGGAGCGGAGAACCTAGAGGAGGCTGGTGACCAGAGAGCGCCTCCCCTCATCATCGATGGCCAGGAGGCCTATCAGGTACACGAAATCCTGAATTCACGTCGCCGGGGCCGATTCCTACAGTATCTGGTCGATTGGGAGGGGTACGGTCCGGAGGAGAGGTCCTGGGTCAATGCTGATGACATACTGGACCCCACTCTCATCACGGACTTCCATCGAGATCACCCAGACAGACCCGCTCCTAGACCCCGAGGAAGACCCCGGCGACGATCACCTCATCGCGTCAGGAGCCGCTCGCAGGGGGAGGGCTCTGTCACAAACACAACCTCTGTGGCTCCCTCCGATCACCACCAGAGGGAACCGTCGCCCGAGTATTAACCTCTTTCAAAACTCCATTTCCCAATACACCCCGTACCTGGGGCTGATTACCTGCACAGGTGTCGCTCATCTCCATCCCCTATTTAATGAACTCGCCCTGTTCTCTCAAACGCAAAGTCTTGTTTTGCCCATGCAGACATTACCGAGCGTTTTCCCATTGTTTGATCTCCCGTGTATGACCTGGACTGCTTATTGGACTCTTATTCTTTGCCGCCTGCCTTACCGACCACTGCCTTGTTCTCTCGTCTCTGCCTGCCAACCGCCAGCCCTGATTCTACACTCTGTCAAGGTTTATGATTCTGATTTGTCTACGTTGTATCTTATGCCCCTGATTGATCTGTTTCTGTTTACTCTGTTGATTATTGAAATAAAGCTGCTTATGGATCATAACGCCCCTGACTCAGCGTTACAATACCAGTGCATGACTATCTATAATTTCTTCTATAACTTCCCCATTATGATCATCATTAATACTTCCCCATAATGTGTTATGTGCATTAAAATCCCCACACCAAATAACTTTATATCCTGATCTTGACCCAATAACCTTTTCTAAACCTTTATTTAATCTATCACAAGGATTGTAAAAATTAATAACTTGAATATTCTGTTTTTCTGCATATATATCAATAGCTACTACTTCATACTCTTCAAACTCATTAATGACTCTGTATTGTACCTGATTCTGAATAAAAGTGGCCACTCCACCCCCATTTCCTACTTTTCTATCTTTCTTAACTACACCATACCCTTGTATGACAAAATCTAAATGAGACTTTAACCAAGTTTCTTGAATGCATATTATATGTGGTTTCTCATCCAGTTGATCTATAAAATGTTTAAATTCTAGCCCATTTGCAATAAGACTTCTCGCATTCCATTGCAAAATTGTTAAAACCATTGAATTATGTAATTCTACCTGGAGTTTGAGTGACTGTTTGAATTTTCAGTTTATCATTTATTTTTTCCACAGTCACTCCATCTACATTTAAGTATTTCTCTGCTGCCCTAATAATGATCTTAATTCTTTCTGTTCTACTTTCTGTTTGAGCAGAACAGTTTATCACTTCAGCCATAAATGAGACAAACTCCATTTTCCCAACTTCCAACTTATCCTCATTTACCTTTCTCTGAACCAAAACATTCCTAGTCCATTCATTATTTTTGTTCACTCCCTGTGTCTGCTCAACTTGTTTTACTTTTTGGATTGCCTCAGCATATGTCATTCCCTCATTTATTCTAACATTCTGCACTTTTACTGCATGCTTGTGAACACTACATCCCCCAAATCCAGCACTATGCTCACCACCACAATTGCAACATTTAACCTTTGCTCCTTCATCACATTTACCATATTCATGGTTACCCCCACATCTCGCACATCGTAGTTTGCCTCTGCAAACCGCACTAACGTGCCCATACTTCTGACACTTGAAACACCTCAGAGGAGGAGGAACATATGGTCTTACTAGGTAGCTAATGTAGCCTAATTTAACCCTGTCTGGCATTCTTTCCTGATCAAACTGCAGCATGACCGACATGCTATCAATTCTTTCTTTATTTTTAACATATTGAAGCCTTTTCACTCCAATAACTTTCCCTCCATCAATGCAGCTCTTAATTGTATCAGTAGACACATCAGTTGGGATTCCTGTAATCACACCTTTTACCCAAGGTTTCCTATTATACAATGTGCATGATACCTGATATCCAAGCATCGATTTTATACTGAGGGCCCTCTTCTGTTGTTTCTCATCTTTGCACATGATAACCAAATTTCCATCTCTAAGCGTCTTTGCACTATTTATATCTCCTACAGCTTTTTTCAGAGCTTTAGTCAATTTTATGGGATTTACTGTTATGCCAGACTCCGCAAATTTCAAAATTACCTTAAATTCTTCAACATTTTTCCTACCTACTTCTTCCTCCTTTCCACTATCCGTAAATGATCCTTGACTACCGGTTTTCTTCCTTTTCCGATTAACTATTTTCCACCATTTATTTCCCCCAGCATTCCCGCTACAGGATTCATCCTCCATTTCCGGCTCACTACCAGAACTAGCGTCATTTCCTGCCATCAGTCGCCACCACACTCCAGTCCGACGCGCGCTCTCCGTCCACCGATCACACTTCCTGTGTAGCCAAAAGCCACTATCCGGATCTCTTCTTCTTCTTCTTCTTCTTCTTCTTCTTCTTCGTTTGATTTTTACGGCAGTTTGGCCGTTGCCAATATTGCATTACTGCCATCTGCTGTCTCACTTTAACTTACTTTATCTTAATTAAATTCGTCCTTCCAGTCCAGTCTTTAAAAAAATGAAACCAATATCTCCTGTCCTTGTCATTATTTCCACATGTTACTATATTTTTTACATTATACTAAACTATACCTATTTCCCGTACGTGATTCTTGAACTCTATCCTTGTATTTCTTATATGATATAGATGTGCTTGTTTCCTCCTCCTGACATTCATGACATGGAGGTGTATCAGTAACTCGAGAGGTTGAAAATGTGAATGTGATAATTTGTCATATTAAAATTCGTATTTGTAAATTGAAATTTACACTCACAGCTCTGATGTGAAAAGCTGAATCTTGTTTTGAATTGGAAGTTTTTAGATTAATAACACAATGTTTACGACATATTTACTTTTGCACTTTACTTCAGTTTCGCTGCACAACGTCAAGTCGGCACCTACGACCTCTCTGACCTACGACCTCTCAAATCCTAGCGCTTTGACTTTTGCTACTCTTTTTGCAGTATTCCTGTTGCAAAACTTACTCGTGCACTTATATGCAGAAGTGAGAACGCAACGCAGAGCCAGCGGATGGGCTTTGGTGACAATGAAGACATTTTATTTGTCGATGGCCGGACGAACATCGCCAGTCATCGCAATTTGCCAAGAAAGAAAATTGTCGTGTTTAATGCATATGTATCAATTATTTGTAAAACATGGCAAACAATTTTCACTGAATCCTTCGCTTCTACAGTATTTTAAGATACTGCATTCATTTTGTCATTCAGGTAGGCTATTATCTGGCAGAAAAATAATGCACCATATTTCATATTTCCATATTGATTATTACATAGTAAACTCGCTGTAGATGAGCTACTGAGAAACATTTGAGACATGCTTTGATCTCACCGCCACGCGGTCACGTGGTTCAGGGAGCTATCAATAGTACTAATCGCGCTGTCTTTTGAATGGGATTGATTGGGACAGACAGCAGTTTCACTATATTTGCAGTCATCTCTAGTAATTATTAACACATGGCCTAATTTGCATAGATTTTGCATGGATAACTACGCTGACTATGCTTTACAATAGCATTATTCTGGGGAATGAAACATCATTATATTCTTATACTCTTTGACAGTCAAATGTTATCAAACACCTTCAGTGTAATTTAACCAATAAAATAAGTGTACTAATTTTTAGCTCAGACCTGTTTAGTTAATTTGAAGAGATTATGGTACTTAATAATATGCCATTATTCCATTTAAAATATAAAATTTTCTAATATGCTTATTATTTATTTATAATTAGTTTAGTGTTTAGGGTTAAAATAGAGACAATTTTAAATTCCAGTGAAAAGAGTCAAATTAGAGAGGCATTTGGTGGCCAGAAAGATAATATTCATATTGTAAAGCCATTGTTTAACCTTATAAATACATGTATTTAGCTCTACTCTAGTTGCTCAAAACAATTGCTGGCTATAACTGCTTATTTTTTAGGTTTTGTCTCTTGTTTGTTTTTTGTTTTGTCAAACACTCTATTTTTGTAAGCTTTTTTTATGTTGCATTTAAAAAGTTTCATTACTGTCGAGCAAATTAGGAATTTAACCCAATTAAGAAATTTTAATTATTTTTACAAGACATAAAAATAATAAAAACAGCAACCCTGGTACAGCGAGATGCAGTGGAATATACAGAAATATGTTTAATTATTTGCCTACCAAATAATAGTGATTTACTGTAGCGGCCTAAATCACTTTTTCCATAGACAGCACATGTCTGGCCGAAGTCGAAACGTCGGCATCATTCCTTAGGCCGGGCATACACTGTGCGATTTTCATCCGTTTTTGAGCCGAATTCTGACTCATGTGACTCTTTTTCAGGTCGGGCCGAATTTCAGCATTTTCGTGCGTCGTTTGTCGTGCAGTGTTCGTGCAGTGTACAAGGGGAAACGAGAGGCGATAAGCCTCTCCCAACCGGCAATCGGTTGGTCGGATGGATTTCTGACATGTCAGAAATTTTGGTCGCCTCTCGTGAGGTATCGCACTATTGAAGCAGGGCTACGAACCGATTTTCCGCGTTTCCCTCACTGCACATGCGCGAAACCATAAACGAAACCATGGTGACACCTGACACAGCTTGTAGTGTGGACTGAAGTGATGGAGGGATAACTTGTGGAGTTATGCAAAGAAAATTAAAAATAAAAGAGGGGAAAAAACGCCTGCTTACCTCCAGTTCGCGTTGCAAAATGGATTGATCATATTGGCCACGTCTTCCCAGCCACCTACGCGTCTAGATACGCCGACGCCTTTTTTTTTTTTTTTTGGACGTTTCAGCACACATAATTGCGCTTTGCGCATATGCAGTGCGTTTATCCCGGGAAAGCATGTTTATTCTGAAACAGCCACAAACATCCGGGTTCTGAGGGATCCTACGTGTTGATTTGGTTGATTCCTCACGTATAGTGTGAGCAGTCAAATCGCAACTCGGCAATCGGACCGTACAGTGAGCGCACAAAAATCGTGAGCTTTGGCTTTACATCGCATGCGATCTACCCGTACAGTGTGAGTTGGTACCTTGCCGAAATCGCACAGAAATCGAACAGTGTATGCCCGCCTTAAAACATCTATAAAACATCAGCCAGGCGGATGCCGATATAATTCGGTCAGTGCTCTTCTCAAGGTCATCAATCGTCGGCCCCGAGTTGGTTCACGACAGCGGGCTGATGCCGCGCTTATCTGTGTGTGCGAACCCAGTTATTAATTTCTTTTAAGCAAGGCTTACACTACAGGATTTTTAGCCCGATTTAGCCCCTATCTCCCCCTCCCGAGAATTGGAGCAAACAACTTGTCGAGCACCTCGATCTGTCCCGATGTTCGGCGCGGATTATGTGGTAATGTGAGGTGTTGACTGATCGAATCTCGCACTTCCCGATCTTCTCAAACACAATTCGGAGCACCCCCGATTATTATCAAACATGGTCGCCTCAGCACGATTCATTTCACGCATGCACGTAATTACGTAGTAGAAAACGTCACCGTTTCCCCTACACTATCGGTATATAGGAAGGAAACACTTAACAGCAAGGCGGCACAACTTGCGGCAAATTTGTGTAACGTTAGTTGTATTGTGTTTAACATTTAACAGCGGGTCTAGTTTGATGCTTTTAAATGTAACTTACGCTATGCAGTACTATGTGTTTACGTGGCTGCCAATCCAAAATAATAAAGGATTTGCGAGTCGTTCCATACATTGCGATTCATTGCTGGTATTAGTCTTAACTTACTTAACTTGCCGTGTTTTGGTCTGAGGTCAGTAGTATTGTCAAAGGCGGTTTGTGTGTTTTTTTTTTATTTTATTTATTTTTTATTAAAAACTTCTAATCGAACTGGCGTCATTCTACCAACTCATCAGTCAGTTAAATAAAATAACTGCTCTTGAGCCCTTTGTCAATTTAATCAGACTGAATAAGCTTCTTTTTGCACAAAAAATCTTTTATCTGCACTTGTTTTTCACTTCACTGATTTGCACTCTATCTGCCATGTGCCTTGCGCTGCTTTATTTAACTTGATTTTTAATTTTATTATGTCTTTTTTACATTCCCTGATTGTATAGTTGTATCTACATTTTATATTTGATCTAGATTTTTAGGCTCTACTGTTAGTGTATCTGTAGCACCGGTGTCTGAGAGTAACGCAATTTCGATTCTCTGTATGTACTGTACATATGGAAGAATTGACAATAAAGCAGACTTGACTTGACTTCACTAATAGTTAACCTTTAAGTTGAGTAATTTTGTATTAGAATGGGTCTATATAGGCTAATATATATATATATATATATATATATATATATATATATATATATATATATATATATATATATAGGCTAATATCTAAATGAGGAACATAATCCCTTCAATGTTGTTTACAGAAGACAATAAGGAACAAAATATGCATTTCTGCCAAGACTGTCTGCACTTACAAGAAGAAAGAGCGACAAACAAATGTGGGAAAACGTTATAGAGTATTTCAAACTGACAATGGAAATGACTTGAAAGAAGCATGTGTGCACACAGAAGTTTTATTAAAGAGTAAAAATTCTCTCTCTCTCTCTCTCTTTCTCTCTCTCTCTCTCTCTCACACACACACACACACACACACACACACACAAAATCTCTTTCTCTGCCTCCCTACCTCTCCCATACCCTCTCTTCCCCTCGCACACACACACACACACACACTGCCTCACATACACACACAACCCTCTCTCACACACATACTAAGCATTTAGGGAAGTCGTGGCCTAATGGTTAGAGAGTCGGACTCCCAATCAAAAGGTTGTGAGTTCGAGTCCCGGGCCGGCAGGAATTGTGGGTGGGGAGAGTGCAAAGCACAAATTCTGAGTATGGGTCACCATACTTGGCTGAATGTCACTTTCACTTTCTTTTTCACTTTCCTCTCACACACACTCCCTCTCTCTCAAACACACTCCCTCTCTCTCACACACACACACACACACACTCACACACACTCTCTCTCTCTCTCTCACACACACACACACATACACTCTCTCTCTCTCCCCATCACACACACCCTCCCTCTCTCTCTCACACACACACACACACACACACTCCCTCTCTCTCACACACACACACACTCCCTCTCTTTCTCTCTCTCACACACACACTCCCTCTCTTTCTCTCTCTCACACACACACACCCTCTCTCTCACACACACACACACACACACACTACCTCTCTATGGCTAGGCTATGTGTGAATAATCAGAAAATAAAAACTGCATGTAGAAGTGAAAAGGTTTGCTCCAGTCATGTAAACATCTTACTCCTTACTCTGATGATTGGAAAGAATTGCATTATTGGTGTACATTTGACCCACTTGACTTGAAATGTTTGTTACGATCTTCTATTTTTGAATACATCACATGATGTAACATGTTGTATAAATCTAAATAATGTATCAGTTTCCAACCAGTTTCAAGTTTTACATTTAATTCTGTAATTCACACACTTTTCCACTATATTCATTTTTTAGACCCACCTATATAGAATGCATATGTGAAAATGGTTGTCTGGTTAGTTTGGCCATACCTTGACTATTTGGGATCAATAAATCCTATAAATAGGTGGTAGGGTGCCTGCCATCAGCTGTTCTGCCTCCTCTGTCCAGAAGGCAAAGCTCTTGCCCGAAGTTCTGTCCATGCCTATTCAAAAGTATGGTACTTTTAATCCAGCATAATTGTAAAGCAGAGCAGTGTTTCACTGCTTGAAATGTGTCCTACCCTGCAATCGAGAATTTCTCCAGAATCTGGAGACACCACTACTTACGAATAGATGGTATGTCAGTCTGTAATACACATGTAATATTGGAGTCTTGCATTGTTTGTTTTTTAACATTCTTGGATACAATGCATTCCATGAATTACAATTTACATCCAAAAAAGTGAACCATGGCACCAGTACAGATGCAGAGGGCATACTGTTAAAGAGAAAATAATGATTATGGAGATTTAGGAATCAAACAGGAAACCGTAGAACAGTAGAAATAGTACAAGTTTACCATAAGCATGAATATCCCACCGCTCTGTCCATCTGACTGAACTGGAAATGGCTGAAAAGTAATATACAGTTACTCAGCTTTGATGTTGACAACCATATATAGTGTACACTGAGCAAAATGAAATAGCAAAATTACATAGTAAGCAAAGTTGTATCTTTCTCCCCCTCACACACACACTCTCCCTCTCTCTCTCACACACACACACACTCTCTCCTTTCCTCCCTCTCTCTTTCACACACTCTCGCTCTCCCTCTCTCTCTCTCTCTCTCACACACACACACACACAAACATACACACACACACTCAATTCAAATTCAAATGAGCTTTATTGGCATGACTTGCACAGTATTGCCAAAGCATTGTACATTACATGAATAAGGAATAAACAATTATATAATACATAAAACAAAAACAGATTTGTAAAATAATTAAGTATATGTATACTTTCTCCTTTTTTTCTTCAAACGAGAAACAAGTAAAAGACAACAACAAATAACAAAAAATTTATAAAATAAATAATAATAATAATAACTTTGCACAACAGTACATGTAAGAAATGCTTGTAACAACAATGAGTTTTACAAAATAATTAACTCAAATGATATATAGGGAATTTGAATAATTAATCAGGAATATGATTAATTTATATCTCAGATGACAGTTACATTAAATTTGATTGATTATGAAAAATAGCTCAATTGCCTATACCAATAAATAATCACAGGGCACTGTAACTTACTCATTAATATGTCAATATTCCATTCTTCATACCAATTATTGTGATATCTCTTACTGTAAATTACTGCAAATCAAACAGTGGTTTGTCCAGCAAACCACTGTTGACCTATCAATTTTCAATAAAGTTATCACGCCTTATAATTCAAGGAAAAATATTCTCTGGCCATGAAAACATTATCCTATCCTTATGATAAATTTAGTTTCTAAATTTAAAGCTTGTAGCTAAAGATCAGACATCTCAGTGACTCGTAATGTAAGTGGGGTGGAGTCCAAGCCAATCGTAAGTATATGGGTTTTTAATAAATAAACTAGTAATACATCAAACTACAAATCACACAGAGTAAATATGCGTACGACACTACAAACAGTAAGCTTTATACAAGACATAACGGAATCCAAATAAAAGAGAGAGAGAGAGAGAGAGAGAATAGAATGAGATCACATAAGGAGCTCAGGTATGGAAATCATAGTCAGTAACTTTTGGAAGCCAACAACGATCAGATCATAGCAACAATTTAAAGCAGCTTTTAAATCTCCATAGAGAAACTGATACTTGCATGGCCCAGTGTGCGTGGCGTGAGATCGGCGTCGCGCGTGTGAGCTTTGCGCGCTGTTCCTTTTGAAAACAGTGTGCGTGGTCCTGGAGGCCATGTGACGCGCGTTCACGCTGCGCTGGATCTTGGCGTGAGCGTGGAGCACGTGGTCCTTTGTTCTGTCCTCGCGCGGTATTTGAAAGGTTCAACAAACAATGTTCCAGAATTCGTCTTCCTTGTGTGGAGAGGCGAATAGTTGAATAAACTTAGTAAAGAAAAGAAAAGAAACAACAAAAACGAAAGCTTCCAAAGGAGCCATTAAAATGGCTTTTTCTCTCAGCCCCTGTGCTGAGGGGGCTTGCGCTATGAGCGCGGCCTAAGGCCGTGCGGAAGCAACGTTGGTCGATGCAGGAGGGAAGGGAGTCAGCGTAAGAAGAGAGAAGGCGGACCTTGTTCGGTCGTTCTTATGGCTTGAGATGGTCCCCGCCTCTTTTCACGTGAACAGCCAATGAACGTCCGCGATCTGAAGCGGAGGGAAAAGTTCCTTTGTCTCTGTGGAGACAACCCCCTGGTGATCTAGGGCTTTTTCAAGGGATTATTCTAGCAAATTTGTAATTCAGATTAGATTTTTCATTACTTTGCTCTAGATAAATGGGTCTGTCAGAGCATGACGATTAGAACAATACTAAACATAATATATATATAAATGATCAAAACATGAAGTTACATTCAAATGCAGAATTACACATATTTAAATATTTGCTTAACACATGATAACACTGCAGATAGTCCCAATTTATATGGGAAACATCTAATGTACCAAAAAGGAATACGTAATACATTTATAAAATTTGGCTTCTCTCCTCTCCTGTTGTCCAGGGTGGTCGTAAAGTTTTACGACCTGCAAAGGTGGGGGTTACATACACATGACTATTTGAGAAAGAGTTAGGCTGAGGAGAACATTTCCACTTATAAGTCAGCAATTTAACCATTTACCCAGGATTAACCATTTTTATGCAATACACAAACATTAAAAATACATATTAATAAGGACTTACAAAAGTAAGGAACTTTACGAAAGGTTTCCTTTGTCTCCAGTGTATTTGAGGAATTTGGGGGGGGATTTCAGGTCTCCTTTGAAGCTCGCATGGGTATCGTAAATAATTTAAGTCCAGCCAGGCTGGTGCCAGGCCCAGGCATTTAGTGCAAAAAGGGTTTCATTTGGAAAATCTGAATTAAACACATGAATCGATGATCTGCATATCCGTTACACCTCCCCCTTTACGTCAGATGAAGTCCCTGTGTGGACATCATCGGACGGCAATCATCAGGATGGGCAGATGAAAGGTGGATCATGACGGCAGGTGGTTCAAGATGGCAGGTGGTTCCTGGAGCTGAGGATTCAGCTTGGTGAGGTTCGGTGTTGTCTTTGACTTGGCACCCCCTTTCCGGGGATTCCATCGGAGACCTCCAGCCACAGTTGTCGTGAGTTTGGCTGTAGAGGTTTGCATCTCGTTGAGTATCCTGTATAGGATGAAGGTCACGCCACGAGTCAGGGCGGGACCAATGACGGTGGAGATGCACCGTGCAGTGTCGGGAGCAGTCCAGACTTGGACCGCAGATGACGGGTTCAGAACGGGCTGTCGAGGCTGTGCTTGGAGGGCTGTGTCGACAGGAGTAATGTAAATGTGTTTGGTGGTACCTTTCAGTACTTGGTCAAGCAGGTTGGCACGGGTGGCGGTGTCATGCTGGTCGTAGGTCAGCATAGCTGAGCGCACAGGAGTGTTGACGAGCCATCTGTTACCCACAATCTCTGCTTGCGTTTCTGTGACTTGTATACGAGGCTTGGCTTCGGCAGGGCAGCGCGTATCGCTGACCCAGGGTTGCAGCTCGCAGATTCCTTCAGAGTTGTGTCTGAGGAAGGGTTTGCTAAGGCAGAGATAATGAATGTCTTTGGACAAAGCACACATGTGCATGTTTGGGGCCAGGTACAGCTGTGTGTCGCTGTCGTGGTAGGCCACCACATTTGGAATGTGTGTTTTGGTGTGGGTGTTGCTTTTCCACATCCTGACACTGACAATGTCTTTAGGTCTGTAGACTTGGCTTGACTCGCTGATGGGTTGGTTCAGGAGCATGTTCACTTCTCTCTGTTTGGGGTTGACGTGCCGTAGGAAGGCGCTATCCAGAGAGTGGGCCAGGTGTATGTGTAGCAGGTCAGCTGGCATGGTGATGGTGTAAGCCAGCACAGTTAACACAAGGCTTAAGGGTATCATGTATGGTGGGGTTTTACTCGTGGTTAGGCTGTCATTGGAGGAGCTAACCTCCCACAGCATGTCTGTTGTTAACGCTGTAAACAGCTGAGTCTGGGTAAAGTCCTTCTGGAAGACAGTAAACAGTGGTTTCAAGGAGTTTACGGTCTGGTTCGCTGCATTGACACTGGACATAACAATGTTAAACATTCTGGCGGCAGCAGCGGCTCTAAGCAAAGCTCCCGGGAACTGTTTGGAGCGGTGGTGGTGTCCACTTAACTCCATTTGTGTAACAGTCACTTTCTCATGTTGGCTGAACATGTGTTTGACATCGGCCTCAGTGTGAGTGAGGGAGTCCTCTCTCCATCGGAACCTTGTACAGCTGTATCCGGTTACAGTGCTTGGGTAGTGTGCCCTGTCATCGGTAGTCAGGAGTCTCAGCGGTTTTCTCGGTTGCAGCTGTCCTCTCTTTGGCTGACAGCACGGCATGGCAAACAACAGCAGCATCCTGGTAAAGATAATAGGGAGAGAGAGAGAGAAAGGGGAGAAAGAAACAAACGAGGGCTGTCTTTGGTTGGACAGGGCAGCCTCTTTGCTTAGTGGGCGGCGACTGGGTTTAGCTCGCCCTCGCCCATGTTTTGCCACATCTTGCTGCTGGCATGACACTTGCTTCAGTGTTTTGTCAGTGGCTCTGGTGCTGCGTGGTGCAGCACATGCTGCGTCATGGAAATATATTGGCATTATCCCCCTTTTGCTCCGTGGCATTACAAGCCCTGGCATTGTGATGTCAGACGGTGCACAACCCACAATATTGTTCTGTGCACGCAGCATGGTTTGTGTATCATGCAGTGGTCTGGGGCTTTGGTTGTCAGTGACTGTAGACTGGTTGCCAGGGTGGATGGAGGGGTCTGAAAGGTGGTAAAGCAAAGTCATTATCAAGTTTTCAGAAGCATGCATGTCCGCTATGTTGGTCTGTGTTGACAACGGAGCCAGCGTGAGTGATTCTGAGGTAGGCAGTTTAGCTAGTAAAGTTCTTATGCTGTGTGTAATCACTTCAACCTTGAATGTGGGTGGGTGGGTTGGGAGAGACCACAGAATGTTGTTTAGTGTGCCAGTTTTGGCAAGGGTGTCAGTGTGATCTTTAAAGTCCTTGTCTAGACTTGGTAACTTCGAGTGTCCTTTTGCCTTCTTCCAGTACCCGATCACATTGTGTGTTTTTGTGATGTAATCACCTTGCTGGAACAGGTGTTGGTGTTTGACATGCTTGTTGTTTGCTAGTGTGAGTCCGAGTTCTACACATTCAGGTGAGGGTTGGAAGAAACGCAGCGTGTGGTGTAAGGTTTGATCACATTGCAGGTTGAGCCGAACAGCGACCCCTTTGGTGTAAGATGGTACCACCGTACCCTGTTTGTTGACTAAGGTACAGAGGCATGAACTTGAGCCTGTCGTTAGGGCGTTGTACTCATGGCTGGCTGCTGGGGTTCCCGTGACCTCTGTGACCTGACCGTCTGGCTCTGTGGGAGTTCCCGTGACCTCTGCGACCTGACAGTCTGGCTCTAGCAACCTGTGTGGCTGGAGAGAAAAAGGTTCTCGCACTTGAGCAAAGTCTTTTAGCTGTTTGAAGTTCAGAAAAGGGTCAAAGTGTTCTAGCAGGTCTTTGTCGATGAGCAATGTATGAGTGTTCATTGGTGGGACATACATGGGATGTATTAGACTCATCGGAACGATTGTCAGGTGAATGGAAACAACCTGTTCAAACTGGATGTCATCCTGTCTGTACACCTGTACATTCAGTTCATAAGTTTGAGGTGTAAGAGTTCGATCTTGTCTCTTAGCTTCAAATTGGAGTCTTTTGAAAAGGTGAGATGAGATCACCGTCAGGTTTAATCCTGTGTCGATCAGGTCTTCCCTGTTGACTCCTTTTCGGCCCACCCCTTTTTGACAAGGCTGCCCAGGAATGTTGGCATCAGGGCAGGTGTGACGATTGGTGGGTGGTGAGGACCGGTCTTGTGTTGCTCGCTGTAAAGGCAGGTAGTCAAAACAACATTTTCTGGTACCTTGTGTTTGTGGTACCTGGTGTGAGGACCTGTGCTGTCTCGTTCAGGGTGTGCAGCTGTTGACTGTGGAGCTTGGGTGTTGTTGTCACTTTGTGCTGTAACAGTTAGCTCTGTGGTCTGTAGATGACGGGCAGTGTTCTGGGTGCTTGGCTCATCTTCCTTGTGAGTTTTCATGTGAAGAAGCACTTTCAGCACCCTCAGGATCTCTGCTGTCTCAGACGTGGCTGCACTGTGTTGCCCTCTGCTGGCTTGGAACGGTATTGACTCTCTGTAAAAATGTCTGTGACTGTGGTGTTGTAGGGCGCCATCTAGGGTTAACTCCGAGCAGTGCTCAGAGACAGAGACTTTGGGTTTTTTCACAAATAGTCTTTTGCTTGGTGCAAGCTTTGTGGGCTAAGTTCAGTAACTCTTGTGTAGTCCTGTTACGGGGACACGCTGGGACTCTGAGATGAAAACTCCAACTGGCATGTAGGTTTAGGAGGACCAGAGTTTTTAAGTTGAAATCCTGTTCCATACCTGGTTCGTTGCATGCTCCAAAGTAGGTGTTTCGTAGCTGACTACAGAAAGTCTGTGGGTTTTCAAATCGGCCCTGTTTGAGGTCCATAGCAGTAAGGAGCCCATGGTCTGAGTTTGGATCAGAGAATTCAAGAATCAAAGTCTGTAGCAGTTGCTGGTAGTACACTTTGACAGTCTCTGGTTGACGATCCAGAAAGCAATGCACATCACGGCTGGACGTGATTTTTAACAGGTACAATGTGTTCACATCTGTCATGTTGGCGACAGTTTGCAAATGAAAGTCAATGGCTTGTAAAGAAGCATGAACGTCATGTCCTCCTGCAGGATCTGGATTGAATGTAGAGATGCTTCTGGCTAGCTTGTGAAGTTCTCTGTGAGCAGTGCAGGGTTTAGTGACATGCGTTCTCTGGAAGGGTTCTGTCCCCTCCGTTGTTGACAGATGTTCTTGTAAGCTGGCTGGTGATTTCCTTAGAAGTGGGCTTACACCCCCTTTTCCAGCTCTGGGTTCTTGGCTGAAAGGGTTGGAGTGGCAGCCCGGGAGAAATTTTGTGGTGTGCGTTTCTCCGATCCAGCCACTCTGATCCAGCTGAATTTAGCTCGGGCCGCTTGCAAGTGTGTTTTGCAGCCCCAGGTTTTATAGTCTCTTTCTTTCAGTTCAGTCTCTGCTCTTTTTAGGAGAGCGTCGCTTTGCTGGAGTTTTTTGTTGATTTCTTTTCTGGCTTCTCTCTCCAGCTGTTCTCTTTGATCTGTGTCGAGGCGAAGATCTTGCAGGGCATTGTGAAGTCTTTCAACTCCTTTCTGTAGCTCTGGATCTGTGTCGTCCTCTTTCTCGCGCTGGGTCTGGGTCTCGAGGAGGAGCTGATCCAGATGACTCTGGGTTGGGGCCTGGTCCATCCAGGCCTCCTCCGCGATGTTGCTCCATTCACTGAGCCGTGCCTGGGCGACGAGAATGTGAACTAGGCTTCCGAAGATCCTGGCGAGTTCTCTGTAGTAGTCGCTTTGGTTTGGATCGCGTGCCATCAGTTCATCTAGCTCGGTGTCTAGTTGCTCTGGGTGCTGCAGGTTACTGGCATCCTTGGGCAGGAAGGGGGTCGTCACTGCTTTCAACTATGTCGAGAGGTGGCCCCCGTGGACTGCTGGACTGGATGCCTGGAACATCCTGATTCTCTGTCGGTGAGAGAAGCACAGCACACACACACAAAAAGACCAATGCAAGTTCGTTCTACGTTTAACGAGCTATATTCATACGGGCTGTGCCGTTTATGAGAATTTTGGGGCTAACTGATGCAAACAGTCAGACAGTTAAGTAGCCAATTAACTTGGGTCAACGAAGGACCTGAAATGGAGATTTGACAGGCAGTAGCCTAGCGGGTCGTGTGATGACACCGGCTGCTGGTGGTCGCTCTACTATTTAACTTCGTTGGTGGCTCCCAGGTTACTGTCTCTATATGAAATGAAAGAAACAAATCACAACAGAACAGAGGGTAGAAAAAGATCAAAGTGAAACACAACACTTGAAATGAGATGAAAACAATAGAAACACAATGTGTTAGTGAGAATGAGGAGGCCTAAGCCTACTGCTAGGTTTTAAGATAGGGCCAACAGGTGAGTGGGCTATCTGGGTAGGAAACCTAGAGATATGGTGTGGCTTAAAGAAGCAAAAGGGTCAAACACTTAAAATATATCCGGGGGAATATCTAATATTCTGTGGCTTATAATAAGTGGATAGGTTTTTATCACTTTTGGTTCACCTGGTTGAATTGAAGTCATTCAGGTGGGAACCAGTGGCTTGGTCAACCTCTCCGGTGCTCCCCAAACACTCAACCGCAGTGTCCCCGGTCCTCCGTTACTCTGGCGTGGCGCCGTCTCGAACGGCTTGTGACTTTTAGCACAACCTTTGGAGTGCCAAAATTGCTGATGTCTCTTGAGACAAGAGGAACCGAGTTTCACTCGCAGCCAGTATCGGTAACACCGGTCGGGCAGCCTTGCTCACTGGAAACCTGAGATGACTGTCCAATCACCGAGGGAGTTCTACAATCAAATACACAAAGGATGAACAAAGGAAACTTAAAGTTAATTAAGGTTTGGTTTGTTTAACATCAATTGAGTAAATATATATGTAGAGAGGAAAGGTAACAGCTTTACATAATAATAATAAAACAAAACAAAGGAATTATGATAATAATGGTAATTATCAAAATAACCTAAGTCAAAAGAGAGAAGAAAAATAATAAACATCAAATTAAAAGACAGGAATGAAACAAGGGAGAAGGAGTAGGTGGTTTTCACCACAAGGGGGGGGAAGTACTGCTTCTCTGTCTTTAACCTGCTGAGCAGAAAACTTAATTCAAATTAAAAATTCAAAACTGGTTTAAAATCAAAATTTAAAATAAGCATGTAAGAATTAAAAGGAAAATCTGAATAATATCCTATAATAACCCATGATAGCTTGTAAGTTATCATTAATAATTATGAAATTAATCAAACAGGGTGAGATTAATCAAAAAGGGTAAAAGTGGACATGCAATTCAAAACAGAATGGAAAAGACAGAGGTCTGTTTGTCGATTTAACAGGAGACTGCCACTAGATGGCTTACCTTCTAAGTGGGTCAATCAGTGGTTGACCTGAAACATCTAGATTTCCACTATTAAACAATTACATTTTAATTCAAATCATGTTTGAACCAAACTCAAAGTAAATGTAAACAGTCAAAGGCAGGGAAAATTCTTTTGTTTCCCTGTAATAATATTCACACGAGCAAAGCTGTAAATGCAAATAATTATTGAGAATTTAAACATCTAATTCAAATACATCACAGGGGATTATAAATTAGCAATCAGAGCGCATTATCTGAAACGGCCACAGGATGGCAGCTTTGCACTCATGCAAGCTGGAATCAGAAAGCAGGGCGTACCCTGAAATTTCTAACCCACGCGTTCCCTCTGGTGTTTAGATAGCGGAATTACAATTTCCCACAAATGTAACAAAAACAGGAATTTTCCAACTGTTGACTCCAATAAACATTTATGAAAATAGCACTTATGATTTAAATGTTTTAGGTTTAAAAATCGGGTAGCTAAGCCAATTTTAGACCAGGAGTTTTTATCGTTTATTTTTTTTTTGAATATCATGTGGTTTACCACGAATTCAATAACGATATTTAATAAGCAAGGCCTTTTTAACTGAAATAGAGGAACATCGCTCATGTTCAGATTTACATGTTGCAACTAATAAAAGATTTCTTTATCTTTTAATTATTCATATTAAAATGTTCTCACTGTAAAAAGATTTTGGTCTTTCTTAACAGGATACTTTTTAACATTATACTGCAGTTTACTTTCATTAAAAATACAGTGACTATACTGTTAAGTTTCTACAAATATCTAGCGCGCTGACTGACCAGCTTTTTGCCTTAGTCAGTTGAGTGAGTTAGCGTCTTGCGACTTATCTCACAAGTAACGTTACATAATTTCATAGCGCACGTGCAGAAATTATTAAAATACTATATACACAGATTGATTGCTCACAAAACGAAGTTTGAAATGGCCGCGTTATCCTCCACCATTCTGTAACAACAATGAGTTTAACACAATAATTAACTCAAATGATATATAGGGAATTTGAATAATTAATCAGGAATATGATTAATTTATATCTCAGATGACAGTTACATTAAATTTGATTGATTATGAAAAATAGCTCAATTGCCTATACCAATAAATAATCACAGGGCACTGTAACTTACTCATTAATATGTCAATATTCCATTCTTCATACCAATTATTGTGATATCTCTTACTGTAAATTACTGCAAATCAAACAGTGGTTTGTCCAGCAAACCACTGTTGACCTATCAATTTTCAATAAAGTTATCACGCCTTATAATTCAAGGAAAAATATTCTCTGGCCATGAAAACATTATCCTATCCTTATGATAAATTTTCCTTTTGAAAACAGCGTGCGTGGTCCAGGAGGCCATGTGACACGCGTGCATGCTGCGCTGGATCTTGGCGTGAGCGTGGAGCACGTGGTCCTTTGTTCTGTCCTCGCGCGGTATTTGAAAGGTTCAACAAACAATGTTCCAGAATTCGTCTTCCTTGTGTGGAGAGGCGAATAGTTGAATAAACTTAGTAAAGAAAAGTAAAGAAACAACAAAAACGAAAGCTTCCAAAGGAGCCATTAAAATGGCTTTTTCTCTCAGCCCCTGTGCTGAGGGGGCTTGCGCTATGAGCGCGGCCTAAGGCCGTGCGGAAGCAACGTTGGTCGATGCAGGAGGGAAGGGAGTCAGCGTAAGAAGAGAGAAGACCCCATTTTATTATTTAATCTGACTCCATTTTAGTATGACCTCGAATTTAGGTTGAAATGCAAATTGGTTGTATGCCTTTTTAATTAATATTCTTCTGACATTTGATTATTCTAGTTAACTCTATTTTTATATTAACTCATTCATTCGGGTGCTCATGTTGCTAACAAGGATACAACGTAATCTACTAGTCAATAATTACAGAGTAAGACAGAATAGAATCAAAATGTAACAATTTATTTACAGTCAGGTAGATATGTATTTTGCCAATTACATATCCAATTGAAACACATCAAATCATATCAATACAAAACATCAAATTCTCAAAGATGAATCTAAAAGTAAAATATGCATACCTGACCTTAGAAAATACATAGTATGAAGTGAAGAGACACACAACACACTACGGGCTTTCTGGCTACAGAAATCGCCCTGATCCTTTTGCTGCAATCCTTTAAATACCTCAGACCAAGACAAACATCCCCCGAGATGAAGACAGAAACTAACAATTGGAATTTGCATTAACTCAGGTCCCAAGCCTGGGTGGTTTTACAACTCAATGGGAAAAGCGGGTAATTTACATGGAGGGCCCTAGGAAAGGACACTCCCATCACAGTAATCAAGATATCTCTTGACTCTTCAGATCTGTATTATCTTCTAATCTACTTTTGTAAGATTGAGACCATTGTACCAGTTGCACTGAGACATTTCCAATGTTACTAGACATGAATGTTAGTTCACTTGCATTGATATTTTCATGTAATCATTTTGAGCAGACTGAGTAGAAGGAAGAATGGGTGAAGGGATTTATAATGAAACAAATGGCCAGAAGGGGAGGAGGTCTCCTGCTCCTCCACTCCGTGGGGTGTCTCGAAGATGCTCGTGTATGTTTGTATAGTCTGTTTCTCAGGAGATCAAAGTATCTCAGGTTCTTTTGTCCTTACAGGACTTACAAAAGTAAGGAACTTTACGAAAGGTTTCCTTTGTCTCCAGTGTATTTGAGGAATTTGGGGGGGGGGGGGGGGGGTTTCAGGTCTCCTTTGAAGCTCGCATGGGTATCGTAAATAATTTAAGTCCAGCCAGGCTGGTGCCAGGCCCAGGCATTTAGTGCAAAAAGGGTTTCATTTGGAAAATCTGAATTAAACACATGAATCGATGATCTGCATATCCGTTACACCTCCCCTTTACGTCAGATGAAGTCCCTGTGTGGACATCATCGGACGGCAATCATCAGGATGGGCAGATGAAAGGTGGATCATGACGGCAGGTGGTTCAAGATGGCAGGTGGTTCCTGGAGCTGAGGATTCAGCTTGGTGAGGTTCGGTGTTGTCTTTGACTTGGCACCCCCTTTCCGGGGATTCCATCCTGTATAGGATGAAGGTCACGCCACGAGTCAGGACGGGACCAATGACGGTGGAGATGCACCGTGCAGTGTCGGGAGCAGTCCAGACTTGGACCGCAGATGACGGGTTCAGAACGGGCTGTCGAGGCTGTGCTTGGAGGGCTGTGTCGACAGGAGTAATGTCAATGTGTTGGGTGGTACCTTTCAGTACTTGGTCAAGCAGGTTGGCACGGGTGGCGGTGTCATGCTGGTCGTAGGTCAGCGTAGCTGAGCGCACAGGAGTGTTGACGAGCCATCTGTTACCCACAATCTCTGCTTGCGTTTCTGTGACTTGTATACGAGGCTTGGCTTCGGCAGGGCAGCGCGTATCGCTGACCCAGGGTTGCAGCTCGCAGATTCCTTCAGAGTTGTGTCTGAGGAAGGGTTTGCTAAGGCAGAGATAATGAATGTCTTTGGAAAAAGCACACATGTGCATGTTTGGGGCCAGGTACAGCTGTGTGTCGCTGTCGTGGTAGGCCACCACATTTGGAATGTGTGTTTTGGTGTGGGTGTTGCTTTTCCACATCCTGACACTGACAATGTCTTTAGGTCTGTAGACTTGGCTTGACTCGCTGATGGGTTGGTTCAGGAGCACGTTCACTTCTCTCTGTTTGGGGTTGACGTGCCGTAGGAAGGCGCTATCCAGAGAGTGGGCCAGGTGTATGTGTAGCAGGTCAGCTGGCATGGTGATGGTGTAAGCCAGCACAGTTAACACAACTGTGCTAACCTCCCATAGCATGTCTGTTGTTAACGCTGTAAACAGCTGAGTCTGGGTAAAGTCCTTCTGGAAGACAGTAAACAGTGGTTTCAAGGAGTTTACGGTCTGGTTCGCTGCATTGACACTGGACATAACAATGTTAAACATTCTGGCGGCAGCAGCGGCTCTAAGCAAAGCTCCCGGGAACTGTTTGGAGCGGTGGTGGTGTCCACTTAACTCCATTTGTGTAACAGTCACTTTCTCATGTTGACTGAACATGTGTTTGACATCGGCCTCAGTGTGAGTGAGGGAGTCCTCTCTCCATCGGAACCTTGTACAGCTGTATTCGGTTACAGTGCTTGGGTAGTGTGCCCTGTCATCGGTAGTCAGGAGTCTCAGCGGTTTTCTCGGTGGCAGCTGTCCTCTCTTTGGCTGACAGCACGGCATGGGAAACAACAGCAGCATCCTGGTACAGATAATAGGGAGAGAGAGAGAGAGAGAGAGAGAGAGAATAGAATGAGATCACATAAGGAGCTCAGGTATGGAAATCATAGTCAGTAACTTTTGGAAGCCAACAACGATCAGATCATAGCAACAATTTAAAGCAGCATTTAAATCTCCATAGAGAAACTGATACTTGCATGGCCCAGTGTGCGTGGCGTGAGATCGGCGTCGCGCGTGTGAGCTTTGCGCGCTGTTCCTTTTTGAAAACAGCGTGCGTGGTCCTGGAGGCCATGTGACGCGCGTTCACGCTGCGCTGGATCTTGGCATCAGCGTGGAGCACGTGGTCCTTTGTTCTGTCCTCGCGCGGTATTTGAAAGGTTCAACAAACAATGTTCCAGAATTCGTCTTCCTTGTGTGGAGAGGCGAATAGTTGAATAAACTTAGTAAAGAAAAGAAAAGAAACAACAAAAACGAAAGCTTCCAAAGGAGCCATTAATATGGCTTTTTCTCTCAGCCCCTGTGCTGAGGGGGCTTGTGCTATGAGCGCGGCCTAAGGCCGTGCGGAAGCAACGTTGGTCGATGCAGGAGGGAAGGGAGTCAGCATAAGAAGAGAGAAGGCGGACCTTGTTCGGTCGTTCTTATGGCTTGAGATGGTCCCCGCCTCTTTTCGCGTGAACAGCCAATGAACGTCCGCGATCTGAAGCGGAGGGAAAAGTTCCTTTGTCTCTGTGGAGACAACCCCCTGGTGATCTAGGGCTTGTCCAATTTCCAGGGATTATTCTAGCAAGTTTGTAATTCAGATTACATAGATTTTTCATTACTTTGCTCTAGATAAATGGGTCTGTCAGAGCATGACGATTAGAACAATACTAAACATAATATATATATATAAATGATCAAAACATGAAGTTACATTCAAATGCAGAATTACACATATTTAAAGATTTGCTTAACACATGATAACACTGCAGATAGTCCCAATTTATATGGGAAACATCTAATGTACCAAAAAGGAATACGTAATACATTTATAAAACATAAAAACAAAAAGGTAATGAATACATTCCATAGAATGCATTGGGGAAAAGAAACCAGTGATTTGGCTTCTCTCCTCTCCTGTTGTCCAGGGTGGTCGTAAAGTTTTACGACCTGCAAAGGTGGGGGTTACATACACATGACTATTTGAGAAAGAGTTAGGCTGAGGAGAACATTTCCACTTATAAGTCAGCACTTTAACCATTTACCCAGGATTAACCATTTTTATGCAATACACAATTATTAAAAATACATATTAATAAGGACTTACAAAAGTAAGGAACTTTACGAAAGGTTTCCTTTGTCTCCAGTGTATTTGAGGAATTTGGGGGGGGGGGGGTTTCAGGTGTCCTTTGAAGCTCGCATGGGTATCGTAAATAATTTAAGTCCAGCCAGGCTGGTGCCAGGCCCAGGCATTTAGTGCAAAAAGGGTTTCATTTGGAAAATCTGAATTAAACACATGAATCGATGATCTGCATATCCGTTACATGCTCTTGCTTCAGTTTTGTCCACTGGCTGACAGTCTTAGTTTGTGACAGGCTGATACATATCTTGCTGCTGTTGTGATCATTTTGGAATTTTCCCCTAAAATGTGATTACATTTTTTTTATTTGGTAATGCCATAAAATTTGGTTTAATTTGTTGGAATTTGTGGAAATATGCAGCTCTTATGTTATGATAGTAATCACAGTGTAGTAAGAAATGTTCCTCTGTCTCCAGCTCTCTCTGAGAGCACAGTGAACACACTCTCTGCTCTCTCGGCTGCCATCTCTGTCTGTGTCGTCCTCTCTCTACAGCCAGACAGTGATCGCTCAGTCTGTATTTTGTAAGTGTTTTTCTTAATTTGGGATCTTTTACACAGCTCAGGTATTCTGCTGGTTTATAATCTTTCTTCAGGTCTAAATACAGCTCCATCTTCTTCTGTGATTTAGTAGCATGTTTCCAGTAGGTGATGTAATTCTGTTTTTGTAACTGGATAATTTGGTTTGGCCGGATGGTGCTGTGCTGGTCTGGCTGTAGTTTGAGCATCAGCTCTGAGAGAGCGCTCCTCTGCAGGTTCTGCTCCTGACACTGCAGGGCTTCAGCCTGGTATGAGCTCGGCTCGCTGTGCTTCAGGTGCTGGTAGAACTTCACCGCTCTCTTTTGGATATTGATCAATAAGGGGTATTGTCCTAATTCAGCTCTGCACGAGTTGCTTGCCGTTGATCTGTTTACTTTTAGGATATTTTTACAAATTTGTGTATGCAGAGTTTCGATTTCTTCTTTTTCCCATTTTGAAAAATCTTGGGTTTTTAGAGGTCCCCATATCTCGCTGCCATACAGAGCAAATGGTTCAATTATTGATTTTAGGATTTTTAGCCAGGTTTGAATTGGAATTTCATGTCGAATAGTGTTTTTAATCATGTAGAAGACTCTCAGTGCTTTTGCCTTCAATTCATTCACAGCCAGATTAAAGTTCCCTGTAGAACTCAGTTTTAGTCCCAGATAGGTGTATTCATGGGTGTGTTGGAGGACTTGGTTTCCTGCTCGAAAGATGTATTTATTTTCCTTACATCTGGATCTGTTTTGAAAAATCATTATTTTAGTTTTTGAGAGGTTAATTTTGAGAGCCCACGTTTGACTGAATGTCTGTACGACGTCGAGGAGCTGCTGTAGTCCCTCTTTCGTTTTTGACAGAATCACTAAATCATCTGCAAAGAGGAGACATTTAACTTCTGATTGCGTCAGGGTTGGGCCGGGGGCAGTCGAATTATTTAAGGCTTTGGCTAATTCGTTGATATATATATGTTAAATAGAGTGGGGCTCAATGGGCACCCTTGTCTGACTCCTTATTGTTGGGAGAAAAATTCTGTTTGTTTATTTCCTATTTTTACAGCACATGTATTGTTTTTATACATGGAGCTTATCAAATCAAAAGTTTTCCCTCCAATCCCATTCTCCAGGAGTTTTCGAAAGAGTCCTTCATGCCAGATAGAGTCGAAAGCCTTCTCAAAGTCAATAAAGCAAGCAAAGATATTGATAATCGAACAGAATATTTCCCCCAGGTTGCTATTGACACATATGCCTCTGTAATTGTTTGGCTCATATTTGTCTCCTTGTTTAAATATTGGTGTAATTAAGCCTTGGTTCCAGGTGTCGGGGGAAAATCCTACTCTCAAAACAAGGTTGAATAATTTGATTATTGCCTTTTTTAATTGGTTGTTGGTGTATTTTATCATTTCGTTTAATATTCCGTCGATGCCACATGCCTTGTTGGGTTTTAGCACATGTAGTCTATCGGTAAGCTCATTTACTGTGATTGGAAAGTCCAGGGGGTTCTGATTGTCTTTAATCTTTTCACATTCTCTCCTTCCCCCTCTCTTTCACACAGTCTCTCTCTCACACACTCACTCACACTTTCCTTCCCTCCCTCTCTCACACACTCTCTCAATTTCAATTTCAATTTAGGTGAGCTTTATTGGCATGACAAAAACTGTACATTTGTATTGCCAAAGCAGTTGCAGCTGGGCTGCTTACAAATAGTGCACATATGTATTTACAGAAAGAAAAAGAGTAATAGTAATAATACAAATATATAAAAAGTATTAACCATGTAGTGCAAAGTGAATTAGTGTATGTGAATGTATAAGTTAGAAATAAAATAAAATAGAATATGGTATTAGATTTACAGAGGCAAAATATACATCCAAGTAATACAACACAGTAATATGGCATAACACAATCTACATGTGCTGGAAACATCAGGTCAGGGCAGGTTGAGTGTTTTCTCTAACATCATGACAGGCAGACACATACTGAGCAGCAAATACACAGCAGTTCTTGTGTTCTCCTAACAGATACGGCAGTTTCTCCTGGTTCGGAAGAGTTTTAAATGTCTGATGGATCTGCTGTATTTTATCATAGAACCCTGTCCGTATGTCCGTGTATTTGGGGCATTCTGTTAGGAAGTGCAGTTCTGTTTCCATCTGATTCAGATCACAGTGTGAACACAGTCTCTGCTCCGCTGGCAGCCATGTTTTTCTGTGTCTGCCCGTCTCTATCATCAGCTTGTGTCCGCTGAGTCTGTATCTGGTCAGTGTGCTCCTCAGTTTCTGATCTGACACTGTGTACAGATACTCTGCCATACTGTACTCTCTCTTTAGAGTCAGATAGCATCGCATTTTACTCTGTTGATCTGTTTGGGTTTGCCAGTGAGTGATGTAGTTCTGTTTGATTTGTGCAGTAATCTGATTGATTCTGATGTGATTCAGAGCATCAGTAGATGTTAGTGGAGCATCAGTACTGAAGCTCTGGATCAGCTGAGGGAGGGGACTGCTTTCTTTGCTCATCTCTTGGTATTGAAGGGCTTTATAATGATATGATTGGGGGTCACTGAGTTTCAGATGTTTCCAGAATTTAATTGCCCTTTTTTGTATCTTTACGATTAGAGGATATTTGCCTAATTCTGCCCTGCATGCGTTATTTGTTGTGTGGCGGTGCACGTGTAATATATTTTTACACAGTTCTGCATGCAGGGTCTCAATTGGATGTTTTTCCCATTTGGTGAAATCTTGATTTGGATTGGTCAGTCGACCCCACACCTCACTGCCATAGAGTGCAATGGGCTCAATTACTGATTCTAATATTTTCAGCCAAATTCTAATAGGGATTTCTATAGGACATTGCCGTTTTATGGCGTAGAAGGCCCTGCGTGCTTTATCTCTCAGTTCATTCACAGCATGATTAAAGTTTCCTGTGGATGTGATTTTCAAACCCAGGTAGTTGTAGTGTGATGTGTGTGTTATCGGGTTAGTGCCTAATGTAAATGTGTGTTGTGTTCCCTGGGATCTGGATCTTTTCTGGAAGATCATGATTTTGGTTTTCTTCAGGTTGACTGTCAGGGCCCAGGTCTGGCAGTATTGTTCTAGCAGGTCCAGGTTCTGCTGTAGACCATGTTGAGTGGGAGACAGCAGAAGAAGATCGTCAGCATACAGCAGGCATCTGATCTGTGAGGTGTGTAGTGTGAGGCCAGGGGCTGCGGATCGCTCCAGACTGCTTGCCAGTTCATTGATGTAGATGTTAAATAATGTTGGGCTTAAGCAGCAGCCCTGTCTCACACCACGCTCTTGGGAAAGATACCTCGTACGTTGGGTCATAGGTTTTACCTCCTATGCCGCTTTCAATAAGTTTCTCTCTCTCTCTCTCTCTCACACACACACACACACACACACACACACTCCCTCTCACACACAATCCCCCCCCCCTATCTCTCTCTCTCTCTCTCTCACACACACACACACACTCTCCTTCCCTCCCTCTCTCTCACACACACACTCTCTCTCACACACACACACTCCTTCCCTCCCTCTCTCTCACACACACTCTCTCTCTCCCTCCCTCTCTCTCACACACACACTTTCTCTCTCCCCCTCACACAAACACACACACATTTCCTCTCACACACACACAACACACACTCCCTCACACACACACACACACACACACCCTCTCTCTCTAACACACACACACCCACACTTCCTCTCACACAAAAACACTTCCTCTCACACACACTCCCTCTCTCTCTCTCACACACACACTCCCTCTCACACACACACACACACACACACACACGCTCCCTCTCTCTCTCCCCATCACACACACCCTCCCTCTCTCTCTCTTTCACACACACACACACACCCTCTCTCTCACACACACACACCCTCCCTCTCTCTCTCTTTCACACACACACACACACCCTCTCTCTCACACACACACACACACCCTCTCTCTCTCTCTCACACACACACACCCTCTCCCACACACACACTCCCTCTCTCTCACACACACACTCCCTCTCTCTCACACACACACACACACTCAAATTCATATTGCTTTATTGGCATGACATACAAAGGTACATATTGCCAAAGCATTGTACATAGCAGAATAGAAACAAAGGTAGCACTTTATTTTACAGTCCTGTTTCCCATGTACATACTATGTACTTATTATAGTAATTACAATAACTATGTAATAACTAGGTACTAACCCTGAACTTACCCCTAAACCTAACCCTACCCCATGTAGTTACCTTGAATTACCAGAGCTTTCCTAGATAAATACACTGTAAGTACACTATAAGTACATGTAAGTAGACGTACTGTAAAATAAAGTGCAACCGAAACAAACAAAACAAAAATACAAATATACATAAGGAAAAAAATAATAAAATACATGCAAAATACATCCATATACATTTCTATAAACATTGATGGTACTACTAATGTAGATGTGTTCACTCTTTTCCTCTTAGTTTGTGGCATTTGTAAATATTCAATTCAATTCAAGTTTATTTGTATAGCGCTTTTTACAATACAAATCGTTACAAAGCAATTTTACAGAAAATTATGTTTCTACAATATTTAGTAGTAGCTAGTAGTTTGCGCACATTTGACAGGATTTTAGAAAAAAAATATATAATAATAATACAAGACATAGTCAGCTAGACGATGAACTATCAATATTATTAATTAAGTTATTATATGATGCAGTCACACATGTAGCAATAATTGTTAGTTCTGTTTGTTGATTCAGGGTTAGCATCATCTGAGATCCTCTGAGGGTCAGCATCATCTCTTCTCAGGTGTTCTGGATCCAGACTGGAGCTTGTGTAAATCCTAGTTACCACGGGATGTAAATCATAAAACATAGAAACAAAATAGAGACATCATTAGCATAGCTGCTGATCCAACAAAGTAAAATTAGTTTAACCAAAGCTAATGAATAAAAATGCACCTTTGATCAGATGCAACTACACTCACAATTTAAAAGATACATTATTCGTATGCTTGGCGAAAGAGATGTGTTTTTGATCTAGATTTAAACAGAGAGAGTGTGTCTGAACCCCGAACATTATCAGGAAGGCTATTCCAGAGTTTGGGAGCCAAATGTGAGAAGCTCTACCTCCTTTAGTGGACTTTGCTATCCTAGGAACTACCAAAAGTCCAGCGTTTTGTGACCTTAGGGTGCGTGATGGGTTGTAGCGTGGTAGAAGGCTAGTTAGGTATGCAGGAGCTAAACCATGTAGCGCCTTGTTACGTCCTTAGGGACTGTTAGCATTTCTGTGTGTTTTGTTTCTCTTCTGTGTCTTTTTGCCTCTCTTTCACTGTCGCTAACAGGCCGTTGCTGATTTGCTGTTTGGCCTGTCAATCATCTGTGACGAGTTGATTGGATGTGCCCTGTGAGGGCGTGATCTTAATCATCCCAACGCCTGACACCTGGAGAAGAGCTATTTAAGTGAGATGCTACTGCCAGTGCAAGAGAGAGACTTTTTGCTTTGATTTTGTTTGTGCTGTGCCTTTTGTTAAGTAAGTTTGTCATGTGAATATTGCCTGTTGTGATTTAACTCCTTATGTGTGAGCTTTTGAAGTTTTAAAAAACTCTTCAAAGCTGGGTTAAGTTGGAAGGAGAAAAAGGGGTTTAGGTAAGCATGTCACGTGACATACATTTGCACACATTTAGAGTTAATTTTGTCTATGCACACTAGTTTAGGGATTTGTGCCACCCTCTGTATTTTTGGTTTGATTAGTTAGAGTAGTTTAGTTACGACGTCACGGACGTTGAAGACTTTTTCTTTTTGATCTTTTGTTTTTAGTTTAGGAGTAGATGGAAATGGTTTAGTTAGTTTCCTTTTTGATTGTTGTTTTATTTGGCACAATCCAGGTTTCCCCTTTGTCCTCCTCAGTTCCTAAAAATTATCTTTGTTTAAATATTGGTTTTCTTGATGTAAAATGGTTATTTTACAATTATTAAAATTAACTTCATGTGATTCTCGTGTCTCTCTGTTTTCTCATTTCATTCAGTGATATGGTTGACAGGTGCCCGAACTGGTTTAATGTTCCCCTTCTCAATCCCTAGATTATTAAGAGCTAAAGAAGGGTCGTAACATAATGGGGGCTCGTCCGGGATTCAACTGAATTAATAAGGAACCAGTTCAGGACACCGTCTCTTGTATCACTGTGTGTATTGAGAATTTGTATGGCGGTTGAACAGCGTCATCAGGATGGTTATGTTTAGTTTGGAAAGGTTTCTTGAAAGTCCCTCGCTAGAAGAGTTAGATAGTTGTAGGAAGGATGACTTGGTGATGATAGCAAGTCATTTTCAGATTTCAGTAAATAAAAATGCTCTTAAAAAAGAGATTAAGTCTGTGGTATATAATCGATTAGTGGAGTTGAATGTGCTTGTGTTGCCGGAGAATGCTACAGTTGGGAACAGTGTAGAGGTGGATACTTTTGGTAGGAGTGAGAATGTGAGTGAGGAGGAGCTAACGCCTATGGCGGAGGCTGAGGTCAGAGAGGGGTTGCCTCCATTTGAACCATTCTCCCCTATGTCTGTCTGCTCAAAAGAGGAAACGAGACTTAAGGTCCGTTTGGCCCGTTTGCAACTTGACTCAAAGGAAAAGGTGCAGGCTCGGCAGGCAGAGATGAATTTGCGGTTACAAATTCGTAAGTTTGAAATCGAGGCGGAGACGCAGGTAAAAATGAGACAGCTGGAGCTTGACGCAATGCGAATTGTGGGAGGGTCCGCTGTGCTACCAGATCTCCCTCGAGTTAGTCCCGCTGCCACTGTTGAACGTTCTCCCATTGTAGTGCCTACTCCTACTGTTGCCCCGACGTCTGCTTCATCCGTAGCAACAGAGTCATTCGATGTTGGTAAAAATATTACCTTAGTGCCACATTTTCGTGAGACTGAGGTAGATTCATACTTTAGTGCCTTTGAGCGCATTGCTATGTCTTTTCGGTGGCCAAAAGAATGTTGGGCTTTGTTATTGCAATGTCGCTTATGTGGTAAAGCATTGGAGGTTTTCTCTACCCTTTCCTTAGAGGACAGTTTGAACTATGATGCTGTAAAATTAGCAATTCTACGTGCCTACGAGTTAGTTCCAGAAGCATATCGGCAGAAGTTTAGAGGCCATAAGAAGAATTCTTCTCAAACCTTTGTTGAATTCTCCCGAGAGAAGGCACTTCTCTTTGATAAATGGTGTAGTGCAACTAAAACTGATGATTTTAATTCCTTAAGAGAATTAGTTCTGCTTGAGGAATTTAAGGGATGTTTATCCGAACGTGTGGTTGTCTATTTGAACGAACAGAAGGTTAGTTCGTTGTCGCAAGCTGCTGTTTTAGCAGATGAGTTCATGCTCACTCATAAGGGTGTCTTTTTTGTGACACGCACTGAAAAGAGCGTGACTGTTAGTCCATCTCAAACTCAGGGTGTTCGGGAGAAGTCTGGGATGTCGAAATCGAAAGAGCTAAGGGATTGTTTTTACTGCCATAAACCCGGACATTTGATTGCTGATTGCCCGGTGCTTATACGTAAGCAGCAGTCTAAGAACCCCAAGAGTGTTGCATTAGTGAAGACTTTACCACCGTCTGAATTATCATGTTGTACTGATGTTTGTGACACAAATTATAAACCTTTTGTTATGCCAGGGTTTGTTTCCTTATCTGGAAAGGAAGAGGATTGGAGAGAAATCTGCATTCTCCGAGATACAGGGGCTATGCAGTCAATTATGCTGTCTGATGTATTACCGTTCTCGGATGAATCCTATTGTGGCTCAAACATTTTGATTCGTGGGATAGAATTGCAGGTAGTGTCTGTACCTCTACATAGTGTCCATTTACAATGTACACTAGTTTCAGGTGTCGTGCGAGTTGGAATTCGTACTTCACTCCCTATAAAAGGAATTACACTCATCTTAGGAAACGATTTGGCTGGAGGCAAAGTGTTGCCAGCTCCAGAGGTGACTGATGTTCCGCAGGTTTGTCCAATTGTTGATGTGGTTGATTTGCATCCTGATGTGTTTTCTGCTTGTGCAGTTACTCGTGCTCAGTCAGGTAAAAGATTGGACGAAGTTGATTTGGCTGACTCACTGATGGGATCGGCGTTAGCAGGTGATGGGAAACCCTGTGGAACTAAGATAAATGGTGAAAATGTTTCTAAGGTGAAAAATTCTGATAATTTACTTGAAAGTTGTAGTTCATTAGATCTGCCTGTTACTCGTTCTCAAATCGTTATTGCACAGAACGGTGATCCCTCTTTGAGTAAATGTTTATCAGCTGTAATTAGCCCAGAGGCTGCAAAGAAAAAAAATACTGCATACTTCATAGACAATGGTTTACTTATGCGGAAGTGGTGTTCTAAGGTTGAGGAGGATTTGGACTGGAATGTGGTATATCAAGTGGTAGTTCCAAATAAATATCGTTCTCATGTATTGTGTGTGGCGCATGAACATTTGCTCTCTGGACATTTGGGGGTAACGAAAACTTACCAGCGTATTCTTCAGCATTTTTTTTGGCCTGGGTTGAAGCGGGACGTCGCCAAATTTTGTCGTACGTGTCATACTTGTCAAATTGCAGGAAAGCCGAATCAGGTTATCTCACCTGCTCCACTGTCTCCTATCCCGGTTATAGGAGAAGCGTTTGAAGAGGTACTGGTTGACTGTGTCGGACCATTACCGAAAACGAAAGCAGGTAATCAATATCTATGTACGATAATGTGTAGAGCGACCAGATTTCCTGAAGCTATTCCATTGCGGAAGATTACGGCTCCTGTCATTTTGAAAGTTTTGACTAAGTTCTTTTCTACCTTTGGACTTCCTAAAGTTGTCCAAACAGACCAAGGTACAAATTTTTTGTCGCGAGTTTTTACTCAAACACTAAAGTCTTTGTCTATTGAACATCGGGTTTCTAGTGCATACCACCCAGAAAGCCAGGGTGCAATCGAAAGGTTTCATCAGACCTTAAAATCCATGCTTCGAAAATTCTGTATGGACACAAGTAGAGATTGGGATGAAGGAATTCCCTTAGTATTGTTTGCTGTACGTGAGAGTGTGCAGGAATCGCTTGGTTTTAGTCCGGCTGAGATGGTTTTTGGACATACTCTTCGGGGACCTTTAAAGGTTTTAAAAGAACAGATGACAGAGAGTAAAACGGAGAAACGAACGAATGTCCTAGATTACGTTAGTCGATTTCGAGAGAAACTGCAAAGTGCATGTGATCTTGCATGTAAGTTCCTGAAAAATGCGCAGTCGGAGATGAAGGCTCGATTTGACAGACACGCTGTTGCGCGGTCTTTTCAACCTGATGACAAGGTGGTGGTATTATTACCAATACCAGGGTCTGCATTGTCTGCTAGATTTACTGGTCCGTATAGCATAGTTAGGAAACTAAGTGATACGGATTATGTTATATGCACTCCCGAAAGGCGGCGCAAGACTCGTGTTTGCCACATTAATATGCTTAAAGCATACCATGATCGGGATGTATGTAAACCTGTTAAGCTGGTCACTGACAATTCAGCCGTATTGATAACATCAAAAGATTTGTCTGTTGTAGAAGGTGACATGAATGCTGATGAGGATGGATTGGTGGTGAGAAATACTCCTCAACAGTGTAGTAAACTGGATAACTCCGTTATTCTATCCAATCTGACTTCTCAGTTATCTTCTCTACCTGATGGGCAAAGACATGACGTGGCAGCTCTCATCACCTCATTTCCCGTTCTATTTTCTGATGTCCCCTCCCAGACTAGGGTGTTACAGCATGATATTGATGTTCGAGGTGCGAAACCGATAAAACAACATCCGTATAGAGTTAACGAGATTAAGAGAACTGCTATGAAGACAGAAACTGACTATTTGTTAGAGAATGATTTAGCTCGCCATAGTTATAGTCTGTGGAGCTCCCCATGTCTTCTCGTTAAGAAACCTGATGGTTCTTTTCGTTTTTGTACGGATTACCGAAAAGTCAATGCGATCACAGTGCCTGATTGTTATCCGCTCCCTAGAATGGAGGATTGTGTCGACAGTATTGGTTCTGCCAGGTTTGTTAGCAAACTTGATTTACTTAAAGGCTACTGGCAGGTTCCATTAACCCCACAGGCATCCGACATATCTGCATTCGTAACTCCGGATTGCTTTTTACAATATCAGGTTATGGCATTCGGGTTACGAAATGCCCCTGCTACGTTCCAGCGATTGATTCAGATCGTCCTTGCTTGGGTACCAAACTGTAAGGCATATTTGGATGACCTGGTGATCTTTTCTAATGACTGGGAAGAGCATTTGTCATTGTTGCGTATGGTGTTTGAACGTTTAAAACATGCGTCTTTAACACTTAACCTCGCTAAGTGTGTGTTCGGTCAAGCCACTGTGACCTATTTAGGAAAGCAGGTAGGAAATGGGCAAGTACAGCCGGTAGAAGAAAAAGTGGTGGCTATTACGAAGTTTCCTGTACCTGTTACACGGCGAGAGTTAAGACGATTTTTGGGTATGATTGGTTACTACCGAGGTTTTTGTAAGAATTTTGCCACCGTAGTAACTCCTCTTACTAACCTCCTCAGCCCCAAGCAGACTTTTGTGTGGTCTGAAGAGTGTCAGGTGGCCTTTGAGAATGCTAAGGCTTTGATGTGTACCAGTCCAGTTCTGGCGGCTCCTCAATTTGATCGTGCGTTCAAGCTGGAGGTCGACCCAAGCGCAGTAGGCGCTGGAGCAGTCCTGATTCAGGAGGGTGAAGATGGTGTGGACCATCCAGTTTGTTTCTTTTCACGTAAATTCAATAAACATCAATCAAATTATTCTACCATTGAAAAGGAAACCCTAGCCTTGCTACTAGCCTTACAGTTCTTTGAAGTCTATTTGGGTTCTTCCAGTTTGCCTACAATTGTGTTTACTGATCATCATCCCCTTGTGTTTCTGTCTCGCATGTACAATGCAAACCAACGATTGATGCGTTGGGCTCTGTTTGTTCAGAATTATCACTTGGAAATTCATCACAAGAAAGGTTCGGAGAACATCCTTGCCGATGCTCTTTCTAGGGGTTGATTTTTAGGTATGTGGGTATGATAGGAATTCCCTTGTTTAGTGTTTGTTTTCTTTATCAAACGATGAGTTTGATTTTAAATGTGGGGGTGTTACATCCTTAGGGACTGTTAGCATTTCTGTGTGTTTTGTTTCTCTTCTGTGTCTTTTTGCCTCTCTTTCACTGTCGCTAACAGGCCGTTGCTGATTTGCTGTTTGGCCTGTCAATCATCTGTGACGAGTTGATTGGATGTGCCCTGTGAGGGCGTGATCCTAATCATCCCAACGCCTGACACCTGGAGAAGAGCTATTTAAGTGAGATGCTACTGCCAGTGCAAGAGAGAGACTTTTTGCTTTGATTTTGTTTGTGCTGTGCCTTTTGTTAAGTAAGTTTGTCATGTGAATATTGCCTGTTGTGATTTAACTCCTTATGTGTGAGCTTTTGAAGTTTTAAAAAACTCTTCAAAGCTGGGTTAAGTTGGAAGGAGAAAAAGGGGTTTAGGTAAGCATGTCACGTGACATACATTTGCACACATTTAGAGTTAATTTTGTCTATGCACACTAGTTTAGGGATTTGTGCCACCCTCTGTATTTTTGGTTTGATTAGTTAGAGTAGTTTAGTTACGACGTCACGGACGTTGAAGACTTTTTCTTTTTGATCTTTTGTTTTTAGTTTAGGAGTAGATGGAAATGGTTTAGTTAGTTTCCTTTTTGATTGTTGTTTTATTTGGCACAATCCAGGTTTCCCCTTTGTCCTCCTCAGTTCCTAAAAATTATCTTTGTTTAAATATTGGTTTTCTTGATGTAAAATGGTTATTTTACAATTATTAAAATTAACTTCATGTGATTCTCGTGTCTCTCTGTTTTCTCATTTCATTCAGTGATATGGTTGACAGGTGCCCGAACTGGTTTAATGTTCCCCTTCTCAATCCCTAGATTATTAAGAGCTAAAGAAGGGTCGTAACACGCCTTATAGGTAAGTAATGATAATTTGTAACTGATACGGAACTTAATAGGTAGCCAGTGCAGAGACTGTAAAATTAGGGTAATATGATCATATTTTCTTGACCTCATAAGGACTCTAGCTGCTGCATTTTGGACTACCTGTAGCTTGTTTATTGACGAAGCAGGACAACCACCTAGAAGTGCATTACAATAGTCCAGTCTAGAGGTCATGAATGCATGAACTAGCTTTTCTGCATCAGAAACAGATAACATGTTTCGTAGCTTGGCAATGTTTCTAAGATGGAAGAATGCAGTTTTTGTAACATTGGAAATATGATTTTCAAAAGACAAATTGCTGTCTAATATAACACCCAGATTTCTGACTGTAGAGGAAGTAACAGTACATCCGTCTAGTTAGGGCCCGAGCACCGAGGTGCGAGGACCCTCTTGTATCTGCTTTGTTTATTAGGGCCCGAGCACCGAGGTGCGGGGACCCTCTTGTATCTGCTTTGTTTATTATTATTATTAGGGCCCGAGCACCGAGGTGCGAGGACCCTCTTGTATCTAATTTGTTTATTATTAGGGCCCAAGCACCGATGGTGCGAAGACCCTCTTGGAATTGGTCCATTTATTATTATTAGGGCCCGTGCACCGATGGTGCGAGGACCCTCTTTGAATTGCTCCGTTTATTATTATTATTAGGGCCCAAGCACCGATGGTGTGAGGACCCTCTTGGAATTGCTCCGTTTATTATTAGGGCTCAAGCCTGGAGGGCAAGAGCCCTATTGTTTTCCTTAGGATTATTATTTTTAGGGCCCGAGCCAATGGGCGCAGGGCCCTATTGTTCCCCTAAGGATTATTAGATCTCAAGCCCGAAGGGGCGAAGAGCCCTATTGTTCTTCTAAGGATTATAAGGGCTCAAGCCCGAAGGGGCGAAGAGCCCTATTGTTCTTCTAAGGATTATTCTTATTAGGGCTCAAGCCCGAAGGGGCGAAGAGCCCTATTGTTCTTCTAAGGATTATTCTTACTAGGGCTCAAGCCCGAAGGGACAAAGAGCCCTATTGTTCTTCTAAGGATTATTCTTCTTATTATTATTAGGGCTCAAGCCTGGAGGGCGAGAGCCCAATTGTTTTCCTTAGGATTATTTATTATTATTATTATTAGGGCTCAAGCCTGGAGGGCGAGGGCCCTATTGTTTTCCTTAGGATTATCTGTTATTATTATTAGGGCTCAAGCCTGGAGGGCGAGAGCCCTATTGTTTTCCTTAGGATTATTAGGGCTCAAGCCTGGAGGGCGAGAGCCCTATTGTTTTCCTTAGGATTATAAGGGCCCGAGCACCGATGGTGTGAGGACCCTCTTGGAATTGCTCCGTTTATTATTATTATTATTATTAGGGCCCGAGCACCGAGGTGCGAGGACCCTCTTGTATCTGCTTTGTTTATTATTAGGGCCCGAGCACCGATGGTGTGAGGACCCTATTGTATCTGCTCTGTTTATTATTATTAGGGCCCGAGCACCGAGGTGCGAGGACCCTCTTGTATCTGCTTTGTTTTTAGGGCTCAAGCCCAAAGGGCGAGAGGCCTATTGTTTTCCTTAGGATTATTTATTATTATTATTATTATTAGGGCTCAAGCCCAAAGGGCGAGAGGCCTATTGTTTTCCTTAGGATTATTTATTATTATTATTATTATTTTTTTTTATTTTTTTTTCCAACGTCTCGGGGGCTTTTGGGGCCCTTAACGTGCTTAAAAAGTCTTGAAAATTGGCACACAGATTGGAACCTGCGGCCATTAGGGCCGGGCAGAGACTGATACACGGGCGTGGCACAGGGGCTCTACAGCGCCCCCTGGAATATGGAGGGCCATATATCATACATTCTTGCTCGTAGACGAATGAAACTCGGTACACATATAAATCTCATCAATCCAAACAACTTTTGTATTGCATATCATAGGCTCCGCCCAACAGGAAGTTGGCTATTTAGGGTTTAGTATTCAAATTTTTCGTCAAAGTTGTGGGGGCTTTTGGGGTCCTTAACATACTCAAAAACTCTTGAAAATTTGCGCACACTTTGGAATCTGTGGCCTTTAGGAGCCTGCAGAGGCTGGGACCCGGGCGTGGCACAGGGGCTCTACGGCGCCCCCTGGAACACAGTCAGAAATGTTGATGTATAGCTCACACATACTTGCACATATTCATATGAAACTCAGTACACATATAGATCTCATCGTGCCGAACAACTTTCGTATTGCATGTCATAGGCTCCACCCAACAGGAAGTCAGCTCTTTAGAGTTATGTAAAAAGCGCATGCTCTGGAATTTGAAATACTTGTCATAGGTTTTTTTCTCGATTGCCGCCAAACTTGGTCAACATGATCTCAAGACACTGGGGATGAAAAATTGCCAGGGGATTTTTGATATCTCGAACGGTTTGCTCGTGGCGAGGCGTTGAAATTATGGCGAGAAATGAGAAACAGGAAGTGTCTAATACCGTCCACATACATTTCCTGATTTTAATCAAACTTCATCAGATTATTCGTTGTATGATGTCGATCGCATATATGTGACTATTAGGAGTCAAAGTTATAGCGCCACCAACTGGCAGAAGGAAGTGTGTCATTTTCAAAATGATTTGAATTCAGCATCTTATTATTACTCGATTTGCTTCAAACTTCATCAGAATAATGTTAAAACACAGCCGATATAAATCTGCAAGGGGGATATTGATATCTAAAAAATTGTTGGCGTGGCAACATGTCAAACTGGAATGCTTCTCAGGTGATTTTGAGGCAAATAACATACTTAGAATCTCACAAAACTCTGAACACACATCAGTATTTCTGATAGGAACTTAAATTGTGAATGGATTTTGGATAGCTTGAATGGTTTTGCCGTGGTGATTTTTTTAAATGACCTTACAAAGGGAATCATTATTGTATTTTTAAATTGCAGCTTCCAAACACGTCAAAGAATTTTTTCATACAGATGAAAAAGTCATTCTGAGGAAATATGCATAGTTTAACGACTTTACAACACTGTATGGATAACAGAAAATTAAAAAACTGTCAGACATCTCATCTCACTCTGTCCCTCTGTTTTAGTATATGTGCTTCAGACTTCCATTGTCTGAGAGAAATTGCGCCCCTACAGGTTCAATTCCCGAACTTTTACTTTCACTTTTAAATCGGTTAAAAATACAAATAAATACTTAGATTTAATTCACACTGACAAGCTAAACCAACATATCTGATTATTACCGGTTCAGGGCTCATGGATAAATTATTTCTGGCCAGAGATACGTGAGAAATAGGAGAGATGAATCACCGCTGTGACCACGAGCGTCTGGAGTAAAGAGCTCAGAAAAAACGAATTTATTCCTGTTTTAAAGCTTTTAAAAATAAATTATTACAGCGATATCACACAATCAACCAATTAGAACACACCAAGAGCTAAATTCAGATGTTTTTGAACTGTTTGTGTGAAAATGAAATATTTGTGGCTGCCTATCTGAAATCACGCCTCCGATCAGCGCGTACAGTGTCGAGCTCAAAACAAACGAATTTATTCTTGTTTAAGAGCTTTTTTAAATAAAATATTACCACAAATGCACACAATAAACCCATTGTAACACTACAAGAGCTAAATGCAGGTGTTTGTGACCTGTTTAAGTGTGCAAGACTATTTGAAAGCGCGACTGGCAGAATAACATATCTCTCGAGCTGCAGGTTTCTGTCTTTCGTCGTACGAACGAACACATAACGGACAAGATTATTTCAAAATACATAATAGCTTGGCGAATATAAACGAAAACAGCCACATGAACATAAACTGGATCTACTGGATTTGAATATTAAAGTGACCACATTTACCACTTGCTTCTGTCTTCAATTTTAATCTATATAAAAAAGGAAACTCATTCGACTTGGCTGCTTTTTTAATGTGTGCGTATTTATTTATTTACCTTTTTATACATTTTGTATAATTTCATAGTTTGTGTATTACAATTATGAAAACAAAAATAAATTTAGCCACTCACATAGAAATAGCTTAGGCCTTAACCTTTTTCTGTCAGTTTTAGGGATTTTTAAAAATCCTAAAAAAAACTTATTTGTGCTGCAAATAATAATTTCAAACTCATTTGATACTGACCTATGACATCCTGTGACATTATATTTATTTGAATTTACATAATCTCATAGATGTAACAGTAAATCTGTTCAGCTCACAGATCAATACTAAGCTGTAATGCAAGCAGAACTTTCACAAATGCTTATGAGTCATTTAAGGATTTGATAACACTGTAAAATAATGTCTAATTTGTTAACATTAGCAAATTCATTGATAACACTTTATAATAACTGCACTCATTAGTAAATAGTCAGTTCATGCTTTATAAAGCCTTGTCCCAATATTAATAGTCAGTAGTAAGCAGTTTATAAATACAGCTATAAATAGCTTGTCCTTGGTTTATAAGCACATTTATTAAAAAGGAGAGTAAAGGGTCAATTATCTTCCTATGAAAAATAAAAGATAAAAATAAACAAACAACAACACAGATTGATACAGAACTCAGAAATTTTATTGTGGATTTATGATAAAATCAGCCTGTAAATGAATTCATACTCCTCCTCATACTACTCCATACTCCTTTTTCAACATGATGCCAATATACTGAAATTGTGAATGGGTTTAGGATAGCTTAAATGGTGTTGCCATAGAGATTTATTAAAGTAACATAAAAAATACAATAGTTATTTTACTATATCTTTAAAATTTTTCATTCTAACTCTTCATAATTTTTTATATAAGTAGAAGTCCTCATTTGAAGGAAGCACAGTAAGTTTCATAGCTTTATCATTTTCAAGAGCCAGCATAAAATTAAAACTATCATAACTTATAAATCAAGCTTGCAATTCTTAGTACCTATAATGGCCACCAGAGGGAGCTATAGGATTACTTTTAAATAATTATTGGAGAAACGAGTATGATTTAAATAATTTATAGAAATCTTTCAAATAAAATAATATGTATTTTAGGAATTTTACTGATAAAATGACCCTCACTTAATTAGAATAACAAGCTGAAGTATTGTGAACTGTATATTAAGAATAATTCTTAATAGGCTTTATGGACAGATACGTTTTAAGTGACTCTTGAAGGTTCAGCACCACATCCTCTTTTACCACTGTTTAAAGAATTAATCTTACAGAACAGGTGTGAATGAATTTTGGATAGCTTGAATGGTTTTGTCGTGGTGATTTTTTGAAATAATAGTAAAAAAGGAACCAGTAAAAAAAAGTGCAGCTTCTAAACACTTCAAAAAAATGTACACATAGAAGACAAGTCATTCTGAGGAAATATGCATAGTTTCATGACTATACAACATTATATGGATGACAGAAAATTAAAAAACATACATCTGATGTCACTCTGTCCCTCTGTCACTGTGTGTGTGTGTGTTTGTGTGTGTTTTAAGTGAATTAGGTGTGAAACTATCAGTGAGCATTTAGTCTCCAGCGCCAACATTTTACAGAACTGCCACTTTCCTGGAGTCTCAGAATTACAATGTGTCAGGTTCTGAGAGATCTAAGATTCCAAAAAATTATTTAATTAGAATACCATGAAGTATTGTGAAATACTATATATTAAGACTTTATATATAGGCTTAATGAACAGATTAGAGTGACTCGTGAAGGACCAGCACCACCTTCTCTTGTCCGATGGTTTGAGGAATATATCTTCCAGAATCTGGGATTAAGATTTAGGAGCTCATTTTTATTCCACCTCCTTTCCTGAAAGTCTGTCTTGCAGAATTGACTAAAAATTAATCTTCACATTAATTCCTAATTCTTTTGCAATTCTTTTGTCAGTTCTTCTTGACCTGTTTTTCTCTTCCAGCTTTCCTGGACTATTGTATAGCACTCATAAATGATTAAATAAAAAATAATGGTAGTTATTAAGATTGATATGGTTTGGAATTGGTAAAATGTGCTTGGAAAAAAATCACAATAAAACAATGTTTTAATGTTTAAGTTTGGAATATTAACTGACATGAATGAATGCTATATAAATATTGTTCATGTTAACATAATGTTTATAAATGAAATCTTATTGTAAAGTGTTACTAAAGTTATATATATATATATATATATATATATATATATTGTTCTGTGAATGTGATTTTAAAGTCTAGATGATTCGGATTAACCCTTTAACTGCCATATCAAGTTCAAGTTCTAGTTCAAGTTCAATTTATTTGTATAGCGCATTTACAACAGCCTCCTGGCTGACCAAAGTGCTTTAACATAAGAGCAAGAATATTACACATACATAAAAATAGACCAGACAAAAAATTTAAAACCACCCATTTCAAAATGTAGCATAACACAGTAGTCAGTACACTAAGGAAAATAAAAAAGTTTTTAGCAAAGATTTAAAAATAGACAAGGAAGGGGCCAGTCTGATCTCTAAAGGCAGGGTATTCCAGAGTCGTGGCCCAGCCACTGCAAATGCACGCTCCCCTCTACGCTCCCCTCTATCCTTTAAAACCTCACTGCCAGAGGGATATTGTGAATGCATGTGCCCGCTGGGCACAGTTTACCTGATGCCACCGGGGTGGTGATGGCATTGGTGGCTTGAGCCCGCCATCGCTGCTTGCAGCTATATTTATTATTATTATTATTATTATTATTTTTTTTTTATTTTTTTTTTTCCAATGTCTCGGGGGCTTTTGGGGCCCTTAACGTGCTTAAAAAGTCTTGAAAATTGGCACACAGATTGGAACCTGCGGCCATTAGGGCCGGACAGAGACTGATACACGGGCGTGGCACAGGGGCTCTACAGCGCCCCCTGGAATATGGAGGGCCATATATCATACATTCTTGCTCGTAGACGTATGAAACTCGGTACACATATAAATCTCATCAATCCAAACAACTTTTGTATTGCATATCATAGGCTCCGCCCAACAGGAAGTTGGCTATTTAGGGTTGAGTATTCAAATTTTTCGTCAAAGTTGTGGGGGCTTTTGGGGTCCTTAACATACTCAAAAACTCTTGAAAATTTGCGCACACTTTGGAATCTGTGGCCTTTAGGAGCCTGCAGAGGCTGGGACCCGGGCGTGGCACAGGGGCTCTACGGCGCCCCCTGGAACACAGTCAGAAATGTTGATGTATAGCTCACACATACTTGCACATATTCATATGAAACTCAGTACACATATAGATCTCATCGTGCCGAACAACTTTCGTATTGCATGTCATAGGCTCCACCCAACAGGAAGTCAGCTATTTAGAGTTATGTAAAAAGCGCATGCTCTGGAATTTGAAATACTTGTCATAGGTTTTTTTCTCGATTGCCGCCAAACTTGGTCAACATGATCTCAAGACACTGGGGATGAAAAATTGCCAGGGGATTTTTGATATCTCGAACGGTTTGCTCGTGGCGAGGCGTTGAAATTATGGCGAGAAATGAGAAACAGGAAGTGTCTAATACCGTCCACATACATTTCCTGATTTTAATCAAACTTCATCAGATTATTCGTTGTATGATGTCGATCGCATATATGTGACTATTAGGAGTCAAAGTTATAGCGCCACCAACTGGCAGAAGGAAGTGTGTCATTTTCAAAATGATTTGAATTCAGCATCTTATTATTACTCGATTTGCTTCAAACTTCATCAGAATAATGTTAAAACACAGCCGATATAAATCTGCAAGGGGGATATTGATATCTAAAAAATTGTTGGCGTGGCAACATGTCAAACTGGAATACTTCTCAGGTGATTTTGAGGCAAATAACATACTTAGAATTTCACAAAACTCTGAACACACATCAGTATTTCTAATAGGAACTTAAATTGTGAATGGATTTTGGATAGCTTGAATGGTTTTGCCGTGGTGATTTTTTTAAATGACCTTACAAAGGGAATCATTATTGTATTTTTAAATTGCAGCTTCCAAACACGTCAAAGAATTTTTTTCATACAGATGAAAAAGTCATTCTGAGGAAATATGCATAGTTTAACGACTTTACAACACTGTATGGATAACAGAAAATTAAAAAACTGTCAGACATCTCATCTCACTCTGTCCCTCTGTTTGAGTATATGTGCTTCAGACTTCCATTGTCTGAGAGAAATTGCGCCCCTACAGGTTCAATTCCCGAACTTTTACTTTCACTTTTAAATCGGTTAAAAATACAAATAAATACTTAGATTTAATTCACACTGACAAGCTAAACCAACATATCTGATTATTACCGGTTCAGGGCTCATGGATAAATTATTTCTGGCCAGAGATACGTGAGAAATAGGAGAGATGAATCACCGCTGTGATCACGAGCGTCTGGAGTAAAGAGCTCAGAAAAAACGAATTTATTCCTGTTTTAAAGCTTTTAAAAATAAATTATTACAGCGATATCACACAATCAACCAATTAAAAACACACCAAGAGCTAAATTCAGATGTTTTGGAACTGTTTGTGTGAAAATGAAATATTTGTGGCTGCCTATCTGAAATCACCGCTCCGATCAGCGCGCACAGTGTCGAGCTCAAAACAAACGAATTTATTCTTGTTTAAGAGCTTTTTTAAATAAAATATTACCACAAATGCACACAATAAACCCATTGTAACACTACAAGAGCTAAATGCAGGTGTTTGTGACCTGTTTAAGTGTGCAAGACTATTTGAAAGCGCGACTGGCAGAATAACATATATCTCTTGAGCTGCAGGTTTCTGTCTTTCGTCGTACGAACGAACACATCACGGACAAGATTATTTCAAAACACATAATAGCTTGGCTAATATAAACGAAAACAGCCACGTGAACATAAACTGGATCTACTGGATTTGAATATTAAAGTGACCACATTTACCACTTGCTTCTGTCTTCAATTTTAATCTATATAAAAAAGGAAACTCATTCGACTTGGCTGCTTTTTTAATGTGTGCGTATTTATTTATTTACCTTTTTATACATTTTGTATAATTTCATAGTTTGTGTATTACAATTATAAAAACAAAAATAAATTTAGCCACTCACATAGAAATAGCTTAGGCCTTAACCTTTTTCTGTCAGTTTTAGGGATTTTTAAAAATCCTAAAAAAAACTTATTTGTGCTGCAAATAATAATTTCAAACTCATTTGATACTGACCTATGACATCCTGTGACATTATATTTATTTGAATTTACATAATCTCATAGATGTAACAGTAAATCTGTTCAGCTCACAGATCAATACTAAGCTGTAATGCAAGCAGAACTTTCACAAATGCTTATGAGTCATTTAAGGATTTGATAACACTGTAAAATAATGTCTAATTTGTTAACATTAGCAAATTCATTGATAACACTTTATAATAACTGCACTCATTAGTAAATAGTCAGTTCATGCTTTATAAAGCCTTGTCCCAATATTAATAGACAGTAGTAAGCAGTTTATAAATACAGCTATAAATAGCTTGTCCTTGGTTTATAAGCACATTTATTAAAAAGGAGAGTAAAGGGTCAGTTATCTTCCTATGAAAAATAAAAGATAAAAATAAACAAACAACAACACAGATTGATACAGAACTCAGAAATTTTATTGTGGATTTATGATAAAATCAGCCTGTAAATGAATTCATACTCCTCCTCATACTACTCCATACTCCTTTTTCAACATGATGCCAATATACTGAGATGTTAAATTGTGAATGGGTTTAGGATAGCTTAAATGGTGTTGCCATAGAGATTTATTAAAGTAACATAAAAAATACAATAGTTATTTTACTATATCTTTAAATTTTTTTATTCTAACTCTTCATAATTTTTTATATAAGTAGAAGTCCTCATTTGAAGGAAGCACAGTAAGTTTCATAGCTTTATCATTTTCAAGAGCCAGCATAAAATTAAAACTATCATAACTTATAAATCAAGCTTGCAATTCTTAGTACCAATAATGGCCACCAGAGGGAGCTATAGGATTACTTTTAAATAATTATTGTAGAAACGAGTATGATTTAAATAATTTATAGAAATCTTTCAAATAAAATAATATGTATTTTAGGGATTTTACTGATAAAATGACCCTCACTTTATTAGAATAACAAGCTGAAGTATTGTGAACTGTATATTAAGAATAATTCTTAATAGGCTTTATGGACAGATACGTTTTAAGTGACTCTTGAAGGTTCAGCACCACATCCTCTTTTACCACTGTTTAAAGAATTAATCTTACAGAACAGGTGTGAATGAATTTTGGATAGCTTGAATGGTTTTGTTGTGGTGATTTTTTGAAATAATAGTAAAAAAGGAACCAGTAAAAAAAAGTGCAGCTTCTAAACACTTCAAAAAAATGTACACATAGAAGACAAGTCATTCTGAGGAAATATGCATAGTTTCATGACTATACAACATTATATGGATGACAGAAAATTAAAAAACATACATCTGATGTCACTCTGTCCCTCTGTGACTGTGTGTGTGTGTTTGTGTGTGTTTTAAGTGAATTAGGTGTGAAACTATCAGTGAGCATTTAGTCTCCAGCGCCAACATTTTACAGAACTGCCACTTTCCTGGAGTCTCAGAATTACAATGTGTCAGGTTCTGAGAGATCTAAGATTCCAAAAAATTATTTAATTAGAATACCATGAAGTATTGTGAAATACTATATATTAAGACTTTATATATAGGCTTAATGAACAGATTAGAGTGACTCGTGAAGGACCAGCACCACCTCCTCTTGTCCGATGGTTTGAGGAATATATCTTCCAGAATCTGGGATTAAGATTTAGGAGCTCATTTTTATTCCACCTCCTTTCCTGAAAGTCTGTCTTGCAGAATTGACTAAAAATTAATCTTCACATTAATTCCTAATTCTTTTGCAATTCTTTTGTCAGTTCTTCTTGACCTGTTTTTCTCTTCCAGCTTTCCTGGACTATTGTATAGCACTCATAAATGATTAAATAAAAAATAATGGTAGTTATTAAGATTGATATGGTTTGGAATTGGTAAAATGTGCTTGGAAAAAAATCACAATAAAACAATGTTTTAATGTTTAAGTTTGGAATATTAACTGACATGAATGAATGCTATATAAATATTGTTCATGTTAACATAATGTTTATAAATGAAATCTTATTGTAAAGTGTTACTAAAGTTATATATATATATATATATATATATATTGTTCTGTGAATGTGATTTTAAAGTCTAGATGATTCGGATTAACCCTTTAACTGCCATATCAAGTTCAAGTTCAAGTTCAAGTTCAATTTATTTGTATAGCGCATTTACAACAGCCTCCTGGCTGACCAAAGTGCTTTAACATAAGAGCAAGAATATTACACATACATAAAAATAGACCAGACAAAAAATTTAAAACCACCCATTTCAAAATGTAGCATAACACAGTAGTCAGTACACTAAGGAAAATAAAAAAGTTTTTAGCAAAGATTTAAAAATATACAAGGAAGGGGCCAGTCTGATCTCTAAAGGCAGGGTATTCCAGAGTCGTGGCCCAGCCACTGCAAATGCACGCTCCCCTCTACGCTCCCCTCTATCCTTTAAAACCTCACTGCCAGAGGGATATTGTGAATGCATGTGCCCGCTGGGCACAGTTTACCTGATGCCACCGGGGTGGTGATGGCATTGGTGGCTTGCGCCCGCCATCGCTGCTTGCAGCTATATTTTATTCTTCTTCTTCTTCTTCTTCTTCTTCTTCTTCTCCCGAATGAATTGCATTTTTGAGGGCTTTAACATGCTCAAAAAGTCATGAAACTTTGCGCACGCGTCAAACCTGGTGAAAATTTTCGTCTGATATAGGATTCAGAAGAGGGTGTGGCAAAATGGCTCGACAGCGCCACCTATACCAAGAAAATCAACAGCCTTCCAGCTATGTTTCACGTACATGCACGAAAATTGGCACACATATGTAACACACCAATACCTACAAAAAAGACTCTTGGAGCGAAATTCTAAACCCAACAGGAAGTCGGTTATTTTTAATATTGTGAGCATATTTTGTGTAATTTTGGTCATTTCCATGTGTTGTATTTTAACGAACTCCTCCTAGAGATTTCTTCAAATCAACACCAAATTTGGTATGCCTAATCTAAAGGCCTTTGCGATGTTAAATTGCGAAGATCTTGACTTTTCGTTGAAGGGCGTGTCCGTGGCGGCCTGGCGAATTTCGATGATTCGACATGAAAAATGAAGTTGCTATAACTCACACATACAATGTCCAATCTGCCCCAAACTTCACATGTTTGATGAGACTCCGAACCTGAACAGATTGACATGCCCATATTCAGTTATAGTCATAGCGCCACCTATTGGCAACAGGAAGTGACATATTTTATGCTGCGACGAACTACTCCTAGAAATTTTATGACATCAATGTCTTTTTTGTGGTCAGTCTAATCTAAAGGCCTGTGCGATGTTCAGTTGTGAAGATCTTGAGATTTTGTTAAAAGGTGTGTTCATGGCGCCGCGACGAAGTTCGATGTCTCGCCATGGGAATAAAAGATGTTATAACTCAGGCATAAAATGTCCGATCTTCCCCAAACTTCACATGTGTGATAAGAGTCCTGGCCTGAACAGATCTGCAGGCCAATATTCCACCGGCTGTGGCAGAATGGCTCTATAGCGCCACCTACACACTTTCAACGGAATGCGCCTCGAGCTATGTTTCACGTACATGTACAAAAATTGGTACACACATGTAACACTCCAATACCTACAAAAAAGTCTCTCGGTACGAAATCCGGATCCCAACAGGAAGTCGGTTATTTTGAATTTTCCCTTCAAAATTGGTGTTGTTTTTGCCATTTTCAGGGGTTGTACTTTAACGAACTCCTCCTAGAGATTTATTCAGATCAACACCAAACTTGGTCAGTGTAATGTAAAGCCCTTTGCGATAATAAATTGTGAAGGACTTGAGGTTTCGTTAAAGGGCGGGTCCATGGCGGCCTGACAAATTTCGATGTTTCGCCATGAAAAAGGAAGTTGCTGTAACTCAGACATACAATGTCCAATCTGCCCCAAACTTCACATGTTTGATGAGACTCTGAACCTGAACATATTGACATGAACATATTCAGTTATAGTCATAGCGCCACCTATTGGCAACAGGAAGTGACATATTTTACACTGCGATGAACTACTCCTAGAAATTTTATGACATCAATGTCTTTTTTGTGGTCAATCTAATCTAAAGGCCTGTGGGATGTTAAGTTGTGAAGATCTTGAGTTTTCGTTAAAAGGCGTGTCCATGGCGCTGTCACAAAATTCGATGTCTCGCCATGGGCATTAAAGATGTTATAACTCAGGCATAAAATGTCCGATCTTCCCCAAACTTCACATGTTAGATAAGACTTCTGCCCTTAACAGATCTACATGCCCATATTCAGTTATAGTCATAGCACCACCTGCTGGCAACAGGAAGTGACATGTTTTACGCTGCGACAAACTACTCCTAGAAATCTTTTGACATTAATGTATTTTTTGTGGTCAGTCTAATCTAAAGGCCTGTGCAATGTTAAATTGTGGAGATCTTCAGTTTTTGTTAAAGGGCGTGTCCATAACGCCAAGACAAAATTTGATGTCTCGCCACAGCAAGAGAAGTTGTTGTAACTCAGGTATAAAATGTTCAATCTTCCCCAAACTTCAAATGTTCGATAAGAGTCCTGTCCTGAACACATCTGAAGGCCAATATTCCATTATAAAGATAGCGCCACCTGCTGGCGGCACAAAGATTAGCACATATATGGAATAAACATTGATATATTCTACTTATATTTATGAGTTTAAATGCATATTTCTCACCGTTCACCTATTTTCTAAAGCCACTCGCTGCCGGTGAGCCCGGGTGCGAGGGCCCGTTCATCACTGCTTGCAGCTTTAATTAGGGCTCAAGCCTGGAGGGCGAGAGCCCTATTGTTTTCCTTAGGATTATTTGTTATTATTATTATTATTATTATTAGGGCTCAAGCCTGGAGGGCGAGAGCCCTATTGTTTTCCTTAGGATTATTTGTTATTATTATTATTATTTTTCTTCAAGGTTTCGGGGGCTTTTGGGGCCCTTAACATGCTTAAAAAGTCTTGAAAATTGGCACACAGATTGGAACCTGCGGCCATTAGGGCCGGGCAGAGACTGATACACGGGCGTGGCACAGGGGCTCTACAGCGCCCCCTGGAATACTGAGGGCCATATATCATACATACTTGCACGTAGATGCACGAAACTCGGTACACATGTAGATCTCATCAAACCAAACAACTTTCGTACTGCATGTCATAGGCTCCGCCCAACAGGAAGTTGGATATTTAGGGTTTAGTATTCATATTTTTCGTCAAAGTTGTGGGGGCTTTTGGGGTCCTTAACATACTCAAAAACTCTTGAAAATTTGCGCACACTTTGGAATCTGTGGCCTTTAGGAGCCTGCAGAGGCTGGGACCCGGGCGTGACACAGGGGCTCTACGGCGCCCCCTGGATCACAGTCAGAAATGTTGATGCATAGCTCACACATACTTGCACATATTAATATCAAACTCAGTACACATATAGATCTCATCGTGCTGAACAACTTTCGTATTGCATGTCATAGGCTCCGCCCAACAGGAAGTCAGCTATTTAGAGTTATGTAAAAAGCGCATGCTCTGGAATTTGAAATACTTGTCATAGGGTTTTTTGCCGATTGACACCAAACTCGGTCAACATGATCTCAAGACATTGGGGATGAAAAATTGCCAGGGGATTTTTGATATCTCGAACGGTTTGCTCGTAGCGAGGCGTTGAATATATGGCGGGAATTGAGAAACAGGAAGTGTCTAATACCATCAACATACATTTCCTAATTGTAATCAAACTTCATCAGATTATTCATTGTATGATGTTGATCGCATATATGTGACTATTAGGAGTCAAAGTTATAGCGCCACCAACTGGCAGCAGGAAGTGTGTCATTTTCAAAATGCTTTGAATTCAGCATCTTATTTTTACTCGATGTGCTTCAAACTTCATCAGAATAATGTTAAAACACAGTTGATATAAATCTGCTGGGGGGATATTGATATCTAAAAATATTGTTGCCGTGGCAACATGTCAAACTGGAATACTTCTCAGGTGATTTTGAGGCATATAACATGCTTAGAATTTCATCAAACTCAGAACACATATCAGTATTAGTGACAGCTAGACACTGGCAAACGTTCATAAGAGGGCGTGGAAGAGGCACTCTATAGCGCCACCTTTTGTCAAAAGTGAGGGGGTTAGTTTTAGCTACAGACACCAAACTCGGTACATAAATTGTTCTTATCAAGACGGACAACTTTCTAATTCACAGTCATCAGCTACGACCAACAGGAAGTCGGCTATTTTGATTTGAATGTGGATTGTTTTTTACATTTAGCTGTGAATTAATGCATACTGCTCAGAGGAGAGTAACACTATACACACCAAACTTGGCCTACTTGTTGAAAAAACATTGAGGAACTTAAATTGTGAATGGGTTTTGGATAGCTTGGATGGTTTTGTCGTGGTGATTTTTTTAAATGACAATAAAGATGGAATTATTAATTTTCCTGCATTTTTAAATTCCAAACACTTCAAAACCTTTTTTCATACAGAAAAAAAGTTATTCTGAGTAAATATGCATAGTTTCATGACTTTACAACACTGTATGGATAACAGAAAATTAAAAAACTGTCAGACATCTCATCTCACTCTGTCCATCTGTTTGAGTGTGTGTGCTTAGACTTCCATTGTCTGAGAGAAAATGCGCCCCTACAGGTTCAGTTACCGGACTAAAAAAGGGAGGAGACTGTCTTTTGGTTTCACTTTTAAATCGGTTAAAATACAAATAAATACTTGGATTTAATTCAAACTGACAAGCTAAACCAACATATATGATTATTATCAGGTCAGGGCTCATTAATAATCGATGTGTGGTCAGTGATACGTGAGAAACACGAGAGATGAATCACCGCTCTGAGCAGGAGCGTGTGGAATGACGAGCTCAGAAAAAACGAGTTTATTCTTGTTTTATAGCTATTAAAAATAAAGTATTGCAGCGATATCACACAATTCACCAATTAGAACACACCAAGAGCTAAATTAAGATGTTTTTGAACTGTTTGTGTGAAAATGAAATATTTTCAGCTGCCTTTCTGAAATCACTGCCTCCGATCAGCGCGCACAGTGTCACAAGTTCAAAACAAAATAATTTATTCTTGTTTAAGAGCTTTTTAAAATAAATTATTGCCATAAATGCACACAATACACCCATTATAACACAACGCGAGCTAAATGCAGGTGTTTGTGACCCGTTTATGTGCGCAAGACTATTTGAAAGCGCGACTGGCAGAATAACACATATCTCTCGAGCTGCAGGATTCTGCCTTTCGTCGTAAGAACGAACACATCAAGGACAAGATTATTTCAAAATACATAATAGCTTGGCTAATATAAACGAAAACAGCCACGTGAACATAAACTGTTGAGAAATAAATCTGAAGTGGATCTACTGGATTTTAATATTAAGTGACCGCATATACCAGCTGTTTCTGTCTTCAATTTTAATCTATATAAAAATTTAAACTCATTCATCTTGGCTGCTTTTTTAATGTGTGTACGTATTTATTTATTATTTTGCTCTAACAAGACTTAATCTATATTTAATTAAATCAATTAAATTTTATTTTACATTTGATTTGTCCATTTCTGCATCTAAACGCCTAAAAACCTAAAACATGCTCTATTATACTATTGTTAGCAATTTCTTTATCATCCAATTTATCTGGTGTACACACTTTATTTTCATAATAAACATGTTTGTTAGATTATACACAGTTACAGTGGTCTATAATAAATATTAACAGGTTTTATTCAAGCTGTTTAGAATGAATGCCGTAGACTAATTTTTTTAAAATGTAAATCCATACAGCTATAAATAGCTTGTTCTTGGTTTATAAGCACATTTATTAAAAAGGAGAGTAAAGGGTCAGTTATCTTCCTATGAAAAATAAAAAAAATAAAAATAAACAAACAACACAGGCCATAGCGATTTATTGAAGTAACATAAATAAATACAATAGTTATTTTACTATATCTTTTAAATTTTTAATTCCAACTCTTCATAATTTTTTATATACGTAAAAGTCATCATTTGAAGGAAGCACAGTAAGTTTCATAGCTTTATCATTTTCAAGAGCCAGCATAAAATTAAAACTATCATAACATATAAATCAAGCTTGCAATTCTTAGTACCAATAATGGCCACCAGATGGAGCTATAGGATTACTTTTAAATAATTATTGTAGAAACGAGTATGATTTAAATCATTTATAGAAGTCTTTGAAAGAAAAATAATATGTATTTTATGTATTTTACTGATAAAATAACCCTCACTTAATTAGAATAACAAGCTGAAGTATTGTGAACTATATATTAAGAATAATTCTTTATAGGCTTTATGAACAGATACGTTTTGAGTGACTCTTGAAGGTTTAGCACCACATCCTCTTTTACCACTGTTTAAAGAATTAATCTTACAGAACAGGTGCGGATGAATTTTGGATAGCTTGAATGGTTTTGTTGTGGTGATTTTTTGAAATAACAGTAAAAAAGTAACCAGTAAATGTCTTTTATTTTTTTTAAGTGCAGCTTCTAAACACTTAAAAAAAAATTACACATAGAAGACAAGTCATTCTGAGGAAATATGCATAGTTTCATGACTATACAACACTATATGGATGATAGAAAATTAAAAAAACTATCATACATCTGATGTCACTCTGTCCCTCTGTCACTGTGGGTAATGTGTGTGTGTTTGTGTGTGTGTGTGTGTGTATTAAGTGAATTAGGTGTGAAACTATCAGACAGCATTTAGTCTCCAGCGCCAACATTTTACAGAACTGCCACTTTCCTGGAGTCTCAGAATTACAATGTGTCAGGTTCTGAGAGATCTAAGATTCCAAAAAATTATTTAATTAGAATACCATGAAGTATTGTGAAATACTAAATATTAAGACTTTATATATAGGCTTTATGAACCGATTAGAGTGACTCGTGAAGGACCAGCACCACCTCCTCTTGTCTGATGGTTTGAGGAATATATCTTCCAGAATCCAGGATTAAGATTTAGGAGCTCATTTTTATTCCACCTCCTTTCCTGAAAGTCTGTTTTGCAGAATTGACTAAAAATTAATCTTCACATTAATTCCTAATTATTTTGCAATTCTTTTTGTCAGTTCTTCTTGACCTGTTTTTTTCTTCTTCTTTTCTGACCTCATGACCCAGTCAGCATTTTTGTACAATGGTCAAGTCTTAACTTATCAATTTCTGTATTGCATTTGGGTTTGATATTTCTCATGGGTATTTCATAATTTTCGACTTTGAGTTAAGACAGTTTGAGTTAAAACTCTTTTTTAGCGCATTTCATCTGTAAAAGAAAACATGCCTTATAATTCTGCACACATGAATAAAAGGAGTTTTTCTCTTCCAGCTTTCCTGGACTATTGTATAGCACTCATAAATGATTAAATAAAAAATAATGGTAGTTATTAAGATTGATATGGTTTGGAATTGGTAAAATGTACTTTGAAAAAAATCACAATAAAACAATGTTTTAATGTTTAAGTTTGGAATATTAACTGACATGAATGAATGCTATATAAATATTGTTCATGTTAACATAATGTTTATCAATGAAATCTTATTGTAAAGTGTTACTAAATAAATAAATAAATAAATAAATAAATAAATATATATATATATATATATATATATATATATATATATATATATATATATATATATTGTTCTGGGAATGTGATTTTAAAGTCTAGATGATTCGGATTAACCCTTTAACTGCCATATCCTTTAAAACCTCACTGCCAGAGGGATATTGTGAATGCATGTGCCCGCTGGGCACAGTTTACCTGATGCCACTGGGGTGGCGATGGCATTGGTGGCTTGAGCCCGCCATCGCTGCTTGCAGCTATATTTATTATTATTATTATTATTTATTATTATTATTTTTCTTCAAGGTTTCGGGGGCTTTTGGGGCCCTTAACATGCTTAGAAAGTCTTGAAAATTGGCACACACATTGGAACCTGCGGCCATTAGGGCCGGGCAGAGACTGATACACGGGCGTGGCACAGGGGCTCTACAGCGCCCCCTGGAATATGGAGGGCCATATATCATACATACTTGCACATAGACATACGAAACTCGGTACACATATAGAACTCATCAATACAAACAACTTTCGTATTGCATATCATAGGCTCCGCCCAACAGGAAGTTGGCTATTTGGGGTTTATTATTCATATTTGTCGTCAAAGTTGTGGGGGCTTTTGGGGTCCTTAACATACTCAAAAACTCTTGAAAATTTGCGCACACTTTGGAATCTGTGGCCTGAAGGAGCCTGCAGAGGCTGGGACCCGGGCGTGGCACAGGGGCTCTATGGCGCCCCCTGGAACACAGTCATAAATGTTGATGTATAGCTCACACATACTTGCACGTATTAATATGAAACTCAGTACACATATAGATCTCATTGTGCCAAAAAACTTGCGTATTGCATGTCATAGGCTCCGCCCAACAGGAAGTCAGCTATTTAGAGTTATGTAAAAAGCGCATGCTCTGGAATTTGATATACTTGTCATAGGTTTTTTACTCGATTGCCACCAAACTCGGTCAACATGATCTCAAGACATTGGGGATGAAAAATTGCCAGGGGATTTTTAATATCTCGAACGGTTTGCTCGTGGCGAGGCGTTGAAATTATGGCGAGAATTAAGAGACAGGAAGTGTCTAATACCATCCACATACATTTCCTGATTATAATCAAACTTAATCAGATTATTCGTTGTATAATGTCGATCGCATATATGTGACTATTAGGAGTCAAAGTTATAGCGCCACCAACTGGCAGCAGGAAGTGTGTCATTTTCAAAATGCTTTGAATTTAGCATCTTATTTTTACTCGATTTGCTTCAAACTTCATCAGAATAATGTTAAAACACAGCCGATATAAATCTGCTGGGGGGATATTGATATCTAAAAATATTGTTGCCGTGGCAACATGTTAAACTGGAATACTTCTCAGGTGATTTTGAGGCATATAACATGCTTAGAATTTCATCAAACTCAGAACACATATCAGTATTTATGATAACTAGACACTGGCAAAAGTTCATAAGAGGGCGTGGAAGAGGCACTCTATAGCGCCACCTTTTGTCAAAAGTGGGGGGGTTAGTTTCAGCTACAGACACCAAACTCGGTACAAAAATTGTTCTTATCAAGACGGACAACTTTCTAATTCACAGTCATCAGCTACGATCAACAGGAAGTCAGCTATTTTGATTTGAATGTGGATTTTTTTTTACATTTAGCTGTGAATTAATGCATACTGCTCAGAGGAGAGTAACACTATACACACCAAACTTTGTCTACATGATGCCAAAACATTTTAAACAACTTAAATTGCCAATGGATTTTGGATAGCTTGAACGGTTTTGTCGTGGTGATTTTTTTAAATGACTGTAAAAATTGAATTATTAATTGTCCTGCATTTTTAAATTCCAAACACTTCAAAACCTTTTTTCATACAGAAAAAAAGTCATTCTGAGTAAATATGGATAGTTTCACAACTTTACAACACTGTATGGATAACAGAAAATTAAAAAACTGTCAGACATCTCATCTCACTCTGTCCCTCTGTTTGAGTATTATGTGCTGAGACTTACATTGTCTGAGAGAAATTGCGCCCCTACAGGTGCAATTACCGGACTTTTACTTTCATTTTTAAATCGGTTAAAAATAAACATAAATACTTAGATTTAATTCACACTGACAAGCTAAACCAACATATCTGATTATTACCGGCTCAGGGCCAATGGATAAATTATTTCTGGCCAGAGATACGTGAGAAATAGGAGAGATGAATCACCGCTGTGATCACGAGCGTCTGGAGTAAAGAGCTCAGAAAAAACGAATTTATTCCTGTTTTAAAGCTTTTAAAAATAAATTATTACAGCGATATCACACAATCAACCAATTAGAACACACCAAGAGCTAAATTCAGATGTTTTTGAACTGTTTGTGTGAAAATGAAATATTTGTGGCTGCCTATCTGAAACCACAGCTCCGATCAGCGCGTACAGTGTTGAGCTCAAAACAAACGAATTTATTCTTGTTTAAGAGCTTTTTTAAATAAAACATTACCACAAATGCACACAATAAGCCATTTGTAACACAACAAGAGCTAAATGCAGGTGTTTGTGACCCGTTTAAGTGTGAAAGACTATTTGAAAGCGCGATTGGCAGAATAACATATATCTCTCGAGCTGCAGGATTCTGGCTTTCGTCGTACGAGCGAACACATCACGGACAAGATTATTTCAAAATACATAATAGCTTGGCTAATATAAACGAAAACAGCCACGTGAACATAAACTGTTTAGAAATATATCTGAAGTGGATCTACTGGATTTTAATATTAAGTGACCGCATAAACCAGCTGCTTCTGTCTTCAATTTTAATCTATATAAAAAATGAAACTCATTCATCTTGGCTGCTTTTTTAATGTGTGTACGTATTTATTTATTTATTATTTTGCTCTAACAAGAATTAATCTATATTTAATTAAATCAATTACATTTTATTTTACATTTTATTTGTCCATTTCTGCATCTAAACGCCTAAAAACATAAAACATGCTCTATTATACTATTGTTAGCAATTTCTTTATCGTCCAATTTATCTGGTGTACAGACTTTTATTTTCATAATAAACTTGTTTGTTAGATTATACACAGTTACAGTGGTCTATAATAAATATTGACAGGTTTTATTCAAGCTGTTTAGAATGATTGCAGTAGGCTAATTTTTTGAAATGTAAATAAAAAAAAATAATAAAAAAAAATAAATAAAAAACATTGGAAAACAATAACTGTTGTACATTTTTATACATTTTGTATAATTTCATAGTTTATGCATTATAGTTATAAAAACAAATAAATTTTGCCACTCACATAGAAATCTTATAGGCCTTATCCTTTTCTGACAGTTTTAGGGATTTTTAAAAATCCTAAAAAACCTTATTTGTGCTGCAAATCATAATTTCAAACTCAAAAAGTAAATATTCAGTTCATGCTTTATAAAGCCTTGTCCCAATATTAATAGTCAGTAGTAAGCAGTTTATAAATACAGCTATAAAAAACTTGTTCTTGGTTTATAAGCACATTTATTAAAAAGGAGAGTAAAGGGTCAGTTATCTTCCTATGAAAAATAAAAAAAAATATAGCTGCAAGCAGCGATGGCGGGCTCAAGCCACTAATGCCATCGCCACCCCGGTGGCATCAGGTAAACTGTGCCCAGCGGGCACATGCATTCACAATATCCCTCTGGCAGTGAGGTTTTAAAGGATACGGCAGTTAAAGGGTTAATCCGAATCATCTAGACTTTAAAATCACATTCACAGAACAATATATATATTAGTAACACTGTACAATAAGATTTCATTTATAAACATTATGTTAACATGAACAATATTTATATAGCATTCATTCATGTCAGTTAATATTCCAAACTTAAACATGAAAACATTGTTTTATTGTGATTTTTTTCCAAGTACATTTTACCAATTCCAAACCATATAAATCTTAATAACTACCATTATTTTTTATTTAATCATTTATGAGTGCTATACAATAGTCCAGGAAAGCTGGAAGAGAAAAACTCCTTATATTCATGTGTGCAGAATTATTAGGCATGTTTTCTTTTACAGATGAAATGCGCTAAAAAAGAGTTTTAACTCAAACTGTTTTAACTCAAAGTCGAAAATTATGAAATACCCATGAGAAATATCAAACACAAATGCAATACAGAAATGGATAAGTTAAGACTTGACCATTGTACAAAAAATACTGACTGGGTCATGAGGTCAGAAAAGAAGAAGAAAAAAGCAGGTCAAGAAGAACTGACAAAAAGAATTGCAAAATGATTAGTAATTAATGTGAAGATTAATTTTTAGTCAATTCTGCAAGACAGACTTTTCAGGAAAGGAGGTGGAATAAAAATGAGCTCCTAAATCTTAATCCCATATTCTGGAAGATATATTCCTCAAACCATCGAACAAGAGGAGGTGGTGCTGGTCCTTCACGAGTCACTCTAATCTGTGCATAAAGCCTATATATAAAGACTTAATATATAGTATTTCACAATACTTCATGGTATTCTAATTAAATCATTTTTTGGAATCTTAAGTCTCCCAGAGCCTGACACCGAGTAATTCTGGAGACTCCAGGAAAGTGGCAGTTCTGTAAAATGTTGGCGCTGGAGACTAAATGCACCCTGATAGTTTCACACCTAATTCACTTAACACACACACACACACACACACATTACCCACAGTGACAGTGGGACTGAGTGACATCAGATGTATGATAGTTTTTTTTAATTTTCTATCATCCATATAGTGTTGTATAGTCATGAAACTATGGTCATGAGACCAGTCATTCTGAGGAAATATGCCTCAGAATGACTGGTCTTCTATGTGTACATTTTTTTTTTTTTTAAAGTGTTTAGAAGCTGCACTTTAAAAAAATAAAAAGACATTTACTGGTTCCTTTTTTACTATTATTTCAAAAAACATCACGGCAAAACCATTCAAGCTATCCAAAATTCATTCACACCTATTCTGTAAGATTAATTCTTTAAACAGTGGTAAAAGAGGATGTGGTGCTGAACCTTCAAGAGTCACTCAAAACGTTATCTGTCCATAAAGCCTATAAAGAATTATTCTTAATATACAGTTCACAATACTTCAGCTTGTTATTCTAATTAAGTGAGGGTCATTTTATCAGTAAAATATATACAATTCATTTTTTTTTAAAAGATTTCTATAAATGATTTAAATCATACTCGTTTCTACAATAATTATTTAAAAGTAATCCTATAGCTCCCTCTGGTGGCCATTATAGGTACTAAGAATTGCAAGCTTGATTTATAAGTTATGATAGTTTAAATTTTATGCTGGCTCTTGAAAGTGATAAAGCTATGAAACTTACTGTGCTTCCTTCAAATGAGGACTTCTACTTATATAAAAAATTATGAAGATTTAGAATGAAAAATTGTAAAGATATAGTAAAATAACTATTGTATTGTTTTATGTTACTTTAATAAATCTCTATGGCAACACCATTTAAGCTATCCTAAACCCATTCACAATTTAACATCTCAGTATATTGGCATCATGTTGAAAAAGGAGTATGGAGTAGTATGAGGAGGAGTATGAATTCATTTGCAGGCTTTATCATAAATCCACAATAAAATTTCTGAGTTCTGTATCAATCTGTGTTGTTGTTTGTTTATTTTTATCTTTTATTTTTCATAGGAAGATAACTTACTCTCCTTTTTAATAAATGTGCTTATAAACCAAGGACAAGCTAGTTATAGCTGTATTTATAAACTGCTTACTACTGACTATTAATATTGGGACAAGGCTTTATAAAGCATGAACTGACTATTTACTAATGAGTGCAGTTATTATAAAGTGTTATCAATGAATTTGCTAATGTTAACAAATTAGACATTATTTTACAGTGTTATCAAATCCTTAAATGACTCATAAGCATTTGTGAAAGTTCTGCTTGCATTACAGCTTAGTATTGATCTGTGAGCTGAACAGATTTACTGTTACATCCATGAGATTATGTAAATTAAAATAAATATAATGTCACAGGATGTCATAGGTCAGTATCAAATGAGTTTGAAATTATTATTTGCAGCACAAATAAGGTTTTTTTTAGGATTTTTAAAAATCCCTAAAACTGTCAGAAAAAGGTTAAGGCCTAAGCTATTTCTATGTGAGTGGCTAATTTTATTTTTGTTTTTATAATTGTAATACACAAACTATGAAATTATACAAAATGTATAAAAAGATAAATAAATAAATACGCACACATTAAAAAAGCAGCCAAGTCGAATGAGTTTCCTTTTTTATATAGATTAAAATTGAAGACAGAAGCAAGTGGTAAATGTGGTCGCTTTAATATTCAAATCCAGTAGATCCAGTTTATGTTCACGTGGCTGTTTTCGTTTATAGTCGCCAAGCTATTATGTATTTTGAAATAATCTTGTCCGTTATGTGTTCGTTCGTACGACGAAAGCCAGAATCCTGCAGCTCGAGAGATATGTTATTCTGCCAGTCGCGCTTTCAAATAGTCTTGCACACTTAAACAGGTCACAAACACCTGCATTTAGCTCTTGTAGTGTTACAATGGGTTTATTGTGTGCATTTGTGGTAATATTTTATTTAAAAAAGCTCTTAAACAAGAATAAATTCGTTTGTTTTGAGCTGGACACTGTACGCGCTGATCGGAGCGGTGATTTCAGATAGGCAGCCACAAATATTTCATTTTCACACAAACAGTTCAAAAACATCTTAATTTAGCTCTTGGTGTGTTCTAATTGGTTGATTGTGTGATATCGCTGTAATAATTTATTTTTAAAAGCTTTAAAACAGGAATAAATTCGTTTTCTCTGAGCTCTTTACTCCAGACGCTCGTGATCACAGCGGTGATTCATCTCTCCTATTTCTCACGTATCTCTGGCCAGAAATAATTTATCCATGAGCCCTGAACCAGTAATAATCAGATATGTTGGTTTAGCTTGTCAGTGTGAAGTAAATCTAAGTATTTGTTTGTATTTTTAACCGATTTAAAAGTGAAAGTAAAAGTCCGGGAATTGAACCTGTAGGGGCGCTATTTCTCTCAGACAATGGAAGTCTGAAGCACATATACTCAAACAGAGGGACAGAGTGAGATGAGATGTCTGACAGTTTTTTAATTTTCTGTTATCCATACAGTGTTGTAAAGTCGTGAAACTATGCATATTTCCTCAGAATGACTTTTTCATCTGTATGAAAAAAATCTTTGACGTGTTGGAAGCTGCAATTTAAAAATACAATAATGATTCCCTTTGTAAGGTCATTTAAAAAAATCACCACGGCAAAACCATTCAAGCTATCCAAAATCCATTCACGATTTAAGTTCCTATCAGAAATACTGATGTGTGTTCAGAGTTTTGTGAAATTCTAAGTATGTTATTTGCCTCAAAATCACCTGAGAAGTATTCCAGTTTGACATGTTGCCACGCCAACAATTTTTTAGATATCAATATCCCCCTTGCAGATTTATATCGGCTGTGTTTTAACATTATTCTGATGAAGTTTGAAGCAAATCGAGTAATAATAAGATGCTGAATTCAAATCATTTTGAAAATGACACACTTCCTTCTGCCAGTTGGTGGCGCTATAACTTTGACTCCTAATAGTCACATATATGCGATCGACATCATACAACGAATAATCTGATGAAGTTTGATTAAAATCAGGAAATGTATGTGGACGGTATTAGACACTTCCTGTTTCTCATTTCTCGCCATAATTTCAACGCCTCGCCACGAGCAAACCGTTCGAGATATCAAAAATCCCCTGGCAATTTTTCATCCCCAGTGTCTTGAGATCATGTTGACCGAGTTTGGCGGCAATCGAGAAAAAAACCTATGACAAGTATTTCAAATTCCAGAGAATGCGCTTTTTACATAACTCTAAATAGCTGACTTCCTGTTGGGTGGAGCCTATGACATGCAATACGAAAGTTGTTCGGCACGATGAGATCTATATGTGTACTGAGTTTCATATGAATATGTGCAAGTATGTGTGAGCTATACATCAACATTTCTGACTGTGTTCCAGGGGGCGCCGTAGAGCCCCTGTGCCACGCCCGGGTCCCAGCCTCTGCAGGCTCCTAAAGGCCACAGATTCCAAAGTTTGTGCAAATTTTCAAGAGTTTTTGAGTATGTTAAGGACCCCAAAAGCCCCCACAACTTTGACGAAAAATTTGAATACTAAACCCTAAATAGCCAACTTCCTGTTGGGCGGAGCCTATGATATGCAATACAAAAGTTGTTTGGATTGATGAGATTTATATGTGTACCGAGTTTCATACGTCTACGAGCAAGAATGTATGATATATGGCCCTCCATATTCCAGGGGGCGCTGTAGAGCCCCTGTGCCACGCCCGTGTATCAGTCTCTGCCCGGCCCTAATGGCCGCAGGTTCCAATGTGTGTGCCAATTTTCAAGACTTTTTAAGCACGTTAAGGGCCCCAAAAGCCCCTGAGACATTGGAAAATAATAATAATAATAATAATAATAATAATAAAAAAATATAGCTGCAAGCAGCGATGGCGGGCTCAAGCCACCAATGCCATCACCACCCCGGTGGCATCAGGTAAACTGTGCCCAGCGGGCACATGCATTCACAATATCCCTCTGGCAGTGAGGTTTTAAAGGATAGAGGGGAGCGTAGAGGGGAGCGTGCATTTGCAGTGGCTGGGCCACGACTCTGGAATACCCTGCCTTTAGAGATCAGACTGGCCTCTTCCTTGTCTATTTTTAAATCTTTGCTAAAAACTTTTTTATTTTCCTTAGTGTACTGACTACTGTGTTATGCTACATTTTGAAATGGGTGGTTTTAAATTTTTTGTCTGGTCTATTTTTATGTATGTGTAATATTCTTGCTCTTATGTTAAAGCACTTTGGTCAGCCAGGAGGCTGTTGTAAATGCGCTATACAAATAAATTGAACTTGAACTTGAACTTGAACTTGATATGGCAGTTAAAGGGTTAATCCGAATCATCTAGACTTTAAAATCACATTCACAGAACAATATATATATATATATATATATATATATATATATATATATATATATATATATATATATATATATATATATATATATATATAAACTTTAGTAACACTTTACAATAAGATTTCATTTATAAACATTATGTTAACATGAACAATATTTATATAGCATTCATTCATGTCAGTTAATATTCCAAACTTAAACATTAAAACATTGTTTTATTGTGATTTTTTTCCAAGCACATTTTCCAATTCCAAACCATATCAATCTTAATAACTACCATTATTTTTTATTTAATCATTTATGAGTGCTATACAATAGTCCAGGAAAGCTGGAAGAGAAAAACAGGTCAAGAAGAACTGACAAAAGAATTGCAAAAGAATTAGGAATTAATGTGAAGATTAATTTTTAGTCAATTCTGCAAGACAGACTTTCAGGAAAGGAGGTGGAATAAAAATGAGCTCCTAAATCTTAATCCCGGATTCTGGAAGATATATTCCTCAAACCATCAAACAAGAGGAGGTGGTGCTGGTCCTTCACGAGTCACTCTAATCTGTTCATTAAGCCTATATATAAAGTCTTAATATATAGTATTTCACAATACTTCATGGTATTCTAATTAAATATTTTTTTGGAATCTTAGATCTCTCAGAACCTGACACATTGTAATTCTGAGACTCCAGGAAAGTGGCAGTTCTGTAAAATGTTGGCGCTTGGAGACTAAATGCTCACTGATAGTTTCACACCTAATTCACTTAAAACACACACAAACACACACACACAGTGACAGAGGGACAGAGTGACATCAGATGTATGTTTTTTAATTTTCTGTCATCCATATAGTGTTGTATAGTCATGAAACTTTGCATATTTCCTCAGAATGACTTGTCTTCTATGTGTACATTTTTTTGAAGTGTTTAGAAGCTGCACTTAAAAAAATAAAAGACATTTACTGGTTACTTTTTTACTGTTATTTCAAAAAATCACCACGACAAAACCATTCAAGCCATTCAAAATTCATCCGACCTGTTCTGTAAGATTAATTCTTTAAACAGTGGTAAAAGAGGATGTGGTGCTGAACCTTCAAGAGTCACTCAAAACGTATCTGTCCATAAAGCCTGTAAAGAATTATTTCTTAATTTACAGTTCACAATACTTCAGCTTGTTATTCTAATTAAGTGAGGGTCATTTTATCAGTAAAATACATAAAATACATATTTTTATTTGAAAGATTTCTATAAATGATTTAAATCATACTTGTTTCTAAAATAATTATTTAAAAGTAATCCTATAGCTCCATCTGGTGGCCATTATCGGTACTAAGAATTGCAAGCTTGATTTATAAGTTATGATAGTTTTAATTTTATGCTGGCTTTTGAAAATGATAAAGCTATGAAACTTACTGTGCTTCCTTCAAATGATGACTTCTACGTATATAAAAAATTATGAAGAGTTGGAATGAAAAATTTTAAAGATATAGTAAAATAACTATTGTATTTTTTTATGTTACTTTAATAAATCGCTATGGCCACACCATTTAAGGTATCCTAAACCCATTCGAAATTTAACATCTTCAGTGTATGGCTTCATTTTAAAACAGTTTGGTGTGAACTACTTGTGTCTTCTTGGTGGAGTATGAATTCATTTACAGGCTGAGTTTATCATAAATCCACAATAAAATTTCTGAGTTCTGTATCAATCTGTGTTGTTTGTTTATTTTTATTTTTTTTATTTTTCATAGGAAGATAACTGACCCTTTACTCTCCTTTTTAATAAATGTGCTTATAAACCAAGAACAAGCTATTTATAGCTGTATTTATAAACTGCTTACTACTGACTATTAATATTGGGACAAGGCTTTATAAAGCATGAACTGACTATTTACTAATGAGTGCAGTTATTATAAAGTGTTTTCAATGCATTTGCTAATTTTTACAAATTAGACATTATTTTACAGTGTTATAAAACCCCTTAAATGATTTGTAAGTGTTTTGTAATGATTTTATTGACCTACAAGCATTTGTGAAAGTTCTGCTTGCATTAGAGCTTAGTCTTGATCTGTGAGCTGAACTGATTTACAGTTACATCCATGAGATTATGTAAAATCAAATAAATATCATGTCACAGGATGTCAGAGGTCAGTATCAAATTTGTTTGAAATTATTATTTGCAGCACAAATAAGGTTTTTTAGGATTTTGAAAAATCCCTAAAACTGTCAGAAAAGGATAAGGCATTAAGATTTCTATGTGAGTGGCTAAATGTATTTGTTCTTATAACTATAATGCATAAACTATGAAATTATACAAAATGTATAAAAAAGTACAACAGTTATTCTTTTCCAATGTTTTTTTATTTTTTATTTATTTATTCATTTATTTTTGGATTTACATTTAAAAAAATTAGCCTACGGCAATCATTCTAAACAGCTTGAATAAAACCTGTCAATATTTATTATAGACCACTATAACTGTGTATAATCTAACAAACAAGTTTATTATGAAAATAAAAGCGTTTACACCAGATAAATTGGACGATAAAGAAATTGCTAACAATAGTATAATAGAGCATGTTTTAGGTTTTTAGGCGTTTAGATGCAGAAATGGACAAATCAAATGTAAAATAAAATGTAATTGATTTAATTAAATATAGATTAAGTCTTGTTAGAGCAAAATAATAAATAAATACGTACACACATTAAAAAAGCAGCCAAGATGAATGAGTTTAATTTTTTATATAGATTAAAATTGAAGACAGAAGCAGCTGGTATATGCGGTCACTTAATATTAAAATCCAGTAGATCCACTTCAGATTTATTTCTCAACAGTTTATGTTCACGTGGCTGTTTTCGTTTATATTAGCCAAGCTATTATGTATTTTGAAATAATCTTGTCCGTGATGTGTTCGTTCTTACGACGAAAGGCAGAATCCTGCAGCTCGAGAGATATATGTTATTCTGCCAGTCGCGCTTTCAAATAGTCTTGCGCACTTAAACGGGTCACAAACACCTGCATTTAGCTCGTGTAGTGTTATAATGGATGTATTGTGTGCATTTATGGCAATAATTTATTTTGAAAAGCTCTTAAACAAGAATAAATTCGTTTGTTTTGAACTTGTGACACTGTGCGCGCTGATCGGAGGCAGTGATTTCATATAGGCAGCCGCGAATATTTCATTTTCACACAAACAGTTCAAAAACATCTTAATTTAGCTCTTGGTGTGCTCTAATTGGTGAATTGTGTGATATCGCTGCAATACTTTATTTTTAATAGCTATAAAACAAGAATAAACTCGTTTTTTTTCTGAGCTCATCATTCCACACGCTCCTGCTCAGAGCGGTGATTCATCTCTCGTGTTTCTCACGTATCACTGACCACACATCAATTATTAATGAGCCCTGACCTTATAATAATCATATATGTTGGTTTAGCTTGTCAGTGTGAATTAAATCCAAGTATTTATTTGTATTTTAACCGATTTAAAATCGAAACCAAAAGACAGTCTCCTCCCTTTTTTATTCCGGTAACTGCACCTGTAGGGGCGCTATTTCTCTCAGACAATGGAAGTCTAAGCACACACAATCAAACAGAGGGACAGAGTGATATGAGATGTCTGACAGTTTTTTAATTTTCTGTTATCCATACAGTGTTGTAAAGTCATGAAACTATGCATATTTACTCAGAATAACTTTTTTTCTTTATGAAAAAAGGTTTTGAAGTGTTTGGAATTTAAAAATGCAGGAAAATTAATAATTCCATCTTTATTGTCATTTTAAAAAATCACCACGACAAAACCATCCAAGCTATCCAAAACCCATTCACAATTTAAGTTCCTCAATGTTTTTTCAACATGTACACCAAGTTTGGTGTGTATAGTGTTACTCTCCTCTGAGCAGTATGCATTAATTCACAGCTAAATGTAAAAAATAATCCACATTCAAATCAAAATAGCCGACTTCCTGTTGGTCGTAGCTGATGACTGTGAATTAGAAAGTTGTCCGTCTTGATAAGAACAATTTTTGTACTGAGTTTGGTGTCTGTAGCTAAAACTAACCCCCCCACTTTTGACAAAAGGTGGCGCTATAGAGTGCCTATTCCACGTCCTCTTATGAACTTTTGCCATTGTCTAGCTGTCACTAATACTGATATGTGTTCTGAGTTTGATGAAATTCTAAGCATGTTATATGCCTCAAAATCACCTGAGAAGTATTCCAGTTTGACATGTTGCCACGGCAACAATATTTTTAGATATCAATATCCCCCCAGCAGATTTATATCGGCTGTGTTTTAACATTATTCTGATGAAGTTTGAAGCAAATCGAGTAAAAATAAGATGCTGAATTCAAATCATTTTGAAAATGACACACTTCCTGCTGCCACTTGGTGGCGCTATAACTTTGACTCCTAATAGTCACATATATGCGATCGACATCATACAACGAATAATCTGATGAAGTTTGATTAAAATTAGGAAATGTATGTGGATGGTATTAGACACTTCCTGTTTCTCATTTCTCGCCATAATTTCAAAGCCTCGCCACGAGCAAACCGTTCGAGATATCAAAAATCCCCTGGCAATTTTTCATCCCCAATGTCTTGAGATCATGTTGACCGAGTTTGGCGGCAATCGAGTAAAAACCCTATGACAAGTATTTCAAATTCCAGAGCATGCACTTTTTACATAACTCTAAATAGCTGACTTCCTGTTGGGCGGAGCCTATGATATGCAATACGAAAGTTGTTCGGCACGATGAGTTCTATATGTGTACTGAGTTTCATATTAATACGTGCAAGTATGTGTGAGCTATACATCAACATTTATAACTGTGATCCAGGGGGCGCCGTAGAGCCCCTGTGCCACGCCCAGGTCTCAGCCTCTGCAGGCTCCTTCAGGCCACAGATTCCAAAGTGTGCGCAAATTTTCAAGAGTTTTTGAGTATGTTAAGGACCCCAAAAGCCCCCACAACTTTGACGAAAAATTTGAATACTAAACCCTAAATAGCCAACTTCCTGTTGGGCGGAGCCTATGATATGCAATACAAAAGTTGTTTGGATTGATGAGATTTATATGTGTACCGAGTTTCATACGTCTACGAGCAAGAATGTATGATATATGGCCCTCCATATTCCAGGGGGCGCTGTAGAGCCCCTGTGCCACGCCCGTGTATCAGTCTCTGCCCGGCCCTAATGGCCGCAGGTTCCAATCTGTGTGCCAATTTTCAAGACTTTTTAAGCACGTTAAGGGCCCCAAAAGCCCCCGAGACGTTGGAAAAAAATAATAATAATAATAATAATAATAATAATAATAATAATAATAAAAAATAATCCTAAGGAAAACAATAGGCCTCTCGCCCTTTGGGCTTGAGCCCTAATAATCCTAAGGAAAACAATAGGCCTCTCGCCCTTTGGGCTTGAGCCCTAATAAAAATAAACAAACAACAACACAGATTGATACAGAACTCAGAAATTTTATTGTGGATTTATGATAAAATCAGCCTGTAAATGAATTCATACTCCTCCAAGAAGACACAAGTAGTTCACACCAAACTTTTTTAACATGAAGCTAATATACTGAAGATGTTAAATTGCGAATGGGTTTAGGATACCTTAAATGGAGTGGCCATAGCGATTTATTAAAGTAAAATAAAAAAAATACAATCGTTATTTTACTATATCTTTAAAAATTTTCATAATTTTTTTATATACATAGAAGTCATCATTTGAAGGAAGCACAGTAAGTTTCATAGCTTTATCATTTTCAAGAGCCAGCATAAAATTAAAACTATCATAACTTATAAATCAAGCTTGCAATTCTTAGTACCAATAATGGCCACCAGATGGAGCTATAGGATTACTTTTAAATAATTATTGTAAAACAAGTATGATTTAAATAATTTATAGAAATCTTTAAAAAAAATAATAATATGAATTGTATGTATTTTACTGATAAAATGACCCTCACTTAATTAGAATAACAAGCTGAAGTATTGTGAACTGTATATTAAGAATAATTCTTTATAGGCTTTATGGACAGATACGTTTTGAGTGACTCTTGAAGGTTCAGCACCACATTCTCTTTTACCACTGTTTAAAGAATTTATCTTACAGAACAGATGCGAATGAATTTTGGATAGCTTGAATGGTTTTGTCGTGGTGATTTTTTGAAATAACAGTAAAAAAGTAACCAGTAAATGTCTTTTATTTTTTTAAAGTGCAGCTTCTAAACACTTCAAAAAAATGTGCACATAGAATACAAGTCATTCTGAGGAAATATGCATAGTTTCATGATTTTACAACATTATATGGATGATAGAAAATTAAAAAAACTATCATACATCTGATGTCACTCTGTCCCTCTGTCACTGTGGTTAATGTGTGTGTGTGTGTGTGTGTGTGTGTGTGTTTGTGTGTGTGTTAAGTGAATTAGGTGTGAAACTATCAGGGAGCATTTAGTCTCCTGCGCCAACATTTTACAGAACTGCCACTTTCCTGGAGTCTCCAGAATTACAATGTGTCAGGTTCTGAGAGACTTAAGATTCCAAAAAATTATTTAATTAGAATACCATGAAGTATTGTGAAATACTATATATTAAGACTTTATATATAGGCTTAATGAACAGATTAGAGTGACTCGTGAAGGACCAGCACCACCTCCTTTTGTCCGATGGTTTGAGGAATATATCTTCCAGAATCCAGGATTAAGATTTAGGAGCTCATTTTTATTCCACCTCCTTTCCTGAAAGTCTGTCTTGCAGAATTGACTAAAAATTTATCTTCACATTAATTCCTAATTATTTTACAATTCTTTTGTCAGTTCTTCTTGACCTGTTTTTCTCCTCCAGCTTTCCTGGACTATTGTATAGCACTCATAAATGATTAAATAAAAAATAATGGTAGTTATTAAGATTGGTATGGTTTGGAATTGGTAAAATGTGCTTGGAAAAAAATCACAATAAAACAATGTTTTAATGTTTAAGTTTGGAATATTAACTGACATGAATGAATGCTATATAAATATTGTTCATGTTAACATAATGTTTATAAATGAAATCTTATTGTAAAGTGTTACTAAAGTTATATATATATATTGTTCTGTGAATGTGATTTTAAAGTCTAGATGATTCGGATTAACCCTTTAACTGCCATATCCTTTAAAACCTCACTGCCAGAGGGATATTGTAAATGCATGTGCCCGCTGGGCACAGTTTACCTGATGCCACCGGGGGTGGCGATGGCATTGGTGGCTTGAGCCCGCCATCGCTGCTTGCAGCTATATTTAGGGCTCAAGCCCGAAGGGGCGAAGAGCCCTATTGTTCTTCTAAGGATTATTAGGGCTCAAGCCCGAAGGGGCGAAGAGCCCTATTGTTCCCCTAAGGATTATTCTTATTATTATTATTATTTTTTTTATTTTTTTTTAAACCTTCCGGGCATTTTTGGGGGCCTTAACATGCTCAAAAACTCTTGAAAATTGGCACACACATTGGAATCTGCGGCCATCAGGACGCCACAGAGACTGGGACCCGGGCGTGGCACAGGGACTCTACAGCGCCCCCTGGAACACCTTCAGAAATCTTGAACCATAGCTCACACACACTTGCATGTATTTATATGAAACTCAGTACACTTCTAGATCTCATTGAGCCGAACAACTTTCGCGCTCTATGTCATAGGCTCTGCCCAACAGGAAGTCAGCTATTCAGGGCTGTTTAAAAAAAGCATGCTCTGGAATTTAATATACTTGTCATAGGTTTTTTACTTGATTGCCACGAAACTCGGTCAACATGATCTCAAGACATTGGGGATGAAAAATTGCGAGGGGATTTTTGATATCTCGAACGGTTTGCTCGTGGCGAAGCGTTGAAATTAGAGCAATAAATGAGAAACAGGAAATGCCTAATAACATCCACATACATTGCCTGAGTTTGATCAAACTTCATCGGTCTGTTCGCTGTATGATACCGATCGTATATATGTGACTATTAAGAGTCAACGTTATAGCGCCACCGACTGGCAACAGGAAGTGTGTCATTTTCCAAATGCTTTGAATTCAGCATCTTATTTTTACTCGATTTGCTGCAAACTTCATCAGAATAATGACAAAACACGGCTGATGAAAATCTATTGTGGGCATATTGATATCTAATATAGTGTTGCCATAGCAACATGTCAAACTTGAATATTCTGTTATGGTGAGTTTGAGGCAGACAACAAGCTCAGATTTACATGAAACTCAAAACACATATCAGTATTAGTGATAGCTAGACAATGGCAAAAGCTTTTAAAAGGGCGTGAAGGAGGCACTCTATAGCGCCACCTTTTGTCAAAAGTGGGGGGGTTAGTTTTAGCTACAGATGCCAAACTTGGTACATAAATTGTTCTTTTCAAGACGGACAACTTTCTAATTCACAGTCATCAGCTACGACCAACAGGAAGTCGGCTATTTTAATTTGAATATTTAAATTGAGCTCTGATTTAATGCATACTCCTCACAGGAAATGTTCACTATACTCACCAAACTTTGTCTACATGTTGAAAAAACATTGAGGAACTTAAATTGCGAACGGATTTTGGTTAGCTTGAACGGTTTTGTCGTGGTGATTTTTTGAAATGACAGTAAAAAGGGAATCATTAATTGTCTTGTATTTTTAAATTGCAGCTTCCAAACACTTAAAAAAAATATTTCATACAGAGATCAAATCATTCTGAGGACATATGCATAGTTTCATGACTTTACAACACTGTATGATTAAAAGAAAATTAAAAAACTGTCAGACATCTCAACTCACTCTGTCCCTCTGTTTGAGGAATGTATGTGTGCTGAATGAGTGTGTGTGTGTGTGTGTGTGTGTCTGTGAATGGGGGATGGGCATGAGCTGAGTGGCAGACACAATGAGAGAGAGAAAGAGAGAGAGAGAGAGACTTAATCATCTATTTAATCACCAGAAAAAAAAAGTATTTTAAATTATTTTTTGTTGCTGTTGCTAACATTGCTGTTTTCATTACAGCTTAAGAAATCTCTTAGGCCTTATCCTTTTCTGACAGTTTCAGGAATTAAAAACAAAATTCTAAAAATACTTATTTGTGCTGCAAATAATAATTTCAATCTCATTTGATACTGACCTATTCCATCCTGTGACATGACATTTATCTTAATTTACATAATCTCATGGATGTAACAGTAAAACTGTTCAGCTCACAGATGAAGACTACGCTGTAATGCAAGCAGAACTTTCACAAATGCTTGTAATCATTTAAGGGATTTGATAACACTGTAAAATAATGTCTAATTTGTTAACATTAGTAAATGCATTGGTAACACTTTATAATAACTGCACTCATTAGTAAATAGTCAGTTCATGCTTTATAAAGTCTTGTCCCAACTTAAATGGTCATTAATAAGCAGCTTATAAATACAGCTATAAATAGCTTGATCTTGGTTTATAAGCACATTTATTAAAAAGGAGAGTAAAGGGTCAGTTATCTTCCTATGAAAAATAAAAAAAATGAAAATAAACAAACAACAACACAGACTGATACAGAACTCAGAAATGTTATTGTGGATTTATGATCAAATCAGCCTGTAAATGAATCATACTCCTCCAAGAAGACACAAGTAGTTCACACCAAACTTTTTCAACATGATGCCAATATACTGAAGATGTTAAAATGCGAATGGGTTTAGGATACCTTAAATGGTGTGGCCATACCGATTTATTAAAGTAACATAAAAAAATACAATAGTTATTTTACTATATCTTTAACATTCTTTATTCCAACTCTTCATAATTTTTTATATACGTAGAAGTCATCATTTGGAAGAAGCACAGTAAGTTTCATAGCTTTATCATGTCCAGGAGCCAGCATAAAATTAAAACTATCATAACATATAAATCAAGCTTGCAATTCTTAGTACCAATAATGGCCACCAGATGGAGCTATAGGATTACTTTTAAATAATTATTGTAGAACCGAATATGATTTAAATCATTTATAGAAATCTTTCAAAGAAAAATATGTATTTGATAAAATTGATAAAATTACCCTCACTTAATTAGAATAATATGCTGAAGTATTGTGAAATACTGTGTATTAAGAATAATTCTTTATAGGCTTTATGGACAGATAAGTTTGGAGTGACTCTTGAAGGATCAGTACCACATCCTCTTTTACCACTGTTTAAAGAATTTATCTTACAGAACAGGTGTGAATGAATTTTGGATGGTGATTTTTGAAATAACAGTAAAAAAGGAACCAGTAAATGTCTTTTATATTTTTAAGTGCAGCATCTAAACACTTCAACAAAATGTACACATAGAAGACAAGTCATGCTGAGGAAATATGCATAGTTTCATGACTATACAACACTATATGGATGAGAGAAAATTAAAAAAACTACCATACATCTGATGTCACTCTGTCCCTCTGTCACTGTGGGTAATGTGTGTGTGTGTGTGTGTTTGTGTGTTAAGTGTTTGTGTGTTAAGTGTTTGTGTGTTAAGTGTGTGTGCTGAGTTTGTGTGAATGTGTGGGAGAGGGGATGGGCTTGGTGTCAGAGAGAGAGAGAGAGAGAGAGAGGGAGGGAGACTTAATCATCTCTTTAATCACCAGCAGAAAAAAAAATAAGCAATTTTGTGTTGTTGTTGTTGTTGTTTTTTCATCATTACAGCTTAAGAAATATCTTAGGCCTCAACATCAACTGTTGCTGCTTTATCTAGCCTTCTCCCAAAATTAATAGTCATTAGTAAGCATTTTATAAATACAGCTATAATTAAATTGTTCATGGTTTATATGCACATTTATTTTGAGGAGATTAAAGGCTGTAATCTAACTAAAAAAATAATAATAATTCAAAAAAAAATAAACAAACACAGAACTCAGAAACATTTATTTCAAGATGCAATAAAAGAAAACTGTACAATACATATATCTATATATCTATATATATATATATATCTATATATATATATATATATATATACAATTGCATAAGTTTATATTATTTTTTTTATCAAGTGTACAGCTAATAATAATAATAATAATAATAATAATAATAATACTTATAATAATAATAATAATAATGCATTTTATTTAAGGAGCCTTTCAAACCACTCAAGGTCACCGTACAACAAGTAACAACAGTAACAATATTAAAACAAAAAATAACAGAAAATAACAATGTCAATAAAAAACCGCAATAATATTAGAATAGCACAACATATTGTGGAATACTATATTAAGACTTTATATATAGGCTTTATGAACAGATAGGTTTTGAGAGATTCTTGAAGTACTAGCATCACCTCCTCTTGTACGACGGTTTGAGGAATATATCTTCCAGATAGTACCGCCGCTCCCTATATGCAGAATACGCAGTCTTCGTAGGGCACCAACTCCCAGAGGGGGCACCATCCCAGTAGCTCAAAAAAAATAAAACATGCGCCATTCTCCCATCCGCGCTCGCGACCGCTCGGACATTTGCGGATGAATGTTCGTAATTGATGGATGGACATCTATGCCCGGGTAAAAGACATCAGCAATCCGGCACAGAGAAAAGAAAAATAAAGTAAAAAACAAAACAAAAACAGGCATAAATTTGGCTTGACATTGGACATTCACGAGTCTCAAATTTAGGGACCTTCTCTAAAGTTACATGTGATATTGTTATACACTTTTCTAACATCAGTAGCATTTTTACAGAATTACTTACAGTCATAAAAACAACTGTAATTGTTCATCTACGTGACAGCTATAATGCACAATTAAATTGAATGTTTGATATTTATTAAAACAAACTGTAAGTCATATATAAATTATGCTACTTTTTCACATGGACTCAATAGCATTTGAGGAGAAAGACTTGCAGTCATAAAACAATTTTAATGTGTTAATTTAGGTGTCAGCTACAATGCACACCTTATACATTTATATATATATTAAAATAAAGTGTTACTAAAGTTATATATATTGTTCTGTGTATGTGATTTCAAAGTCTAGATGGGTCGGATTAACCCTTTAACTGCCGTATCCCTTAAAACTTGATTGCCAGAGGGTTACTGTAAATGCTTATGCCCGCTGGGCACAGATTTCCCGATGCCACCGGGGTGGCGTTGCACTGACGGCTTGAGCCCGCCATCGCTGCTTGCAGCTATATTTATTATTATTATTATTATTATTTTTTTTTTTTCCAACGTCTCGGGGGCTTTTGGGGCCCTTAACGTGCTTAAAAAGTCTTGAAAATTGGCACACAGATTGGAACCTGCGGCCATTAGGGCCGGGCAGAGACTGATACACGGGCGTGGCACAGGGGCTCTACAGCGCCCCCTGGAATATGGAGGGCCATATATCATACATTCTTGCTCGTAGACGTATGAAACTCGGTACACATATAAATCTCATCAATCCAAACAACTTTTGTATTGCATATCATAGGCTCCGCCCAACAGGAAGTTGGCTATTTAGGGTTTAGTATTCAAATTTTTCGTCAAAGTTGTGGGGGCTTTTAGGGTCCTTAACATACTCAAAAACTCTTGAAAATTTGCGCACACTTTGGAATTGGTGGCCTTTAGGAGCCTGCAGAGGCTGGGACCCGGGCGTGGCACAGGGGCTCTACGGCGCCCCCTGGAACACAGTCAGAAATGTTGATGTATAGCTCACACATACTTGCACATATTCATATGAAACTCAGTACACATATAGATCTCATCGTGCCGAACAACTTTCGTATTGCATGTCATAGGCTCCACCCAACAGGAAGTCAGCTATTTAGAGTTATGTAAAAAGCGCATGCTCTGGAATTTGAAATACTTGTCATAGGTTTTTTTCTCGATTGCCGCCAAACTCGGTCAACATGATCTCAAGACACTGGGGATGAAAAATTGCCAGGGGATTTTTGATATCTCAAACGGTTTGCTCGTGGCGAGGCGTTGAAATTATGGCGAGAAATGAGAAACAGGAAGTGTCTAATACCGTCCACATACATTTCCTGATTTTAATCAAACTTCATCAGATTATTCGTTGTATGATGTCGATCGCATATATGTGACTATTAGGAGTCAAAGTTATAGCGCCACCAACTGGCAGAAGGAAGTGTGTCATTTTCAAAATGATTTGAATTCAGCATCTTATTATTACTCGATTTGCTTCAAACTTCATCAGAATAATGTTAAAACACAGCCGATATAAATCTGCAAGGGGGATATTGATATCTAAAAAATTGTTGGCGTGGCAACATGTCAAACTGGAATACTTCTCAGGTGATTTTGAGGCAAATAACATACTTAGAATTTCACAAAACTTTGAACACACATCAGTATTTCTGATAGGAACTTAAATTGTGAATGGATTTTGGATAGCTTGAATGATTTTGCCGTTGTGATTTTTTTAAATGACCTTACAAAGGGAATCATTATTGTATTTTTAAATTGCAGCTTCCAAACACGTCAAAGAATTTTTTAATACAGATGAAAAAGTCATTCTGAGGAAATATGCATAGTTTCACGACTTTACAACACTGTATGGATAACAGAAAACTAAAAAACTGTCAGACATCTCATCTCACTCTGTCCCTCAGTTTGAGTATATGTGCTTCAGACTTCCATTGTCTGAGAGAAATTGCGCCCCTACAGGTGCAATTACCGGACTTTTACTTTCACTTTTAAATCGGTTAAAAATACAAATAAATACTTAGATTTAATTCACACTGACAAGCTAAACCAACATATCTGATTATTACCGGTTCAGGGCTCATGGATAAATTATTTCTGGCCAGAGATACGTGAGAAATAGGAGAGATGAATCACCGCTGTGACCACGAGCGTCTGGAGTAAAGAGCTCAGAAAAAAACGAATTTATTCCTGTTTTAAAGCTTTTAAAAATAAATTATTACAGCGATATCACACAATCAACCAATTAGAACACACCAAGAGCTAAATTAAGATGTTTTTGAACTGTTTGTGTGAAAATGAAATATTTGTGGCTGCCTATCTGAAATCACTGCCTCCGATCAGCGCGTACAGTGTCGAGCTCAAAACAAACGAATTTATTCTTGTTTAAGAGCTTTTTTAAATAAAATATTACCACAAATGCACACAATAAACCCATTGTAACACTACAAGAGGTAAATGCAGGTGTTTGTGACCTGTTTAAGTGTGCAAGACTATTTGAAAGCGCGACTGGCAGAATAACATATCTCTCTCGAGCTGCAGGATTCTGGCTTTCGTCGTACGAACGAACACATCACGGACAAGATTATTTCAAAACACATAATAGCTTGGCGAATATAAACGAAAACAGCCATGTGAACATAAACTGTTGAGAAATAAATCTGAAGTGGATCTACTGGATTTGAATATTAAAGTGACCACATTTACCACTTGCTTCTGTCTTCAATTGTAATCTATATAAAAAAGGAAACCCATTCTTGGCTGCTTTTTTAATGTGTGCGTATTTATTTATTTACCTTTTTATACATTTTGTATAATTTCATAGTTTGTGTATTACAATAAAAACAAAATCTCATGGATGTAACAGTACATCTGTTCAGCTCACAGATCAATACTAAGCTGTAATGCAAGCAGAACTTTCACAAATGCTTATGAGTCATTTAAGGATTTGATAACACTGTAAAATAATGTCTAATTTGTTAACATTAGCAAATGCATTGATAACACTTTATAATAACTGCACTCATTAGTAAATAGTCAGTTCATGCTTTATAAAGCCTTGTCCCAATATTAATAGTCAGTAGTAAGCAGTTTATAAATACAGCTATAAATAGCTTGTCATTGGTTTATAAGCACATTTATTAAAAAGGAGAGTAAGTTATCTCCCTATGAAAAATAAAAGATAAAAATAAACAAACAACAACACAGATTGATACAGAACTCAGAAATTTTATTGTGGATTTATGATAAAATCAGCCTGTAAATGAATTCATACTCCTCCTCATACTACTCCATACTCCTTTTTCAACATGATGCCAATATACTGAGATGTTAAATTGTGAATGGGTTTAGGATAGCTTAAATGGTGTTGCCATAGAGATTTATTAAAGTAACATAAAAAAATACAATAGTTATTTTACTATATCTTTACAAATTTTCATTCTAACTCTTCATAATTTTTTATATAAGTAGAAGTCCTCATTTGAAGGAAGCACAGTAAGTTTCATAGCTTTATTTTTTTCAAGAGCCAGCATAAAATTAAAACTATCATAACTTATAAATCAAGCTTGCAATTCTTAGTACCTATAATGGCCACCAGAGGGAGCTATAGGATTACTTTTAAATAATTATTGTAGAAACTAGTATGATTTAAATCATTTATAGAAATCTTTCAAATAAAATAATATGTATTTTAGGAATTTTACTGATAAAATGACCCTCACTTAATTAGAATAACAAGCTGAAGTATTGTGAACTGTATATTAAGAATAATTCTTTATAGGCTTTATGGACAGATACGTTTTGAGTGACTCTTGAAGGTTCAGCATCACATCCTCTTTTACCACTGTTTAAAGAATTAATCTTACAGAACAGGTGTGAATGAATTTTGGATAGCTTGAATGGTTTTGTCGTGGTGATTTTTTGAAATAATAGTAAAAAAGGAACCAGTAAATGTCTTTTTATTTTTTTAAAGTGCAGCTTCTAAACACTTCAAAAAAAAAAAAAAAATCTACACATAGAAGACAATTCATTCTGAGGCATATTTCCTCAGAATGACTGGTCTCATGACAATAGTTTCATGACTATACAACACTATATGGATGATAGAAAATTAAAAAGCTATCATACATCTGATGTCACTCAGTCCCACTGTCACTGTGGGTAGTGTGTGTGTGTGTGTGTGTGTGTGTGTGTGTGTGTTAAGTGAATTAGGTGTGAAACTATCAGAGAGCATTTAGTCTCCAGCGCCAACATTTTACAGAACTGCCACTTTCCTGGAGTCTCCAGAATTACTCGGTGTCAGGCTCTGAGAGACTTAAGATTCCAAAAAATGATTTAATTAGAATACCATGAAGTATTGTGAAATACTATATATTAAGTCTTTATATATAGGCTTTATGAACTGATTAGAGTGACTCGTGAAGGACCAGCACCACCTCCTCTTGTTCGATGGTTTGAGGAGTATATCTTCCAGAATCTGGGATTAAGATTTAGGAGCTCATTTTTATTCCACCTCCTTTCCTGAAAGTCTGTCTTGCAGAATTGACTAAAAATTAATCTTCACATTATTTCCTAATTATTTTGCAATTCTTTTTGTCAGTTCTTCTTGACCTGTTTTTCTCTTCCAGCTTTCCTGGACTATTGTATAGCACTCATAAATGATTAAATAAAAAATAATGGTAGTTATTAAGATTGATATGGTTTGGAATTGGTAAAATGTGCTTGGAAAAAAATCACAATAAAACAATGTTTTAATGTTTAAGTTTGGAATATTAACTGACATGAATGAATGCTATATAAATATTGTTCATGTTAACATAATGTTTATGAATGGAATCTTATTGTAAAGTGTTACTAAAGTTATATATATATATTGTTCTGTGAATGTGATTTTAAAGTCTAGATCAGTGGTTCCCAACCACGTTCCTGGAGGCCCCCCAACACTGCATGTTTTCCATGTCTCATTAATCAAACACACCTGATTCAGTTCGTCAGCTCATTAGTACAGACTCCAAGACTGGACATGGATGTGTTAGACAAAGGAGAGATGCAAAATGTGCAGTGTTGGGGGGCCTCCAGGAATGTGGTTGGGAACCACTGGTCTAGATTATTCGGATTAACCCTTTAACTGCCATATCCTTTAAAACCTCACTGCCAGAGGGATATTGTGAATGCATGTGCCCGCTGGGCACAGTTTACCTAATGCCACCGGGGTGGCGATGGCATTGGTGGCTTGAGCCCGCCATCGCTGCTTGCAGCTATATTTAGGGCTCAAGCCCGAAGGGGCGAAGAGCCCTATTGTTCTTCTAAGGATTATTAGGGCTCAAGCCTGGAGGGCGAGAGCCCTATTGTTTTCCTTAGGATTATTTGTTATTATTATTATTATTATTTATTCTTCTAATTTTTTTCCAAGGTTTCGGGGACTTTTGGGGTCCTTAACATGCTTAAAAAGTCTTGAAAATTGGCACACACATTGGAACCTGCGGCCATTAGGGCCAGGCAGAGACTGATACACGGGCGTGGCACAGGGGCTCTACAGCGCCCCCTGGAATACTGAGGGCCATATATCATACATACTTGCACGTAGACACACGAAACTCGGTACACATGTAGATCTCATCAAACCAAACAACTTTCGTACTGCATGTCATAGGCTCCGCCCAACAGGAAGTTGGCTATTTTGTGTTTAGTGATCATATTTTTTGTCAAAGTTGTGGGGGCTTTTAGGGTCCTTAACATACTCAAAAACTCTTGAAAATTTGCACACACTTTGGAATCTGTGGCCTTTAGGAGCCTGCAAAAGCTGGGACCCGGGCGTGGCACAGGGGCTCTACGGCGCCCCCTGGATCACAGTCAGAAATGTTGATGTATAGCTCACACATACTTGCCAATATTCATATGAAATTCAGTACACATATAGATCTCATTGTGCCGAACAACTTTCGTATTGAATATCATAGGCTCCGCCCAACAGGAAGTCAGCTATTTAGAGTTATGTAAAAAGCGCATGCTCTGGAATTTGAAATACTTGTCATAGGTTTTTTACTCGATTGCCGCCAAACTCGGTCAACATGATCTCAAGACATTGGGGATGAAAAATTGCCAGGGGATTTTTGATATCTCGAACGGTTTGCTCGTGGCGAGGCTTTGAAATTATGGCGAGAAATGAGAAACAGGAAGTGTCTAATACCATCCACATACATTTCCTAATTTTAATCAAACTTCATCAGATTATTCATTGTATGATGTCGATCGCATATATGTGAATATTAGGAGTCAAAGTTATAGCGCCACCAACTGGCAGCAGGAAGTGTGTCATTTTCAAAATGCTTTGAATTCAGCATCTTATTTTTACTCGATTTGCTTCAAACTTCATCAGAATAATGTTAAAACACAGCCGATATAAATCTGCAAGGGGGATATTGATATCTAAAAATATTGTTGCCGTGGCAACATGTCAAACTGGAATACTTCTCAGGTGATTTTGAGGCATATAACATGCTTAGAATTTCATCAAACTCAGAACACATATCAGTATTAGTGACAGCTAGACACTGGCAAAAGTTCATAAGAGGGCGTGGAAGAGGCACTCTATAGCGCCACCTTTTGTCAAAAGTGAGGGGGTTAGTTTTAGCTACAGACACCAAACTCAGTACAAAAATTGTTCTTATCAAGACGGACAACTTTCTAATTCACAGTCATCAGCTACGACCAACAGGAAGTCGGCTATTTTGATTTGAATGTGGATTGTTTTTTACATTTAGCTGTGAATTAATGCATACTGCTCAGAGGAGAGTAACACTATACACACCAAACTTGGCGTACATGTTGAAAAAACATTGAGGAACTTAAATTGTGAATGGGTTTTGGATAGCTTGGATGGTTTTGTCGTGGTGATTTTTTTAAATGACAATAAAGATGGAATTATTCATTTTCCTGCATTTTTAAATTCCAAACACTTCAAAACCTTTTTTCTTACAGAAAAAAAGTTATTCTGAGTAAATATGCATAGTTTCATGACTTTACAACACTGTATGGATAACAGAAAATTAAAAAACTGTCAGACATCTCATATCACTCTGTCCATCTGTTTGAGTGTGTGTGCTTAGACTTCCATTGTCTGAGAGAAATAGCGCCCCTACAGGTGCAGTTACCGGTTAAAAAAAGGGAGGAGACTGTCTTTTGGTTTCACTTTTAAATCGGTTAAAATACAAATAAATACTTGGATTTAATTCACACTGACAAGCTAAACCAACATATATGATTATTATCAGGTCAGGGCTCATTAATAATGGATGTGTGGTCAGTGATACGTGAGAAACACGAGAGATGAATCACCGCTCTGAGCAGGAGCGTGTGGAATGACGAGCTCAGAAAAAAACGAGTTTATTCTTGTTTTATAGCTATTAAAAATAAAGTATTGCAGCGATATCACACAATTGACCAATTAGAGCACACCAAGAGCTAAATTAAGATGTTTTTGAACTGTTTGTGTGAAAATGAAATATTCGCGGCTGCCTATATGAAATCACTGCCTCTGATCAGCGCGCACAGTGTCACAAGTTCAAAACTAACGAATTTATTCTTGTTTAAGAGCTTTTTAAAATAAATTATTGCCATAAATGCACACAATACATCCATTATAACACAACACGAGCTAAATGCAGGTCTTTTGTGACCCGTTTAAGTGTGCAAGACTATTTGAAAGCGCGACTGGCAGAATAACATATATCTCTCGAGCTGCAGGTTTCTGCCTTTCGTCGTAAGAACGAACACATCAAGGACAAGATTATTTCAAAATACATAATAGCTTGGCTAATATAAACGAAAACAGCCACGTGAACGTAAACTGTTGAGAAATAAATCTAAAGTGGATCTACTGGAATTTAATATTAAGTGACCGCATATACCAGCTGCTTCTGTCTTCAATTTTAATCTATATAAAAAATTAAACTCATTCATCTTGGCTGCTTGTTTAATGTGTGTACGTATCCATTTATTATTTTGCTCTAACAAGACTTAATCTATATTTAATTAAATCAATTACATTTTATTTTACATTTTATTTTTCCATTTCTGCATCTAAACGCCTAAAAACTATTGTATACTATTGTTAGCAATTTCTTTATTGTCCAATTTATCTGGTGTACACGCTTTTATTTTCATAATAAACTTGTTTGTTAGATTATACACAGTTATAGTGGTCTATAATAAATATTGACAGGTTTTATTCAAGCTGTTTAGAATGATTGCCTTAGGCTAATTTTTTAAAATGTAAATCCAAAAAAAAAAAAAAAAAAAAAAAAAAAAAAAAAAAAAAACATTGGAAAAGAATAACTTGTACTTTTTTATACATTTTGTATAGTTTCATAGTTTATGCATTATAGTTATAAAAACAAACAAATTTAGCCACTCACATAGAAATCTTAGGCCTTATCCTTTTCTGACAGTTTTAGGGATTTTTAAAAATCCTAAAAAACCTTATTTGTGCTGCAAATAATAATTTCAAACTAATTTGATACTGACCTCTGACATCCTGTGACATGATATTTATTTGAATTTACATAATCTCATGGATGTAACAGTAAATCTGTTCAGCTCACA